>NC_081785.1:2544611-2864611 GCF_963082965.1 Carassius carassius
GGTTTTTTTGTGGTCCAGGGTCACGAATGGTTCTTAAATGGCTGACAGAAAATGTATTGCTTATTATATACATTTTTGCATGTTAATGGTGACACATGAGACATTCACAAAATTACTAATGAATGAAACTCCTATTTTGAACAAGAATTACTCAAAAATGTGCATTATTTGTCAGTTGTGTCAGCACGTCCACGGCAGCAGAAGGAGCTTCAGGACAGTCAGCTGTTTGATGCTGAGTATTCAGAACCACTGCTGCGGGAGTCACTGCCCTCACGCCAGCAGATCACTCCCTGTCCCGCTCCAACCGTCCCAACTCCAAAAAACTCTGCTCCGGGACACAGGAGCACCTCAGACCCAGCCCGCCGGCCACGAGGGATGGAAGTAGATGTTTTGTATGGGGTAATGTTGCTTAACTGTCCATTTAAATGTTTCAAATTGTTAAGCAAGAATGCATTTAATGAATTGTTTTTGCTTCAGAACGAGAGCAGTTCTTCGGATCATTCCGACGTGGATTGCTCATTCAGTCCTCTTCGTCCCGTTCGGTCAAGACCACGTTCCCCAGCTGTCCAGTCCTCGCAGGAACTCCCATCCAGTCAGGATGTGCCCTCTGTATATGAGTTCAGAGAGGCCGTGTTGCCCGCACAGTCAGAATCGGGCAGACTGGAGTATCAGAAGGCCATGCAGAATCTGGGCAGTGCCAAATCTCGCCTCTTCTCTCAGAGCCTGTCAGAGCCGGCCTTTACCAGCACGCCAGCAGTGTCAGCCAATAGCAGAACAGCATTGGTACCAGAGGACCAATATCTGGCTGATGATTGGCTGGAGGATGACCTGAGGGATGTGCAACCCAAGAAGAGACGGAGAGTTTCTGAGCACAACGTCCCACGTGAAATAACTTCCAGAAATCAGAATCATTCCTCAGTTTCATCTGAAGCTCCTCCTAGAGGTGTTGACATCTATCTATCTATCTATCTATCTATCTATCTATCTATCTATCTATCTATCTATCTATCTATCTATCTATACACACATGTATGTATGTTTATGTGTGTATATATATATATATGTATATATGTATGTATGTGTATATATATGTGTATATGTGTGTATATATATATATATATATATATATATATATATATATGTGTGTGTGTGTATATATAATTTTTTTGATAATGGTTAATTAAATCCTAAATTTAATGTCTAAACTTTTTTTTATTTATTGTAGTTTTTAAGCTACTTTACATTTTTTGTTAAAGTTATGCAACACACATAAGTTCCTACCACGTTAGTTTCCTTCAACATTATTATTGATAGTTTCTTACAACATGATTAATAATGCAATTTTAATTAATAATGGTAAGTTAAATCCTACATTTAATGTCTAACTTTATATTTGTACAATTTTTGAGCAGGTTTACATTTTTTACCACATTAATTTCCATTAAACTTTTAATAACAGTTTCTTATATTATGATTTATATGGTAATATAACACATTTCATGAAACGCTTTCAAAAGTAACATTTCCTAACACTGAAATTAACATTCATGAAATGGTTTCTGTTGTTTCAGATATTTTTGTATAGTATAATATAATGTCATAATATAGAATACATTTGTATGACCTCAAATATTGTATTTTGTATGATATTAATATAATATAATTAATAGACAGATATCAATGCTGCTAAACTATTTAACTGCCTGTTCACTATTTCTCATAGCAGTTCAGAGTTCCTCCAGTAGGGGTCTGTCTCTGAAAAAGGGCCCTAATAAGCCGCGGCAGGTGAAAATGAATCAAATGCCTGGGATGGTGAATCTAGGCAGGAGGGAGGTCAGCAGGTCACAGAGTCCCATCATGACCCAAGAATCTGAGCCCATCCATGACCATGCACCCCCTACCCATCAGACGATGGTAATGCAGACCTCATTATGCCATTGGCTGTGTTTGGAATGGCATGCTAGCATCCTATAACATGCAAAATGTTATTTTCTCCCTCCAGGACAGGTTAGAAAACACTGGTGTATATACTGTATAGTGCTTGCTATATATAAAAAATAATTATTGACATTATGAAATGTAGAATGTATTAAAATATGATGCAAAGTAATGAGATTATGTAATATGTTTAATTTATCAAGTAGCATTCAGTTATAATTTTGGAAAAAAATGCAGGTATTCTTCATTTTCAACACTTTAATGTAAAAATGTCATAATTCTTTGGCAGTTACTAAACAAATTTGTCGAAAAGGAGGTAACAAATCTGATAATATCTATTTTTGCATAATACTACTCAATGTGTTTGATACTTATGGACTGCTATGTTTATTGAATGCCTTTTTAATGAGTAATGATTATTGTTTTTTCTTTGTTTTTTTTGTTTTAAAGGCGCCAGCATCATTCCAGAACCGAACAGCTCATGTTCCTGCTCCGATCAGGATGAGGGTCAGAGTTCAGGACAATGTCTTCTTGATTCCTGTTCCTCACAGGTCTGCTGCTGCTCTTGTGTGAATCAGACAGTGTTCAGTGTTTAGTTGTGAGTGTATGTAATTGTAGATGTTGTGCAGTGAGGCAGACTCGTGTACGGTGGCGTGGTTGTGTGATCAGGCAGCTCAGCGTTACTATCAGACGTGTGGATTACTGCCGCGTCTGTCCCTGCAGAAAGAGGGCGCTCTGCTCTTACCCACCGATCCACTACTGGCTGTGCTGCACACCAATGAAGAGGTCAGAGGTCATGTGTGTTTTTAGACTTTTTGTAGGGTTATTTTTTGTTTGTTTACTTAATGTATGAAAGTCAAAAATTACAGTCATTTACAGAGGTATTGCAGCAAAACAAACACATTGTGGGAGCAAAATATTTCCCAGAAAAATAATTAATTTTATATATATATATATATAATTTTTTTTTTAGGTTGGGTGGTCATAAATGTATAGTCTAGTGATTGATATACTTTGTTTTACATTTACATCCTTGATTTACTTTTTTTTTTTTTTTTTTTTTTTTATAAACCTGATGCATATACCTGATTTATTAAAGTTTTATATTATATAATGTAATAATGTGCGTGTATATATATATATATATGTGTATATATATTAATGATACAAAACTCCTTTATTTCCTGTTGCTAATTAGTTTATATCTCTTACTAGTCTACGGTTTCTTCTTTTAATGTCATAATAAACCAAAATAAATATTTTTTTTTCAGTCTAAGGATATTACCAAAATCAGAGTTGTATGGTGTAGTCATTCAAATACTTTACAGAAAGTACTTCATTATTAAAAAAAAAAAAATTCTATCACTTTAATAATTAGAAACTTGATGGACACAAACCAAAAAGGTAGTATTAGTCATAATTACACGATTTAGTAAGGCATCAGTGCAATCGCACGATAATAATAAAAACAAATGACTCAAAACAGTAATACATTGTAAATACTTCTAGATGCATTTGAAGTATGAAATTAAATTCCTGTTTTGTTTTATTGTTCCATGGTATTAACAATGTAGCACAGGCTGCTTTTAAGCTTTAAACAAAAGTGTTTGTCAAGCTCCAAAATAAAATTATACAAAGTGAGTGCTGTATTGTATGTCTTCTGGAGCCAATCAGTGTCTTTGTGTGTTGAACTGGCTGAAAGTTTAAGTTGTTTTTCATGGCAAACCTTTCTTTTTTCATCTTCCTGTTCCAGGTTGTGGCTGAGGTGTGTTCATGGGATCTTCCTCCTCTCCCGGAGCGCTACAGGAAAGCCTGTCAGAGTCTGGCAGTGGGTAAGTGTCTCTTTGTTGTATTAAATGTATTTCTCGTCACAAAGAAGTCTGTGAAATTGATTAGAAAGTGTGTTTGTTTCATATGTGTGTGTTAGAGGAGAACCGGCGTGTGTCTCGGCTGTGTGAGGTGCAGGACAGCAGCTCCTGTGTGAACGTCTGTGGACTCAGTTTGCCTCCAGCGTCTCTGACTCCTCTCCTCCGAGCCCTCAAACTGCAGGCCAGCCTCACGGAGCTGCGCCTCTCTGCCAACCGTCTGAACAACGACCTGCTTCCGGAGCTGATGTCTGCTGCTGCCACTATGCCCAGACTGAGGATTTTAGACATATCAGCCAATCAGGTCACTGGAGAGGGGCTCAGAAAAGCCTCGGACACGTTTGAAACGAGGAGTCAAGCTGCTTTCCCTGTAAGTGTACTTGCATTCATCCAGTAAAAAAAAGTTTTTCTATTAGGGACAGACATTACATCAGTTTTGTTTTCCGAGATTTTCTTAAAGGTCCCATGATATGAAAATTTCACTTTACGAAGTTTTTTAACATTAATATTAGTTTCCCTAGCCTGTCTATGGTCCCCCAGTGGCTAGAAATTTTGATAGGTGTAAACCAAGCCTTGGGTGTCCTGCTCTGCCTTTGAGAAAATAAGAGTTCAGACGGGCCGATCTGGAATCTTTCCCGTATGTTGTCATAAAGGGGAAAGGTTACATCCCCTTTCTCTGCTTTGCCCGCCTCGAGAATTTGGAGAAAATGAATTCAGTTTATTTTTTACATATAATTCAGTCGCAATGTCAGCAAAGGCGTTACAAACAGACTTTTACTATATGGATTCGACAGCACCACCACAAACAGTGAGTAACAGTGTTCATTAATGCCTGATCTGTGATCAGTGATTTCTGATGTGTAGCTAATTATTCAAGTTCACACAGACTTTATTTCTAAATCGCTACATACTGTTTATGCATCAGTGAATCAAGCCAGTGACTAAACGATCAACTTCGCATTGTTTCTCTTAGTAGCATGAAACAAATCTGTTATTTAAATTGTGATTAAACTACAGAGAGCAATCAAAGAACTTTTCCTTTATATTGTTCGGCGCTGTCAATCACACATCACGAGTATAGCTTATCTGCACACTTGCCCAAACTGCCGTTATAATGAATGACGTGGTTATGGTGCACAACAAAGCTCTTACTCTATTCGAAGTCGATATTGTGTTTGCTGTTACTTGTGGTGTAAGCATTTTGTGAGAGAAAACGCATGTGATGGGAAAAGATCTAAAAAAAAATTATGCTGTAAACAACACTTCCAAGATTCGTTAATCTCGACAGCTGTAATGGTAAAAAAAAAAAACATAGTAAAAGTATTTGAGATGTAGTATGTAATACATGTAATACACATTTTGAATGCAAAGATGTCAGCCAATCACAACAGTTGGCATTTACTCGGGAGTCTCCCAGAAGACACGCCCCTTCAAACAGAACGTTCAAGCCAGAGGGCTAAAATCAGGATATAAAAATGCCTTTTATTTCTAAGTTTTAAATGTAAAAATCATACTAACAATGTAAGTACACCTCAGAAAACATTAAAAAACATTTAAAAATAGAAAATAATCCACATCATGGGACCTTTTAATGCAATTTTTGAATATTTGGTGAAATCCATTGATATTGGAGATTAAATGCTCTTTTCCCTATTTTTACATTTTAAATAACTGTTAACATTTTATAAAACATCCTCCACATACTAAATTGTAGCATTTGAAATTATTGATTTAAAGTTTTTTTTTATTTAGATGAAATGCTATAAAATTCAATATCAAGCCTTTATATAGCTGAGTTTTAACAAGCATATCTTCCTTTTGATCTCTATAAAGGCACATTGGACCCAGCATGCATGAGTCTACAGCAGAAATCTGCACCTAAATATAGAAGTGTGAATAGAGAATATCAGATAATTGAGACTGACTTGTCAGGATGTGGTCAGGAGTTTTGCTGCTTTCTGAGAAGAAATGAACTACTTCCCTTTTCGGTTCAGTGGTTTCATGAGGAAAGCATTAATGGTCAAGACTAAAAGAAGACATATGAAATTCACCAGCATAACATGTTAACTGACAGATTACTTGTTGATCATAGTCCAAAGATAAGAGTACTGCATAATATACTTTGATGCATACTGTATAATGATGCAGAGTTTTGAGTTTCCATAATAATTTTGTTCTTTTTAATTGAATTTTCTTTCGGTCTCCTTTATATTCTCCTTTTGTCTATGTAGTGTCTAGAGGAGTTGAATTTAAGCATGAATCCTCTGGGTGATGGCTGGACACAGGCACTAGTGAGTCTTCTGTCCAACTGTCCCATGCTGTCCGTTCTGTCCCTGCAAGCCTGCGGCCTCTCTGCACGATTCCTCCAGCAACACCGTCTGCTCTTAGCCAACGCTTTGGCCAGTAAGTGCACCATCAGACACGTCTGATCTGAAGTGGTTAGACCTAGTGATTTTTCAACAACACTTTGGATGTGTTAAGTGCACAGCACGAATTCTAAATATGAGTCACCACTTGGCTGTATGTCACGTCACTTTCACTTTTTTTTTATGTTCTGTCTATTATTTTATGCTCTCATAGGCACTGGGAATATGCGGTCGGTGTGTCTCTCCCATAATGCACTGGGCTCCACTGGTTTCGAGCTTGTGTTGAAGACATTACCGATGCACTGTCTTACACACCTTCAGCTGTCTGCAGTCTGTAGAGGTCCATCTGACCAGCCTGCCATGGAGATCCTCACTAAACTCCTGACACAAGTACGCTGACTTCCCTCTAATCCAGCTTAGACTTCTGTGGACTCAGTGTTTTTAAAAAATAGAAAATTTTAGTTTAATACAACCTCTGCTCCTGCCTGTCAGTCAGTCATCCCTTTCGAAATAATCATCAAAGTCAAAAATGTGTGCTGACGATGTTTAGTATGGGTTGTGGAGAATTAAACTCCAGCCCTGATGCCATTTAATCTGTTTTAAAGTCTGCATCATTCAACTGCTATGTAAATAATATTGATTAAATGTTTGGGTTCCAGGGTGACTGTCCACTCACACACTTAAATCTGTCTGGAAATGGCCTTACGGACCACAGTGTCCTCTTGCTTGCTAGGTGAATCATTCAACTCTTGTCCTACTTATTTGTTACAAAACTTAAAGCATCATTTATATGCTTATCTCAGTTTGCAGCTATATTATCGATATACTTTGGTTATTTTTAGGTGTCTTCCTGTTTGTCCCTCTCTGGTGTCTTTGGACTTGTCTGGCAACCTTTCAGTGACCTCAGTCGGCCTTCAAAGTCTTCTTAACTCCCTCATGGAGGCCCAGCGACCTTTGACCCATCTCAATCTTCAAGGTATTTTCTTTTCTTCCTGTGATATTTCGATTGGATCACCAGTGTCTTGTCAGCTCGGATGCATTAATTTGTCATTTTATTGTGTATTTTGCTTTTGTATCCTGCCAGTGGTTTGGCTTTTGGCTGATAACAGAAAGGTTGTAGGTTCAAAGCCCTAAATGAGCAAGAAGTTTAATCTCAAAGGGAATTTGTAGGTACTTTCCCTATAATAGGTTTACTGACAATTCAGACCTGTGCTATTGCTTTCTGAGCATCTGATCAAAAAATGGGAGAAGTCACTAGTATGAATATGTCCTTCAGTTTCTGACAAGTAACCAATTGTATTGCTCCAAAAGGGAAGCCCGTTTCAACTGAATAAATTAAACAAGGTTATTGTGCAATTCTGACTTTATAACTTCCAATTTTGGCTTTATAACTTGCAGTTGTGAGTTTATATCATGCATTTCTGAGAAAAAAAAGTCAGAATTGTGAGATGAAAAAGTTGCAATTATCTTGTTTTATTTTTTATTTAGTGGCAGAAACTATACATTTATGTAAGTGAAAATAGAAAAATAAAGTAAACTGATATATTATACCCACAATTTCTTCATACAGTGGACTACAGGTAAAACTGATAAAAAAATTTGGTACCACAAATTATTCAAACACTTTGAGCTGACCACGTTTTTCTTAATCAAGATGAGTTTGTTCTGACACAGTTTAACTCTGAGCTCTTGACATATTTTATTACCATTTTCTATATCAATATAGAACTATAGCGAAATAAATTGTGATGTGTACACTAGGTAGCCAACCTAAATGACTTCTAAAAAAACCTTGAACAAAATAAGTTACAATAATACAATAAAACTGCGACATGAAAATAAAATCTGTAGATATAGAACACTTAATAAAAAAAAAAGTAAATTACAATGTTAGTTGAAACACTTGAAAGTGCACTGTTAGGTGTATAACTTCAAACCGGTTCAAATCCCAGATTGCAGCTTTTTTTCCAATATAAAATAATATATAAAATGATTAATACAGATATGTGCGTTCTGCAATTAGATGGTTCATGTTACACCCTTTTTTAATTTTAGATAAAGCATGTCCATTTTACACCGAGCAATAGTAGTGTGACTGAAATCAGTCCAGCTG
This sequence comes from Carassius carassius, assembly GCF_963082965.1. Taxonomy (NCBI): domain Eukaryota; kingdom Metazoa; phylum Chordata; class Actinopteri; order Cypriniformes; family Cyprinidae; genus Carassius; species Carassius carassius. The sequence continues at coordinate 2,552,894 of NC_081785.1, forward strand.
GTGAAGGTTGAGGTTTGGGTGTAGTTGTGCATAGCTTGTGGGTGTTGAAATAAAGGTGTGAATCTCTTGTTCTTTCACATTGAGTGCGTCTGCTGAGCAAAAACTTGCAGAACAATTTAGGCAAAGTGTTTTAGGCCTCGGTTGGTTTGGCTGTTGCAATTTTGCAACGGCATACATCGCATTACATACAATATAATATGTTTCTTTCTCAGGCACCTGAGAGGGAGAGAGAGAGAAATAGAGAAACTGCTGAAAGAGACGCACGTCTGCCAGAGAGACGAAAAACTTTTGTTCTTAATGTATATGCTGCTTTGTACCGGTTTTAATTGTACGCGGCAATGCTTCAGTCGTTTTGGCAATACAAATATAAAAATATATTCCATTAATAAGAAACTGTCCTGAAGCATCATGTAGGCCTAATCATTTTTAGTTTTATTATTGAGCAATTCCTGCGTTATGGTCAGACATTCACAGTAAAAACCTGAAATATAAATTCTTACAGAATATATTCATTACCATTCAATACATTGAACCATCTCTTTATGTTTTTCTAATTCCCAAACAGAATCCAGACATCCGAAAAGTGTCAGACTATGAACATGTTTTATAGGCTACTTTAGATCTGAGAAATACAGATGCATATGGACGTCACAAAAAAAAAGTTTTTGGGAGACAACATATTTTGTAGACTTTCTGTGATCGCATATAAAATGCTTTAAAAACTTTAACAGGGATGCCCCTCGCGTAAGGTTTTTCTAGTTACTAGTAGTCGTTCATTCAAGTCATTATTCAACTAATCGCAAGTTTATTTTAAATTAACACAGTCTAATCCATAATGAGCCTTAATATGTTATCCTATATTTCTTTAGGATAATATAACACATGATATATATTATATAAATAATGCTGCACACCTTTTCAAATCTAAAATACGGTGTAATCATTTTTAACTTCGAGTAAATATAAGGACAGGCTCATAGGCATGACATTTTATCCTGCTTGAATTAGTTCCAAGAATCGAACCAAATTTTCATCTGAATATTAAATATTTTAACTACAGTGTTTGGCTTCCAAATTCCGCCGACTGCAGCTGTCAAATGTAATTTACTTGCTGAATAATATTGAAAGTGTCTGAATAAATGTTTGTTTGAATGTATGTTGCAATACCATATCATGAAGTAGATTTCAAATGAACTTAAAGTGAAGACACATTTCTGACACTGTTTTCTAAGCATTGTGTTTTAGTTAATAAGCTGCATGCAGTCACATCATAATCTTGCAACTTACTGTGTCTCACAGGAAAGCTGTTTGAGAAGCTCATTAGTGCAAAATTTGAATCGCTGGATGTGTCATCATCCATCTAAACAAACTGATAATGATCGGTGTTATTGTGAATGTGACTCACCGTGTCCTGTCATATTTCAAGTTCCTCTTGTTCTTCTTAACAGGCTGTCAGGTGTCAGGACCTCTGGGTGATGTTTGTTTAGACAGTCTGTCTGATCACATCCGAGATCTGCGTTTGTGCTCCCAGAGACTCAATAAACTAGACCAAGATGCACTGCAGCAGACCTGGAGACGGAGATCAGAACACGTGCATGTCTTTTCTCGCAACTCCAAATGCATGCTGAGCATCACAGCGACTTCACAATAATCTATTTCTGGCAGTAGCGTTAGTCTAATGGACAAGTGCTTGAAAAAAATTCTGTAAATACTTTCTAATTGTAGAATGTGCTGTTATTGTGGTTTTTTTTTTTATTATTATTGTAATTATTTGTATGGACCCATATATTTGTTTATCCTTGTGACTCAAACCCATTAAGTCTTTCTGCAAATTGTCTTTATTGCTGATTATTTGCAAAATTATGAGTTTGAAATGGGCGTGAGATATTAATGTGCAGTGGTGTTGGACCAAGAAACAGACCAATAAATACTAATTCAAGCATCCTCTGTTTATAAAAGTATCTCCAAGAGCAAAAACGTCACAAAGCAAGAGTTTCATGCATTTATTGTCCATTTAATTAAAGGAAAAAGAGAGCGAGAAAACTGGTGTCAAACAGATTGTACAGTATACCACAAATATGCACAAATAAAAACTTGTGATCTCTAAAATCTCAATAGTCATACCATTAACTCTAGTGCACTCTGCTCAACTTTCCCAGCTGAAGCGAACACTCGTGGGCTTTTCACACTTGAAATCGTTAACCCTGGGTTATCTTGCTTCATGTTTTACACTGCTCATAATTTACCAATTAATCCTGGTTATTCATACGCCGACGTTTCGCACTACTTTCTTAAACTCTGGGTTAATGTGCTTGTTTACATATTCGTATATAAAAAATACATCTCCGTGAAGAACGTGTGCTATCAGGATAGGGTTTGCCAAGAAACAAATTGAAAAAGTAATCCATTAAGTGAAAATCTCCAGTTATTGCATTCATGCATTTGTATGAGTGCACAGCCGTTTGTGTCGGTATGCATAGGAAAAGCACATGAAACATGATACTTACTTCTTTAAGTTTATACAGCCTAGAAAGTGTGCAAAGTGTCTCTCTTTTTCTATCTTTCTCTCTCTCTCTCTCTCTCTCTCTCTCTCTATATATATATATATATATATATATATATATATATATATATATATATATATATAATCACTAAAAGCTGTCATTCTCTTCAGTTCACTGCAATCTCACAATGTTCCGTTAATTAACAATCAATCAATTTGCTGCTTTCCAGAACACAAATAGTCGTACACATTGGAGTGTTTGCCAAATATGTTTTGCCAATATCAGATGTTGCCCCTGATTCCCTGTGGCCCTAAACGGCTGCTTATCTCGCTTATTGGTTAAGTCGTGCACAGAGTTTATATTACTGTCTAACGTAACATTCTAACACCACATCGTTTCAAAAAGTGGTTCTAACTCAGTTTCTAAATTACAAGTGTGAAATGTTCCTTTACCCAGGGTTAAAAAATAAATAAAAAATTGGGTTTAGAATGACAGTAACTCATGGTTAAGTACAGTGTGAAAAGCCCTTTAGAAACAAATAAAAAAGCATATTTTTTTCAATTTATCAAGGATTCCTTAAGGTCATTAACTCTATTCCTTTTTCTTGCAAACACCAATGTTAACACAGATGGTTTTGGCGTCATCAGTTGTTGAAAGTTCTTCGACAAGAGTGTCCGTGTACTTGTTCACAAACTTCCTACACAGTGATTTCAGGAAGCCAATCTGATCACAGACATCTTCAAGCTTCTTTTTAATTTCCACCTGTAGGAAAGTGACGAGCAGATTTAACATTAAGCCATTGTTCTAACACAAATCTGTTTAGTAAAGCTTATGAAACAATAGGCTACTGTTACCAACCGCAGTTGTCCCATTGGAGATTCGTTTTTTCAGCTTCCCCATGGCCCACTTGCAAGCCCAGCACAATCCAGGGAGTTGTTCTGTTTGTATCTCACCCTATTAAGAGAACAGATACAGAGTCAATAGTTTAGATACAGTATGACGATTAGAATCTAGCAGTTCAAAACGGACATGAAGACTAGCTGTTTGGAAACCATTTCTAAACTCAACTGCTTCTTGTAAAAATGCTCTTTTTCAGTATATGACAAAGATCTGAACTCTTATCATGATCGATGCAACAGTCAGACTGATTAATCAGCTGACAGTTAATTGTGTTATTTATTGGTCAATTTATAATTGTTAATTCTTCCATATAAAATGATCATGTAGTTTTTCCATTTTCAAACAGCAGTTTGTGAGTTTTTAACACAAGTCATGGAAATCGTGGGAAAACAATTATAAAAAAAAAAAAAAAGGAAATTAATGCAATCTTAAAAAGACATGCAAATAATTTCTATATTAAAAATACATTTTTGAGCACCAATTATAGATATAATACACAATCTGGTTAAAGCAGTTCACTGTGCTACTCTACAAGTGAACATAAAATGGGATCATGATGAACGTTCATGATAAATGAAGTTAAGAACTCACAGAGCTTTCTTCAAGTTGATTTCCAATAGATTCTTTTATGTGCATTTCCCAGTGAAGAGCACAAGCTGTGAGGAAAAATGCACAATAAATGTGAGAAATTAATATAATGCATGACTTTAGTTAAATATCGAGAATATGATATGTATATTTTGGTCACTGGTTTTAGTATGACCAGCACTGAACTTAATCCGGTCCAAATCGGTCTATGCTGGGTTTTGTGTGTGTGTGTGTGTGTGTGAGTGAATGTGCCAGCTTGACACACAGAATAAAAATGAATAAATTGATAAAGGTAACAAATTTTACCTGAGGATATCAGCAGGGTGATCAGGACGATTCTCCGCAGCATCTTGTTTGGAAAAAAGAGTGAACACAATGAGACTGAAAACTCTCTGCTTGTTGTAGGTCTTTGGTGACACTCTTTTTGAAACAGTTTTTAACCAAAAACCACAGACAAAGAGAGACCAGTAGCACCCTCAACATGTGAAGATGATGTACACTCACTCCTGGCATTACTTCTTTCTTTTTTACATCCTGTATGTGATCCTCAGGGTGACATTTGTGAAAAAAAATCAAAGAATTGAGGGTGTTTTTTTTTTTTGCTTGCTGTTTTATGCTATGCTAAAACAACATTTCTTAATTTCTAGGAATGCAAAGAAATACAAATAATATTGTAATTGACATATGCAAATAGAATAATGAGACACATACCTGTACATATTCAGTATTGTTTATTTTTGATCACAGGGCTTTGTTGTTGTTTATGTGACAATATCATGATGTCAGATAGTAATAAATATGATTGCACTCAAATTGAATGTTCTGTCATAAGGTATCTCCAAAAATGCTGCAGTGCTGCCAGGCAATACTAACCCTGTGCATTAAACAACAATGCAAAAAAAAAAGTTTAATAAAATATCTCTGAGAAAATATCTTATCTTATACTGTTATCAAATTAACAAACAGTAACTTATTAGTTAGTTGTGCATTTGTTTCAGTTATAGTAACCCACACATAACAATTATTTTAAATATGATTCACATGACACTTTTTTTTTGTACTGGAGGTGTCAAACTCAGTTTCTTTAGTGTCACACCCCTGCAGAGTTTAGATTCAAGGTTCATTAGAGGGTAAGTTCACCCAATTATCACAATTATGTCATAAATGACTCACCCTCATGTCGTTCCAAACCCGTGAGACCTCCGTTTATCTTCGGAACACAGTTTAAGATATTTTAGATTTAGTCAGAGAGCTCTCAGTCCCTTCATTGAAACTGTGTGTGGGGAAGTCGTGGCCTAATGGTTAGAGAGTCGGACTCCCAATTGAAAGGTTGTGAGTTCGAGTCCCGGGCCGGCAGGAATTGTGGGTGGGGGGAGTGCATGTACAGTTCTCTCTCCACCTTCAATACCACGACTTAGGTGCCCTTGAGCAAGGCATCAAACCCCCAACTGCTCCCCGGGCGCCGCAGCATAAATGGCTGCCCACTGCTCCGGGTGTGTGTTCACAGTGTGTGTGTGTGTTCACTGCTCTGTGTGTGCGCACTTCGGATGGGTTAAATGCAGAGCACAAATTCTGAGTATGGGTCACCATACTTGGCTGAATGTCATGTCACTTTCACTTTCACTATACTGTCCATGTCCAGAAAGGTAAGAAAAACATCATCAATGTAGTCCATGTGACATCAGAGGGTCAGTTAGAATTTTTTGAAGCATCGAAAATACATTTTGGTCCAAAAATAGCAAAAACTAGAGTTAAAAACAAAGCAGTTTGTGATATCCGGTTCGCGAACGAATCATTCGATGTAACCGGATCTTCTTGAACCAGTTCAACAAATAAAACGGAATCATTTGAAACAGTTCGCGTCTCCAATAAACATTAATCCACAAATGACTTAAGCTGTTAACTTTTTTAATGTGGCTGACACTCCCTCTGAGTTCAGACAAACCAATATCCCGGAGTAATTCATTTACTCAAACAGTACACTGACTGAACTGCTGTGAAGAGAGAACTGAAGATGAACACCGAGCCGAGCCAGATAACGAACAAAAGATTGACTCGTTCACGAGTCAAGAACCATTTCTGTCAGACGTGTCCGATTCGAGAACCGAGTAGCTGATGATACTGAAAACCGATGCAACCTGTTCTTGACTCGAGAACGAGTCAATCTTTTGTTCGTTATCTGGTTTGGCTCGATTTTCATCTTCAGTTCTCTCTTCACAGAAGTTCAGTCAGTGTACTGTTTGAGTAAATGAATTACTCCGGGATATTGGTTTGATGTGAACCGTTTTAAATGATTCAGTTCGATTTTGTGAACTGGTTCAAGAAGATCCGTTTACATTGAATGATTCGTTCGCGAACCGGATATCACAAACTGCTTTGTTTTGAACTCTCTCACAACAGACACGGAAGAGAAGACAATGCTGAATAAAGTCATAGGTTTCGCTATTTTTGGACCAAAATGTATTTTCAATGCTTCAAAAAATTCTAACTAACCCTCTGCTTACAAAAGCGAAAAGTTCCTTTTTTTTATTGTGAATATATCATGCATTGGGTCTGATGCCCACTTGTGGAAAATAAATGATATTTCTTGCATTTTTGGGGCAGATATATATTCAGAAAATAAATTTTGACATTTTGTACACAGGCCTATACATACAATTATGATGTATTTATACAACAGTTATTTCTGGTCCTCGAATCTGGGAATAAGGGAAAGTGTTTGTACATTTTGTTGCATATATTTCAAATTACTTAAAATGATGACAAATTTGTTTGTTTTTCATGTCTCATTTTTATTATATAGATGCATGCAGTCACATGATAAGCTTGCAGTAGCAGCATCTTGCGGTGTCTCACAGGAAAAGCTGTTTGAGAAGCTCATTTGCACAGAATTTGAATTGCTGGATGTGTCACCAGCCACCTAAACAAATTAATCATGATCTCTGTTATTGTGAATGTGACTTACTGTGTCCTGTAATGTTTGTAGTTCTTCTTGGTCTTTATGAGAGGCTTTTGACGATCTTTCTGCAAATCATCTTTATTGCTGATAATTTGCAAAATGTAAGAAATCATGAGTTTGAAATACTGTATGGTGCTGATGGACCAAGAAACAGACCAGTAAAATATTAATTCAATAATAACTATTCTAACAGTTTTATCTCTAGTGTACTCTAGCTCTAGTGCAGAATTTCACCAACTTTTCCAGCTAAAGCAAGCGCTCAAGGGCTTTTCACACTTGAAATAGTTAAAGGGATAGTTCACCCAAAATTAATCACCCTCCAGTTGTTCCAAACCTGTATGAGTTTCATTTTTAGGTTAACATATAAGAAGATGTATACTGCTTTTTTTCGGTTCAAAAAAGAAGACATTATTTAAAAAAAATGATTTCACCTGTCCATTTAATGAATTGTAACCTTCTAGCACACGCATGTCTGCCAGATGTCTGTTAAAGATCTCTTCATCTGGAAAGCATCTGCTGTGTACAAACATCTGATAGACATTTTTAAGATGTCAGTTTTACATTCATTCTAAATCATAAGCATCTTCAGTTTCTTTTAGATACTACACTGCGTACTGCGTCGTAAGCTGTTAGGCTGAGACGCTATGGGAAAAGTCCTCTGAAGCCCTTTTCAATCACGCTTTGAAACTGCACGACCATCAGCCCTTCTCCCTGCTCTCCGCTCTCTAGCAGCTTGCCACTCTCTAGCAGTTCACTGTTCCCAGCAGCTCTGCTCCCGCGCCACTTCCCTAGCGCCTGGTCAGTGCAATGCTCGCAAGCTGCCTGTAGTGTCTTTTGTGCTTCAACCCTTCCACCTGCTTTTGCTGAGGTTTGTATAAAAAGAGCAAATTTCCTAGAGCAAATTTTATGGCGTTGTTTCAAATGTCTCCCCACAGCTGTGGCTCTTGCAGGGCAGAGAGAGTTTTTGCCCGTCTACTTCTGCCACCTAGACCAGCGTCCTTCTGCTAGCGTGAATGACTTGGTCTCTTTTGGTGGGTCCAAGGACGAGCCGCTAGAGGACATCTTGTCATTAGCGGCCTCAGATGCCGAGGATTGGTCGGGCTCAACTCAGAACCCCGCCCCTTGATGTCTACCCAGCTGGTCGACGCCAGGACTTCTGTGGACACCGAGCTGATCCGTGTCCTGTCCAAGGCTGTCGAGGAACTCGGGCTGGAGTGGTCTGCGCCTGAGAAGCCCTCATGCAGCTGACTAGATGAGTGGTTCCTGCCAGGATGCTGCCAGGCCCCTTCCCAGAGGGCGGCATCGTTCTTCCCTGAGGTCCACGAGGAGCACACGAAGTCATGGTGTGCTCCTTACTCTGCCCTCCTCAAAACATCTGCCTCTCACACCCTCACTGCGGTTGATGGCGTGGGGCAGAAGGGCTATGAGAAGATCCCTCCAGTAGATGAAGTCGTGGCCGCACATCTGTGTCCGCCTGCTGCCATTGGATGGAAGTCTAAGGCGACTCTCCCATCCAAACCATGCCGGACGACTTTGGCTCTCGCGGGACGAGCATCAGCTGGCCAGGCTGCTTCAGCACTGCACTCCATGGCGGTGCTTCAAGTGTACCAGGCCAAGCTCCTCCACACCTGGATGGAGGGGCATATAAGGATATGATAGGAGAAAGCAACCAGCTGTTAAAAATACAGATGCAAAACAGAAAGAAAATTAAAGGGTATTTACAGATGAATTGTGATAAAGGCACGGTTAGCTTTAGAAAAAAGAAAACAAACATGGAAGATAAAACCAGGTTTGAGGAAGGAGTAGAAAAAAATTGGAGGAAAGATAGAATAATAGAAGCACAAGTAGAGGCTATGGAAGAAGAAATAGAAGAGAAAATCAAAGAATCCAGAAAAATCCAGATACAAGAGGTAAATAATTTTGTAAGAGCGATAAGTAAGTTGTTTGACAGTAATGAGGATGTGCATGAAGGAAAGGAGTTATTTGATAACAGAAAATGGGAACAGGGCAGAGAAAAGGGGATGCTCAGACCACTGCCTGCACAACTCCCAATTTTAATCAAGGGTGAGCAGGGACAGTATGTCCCCTGGGCTTCACAGGACCTTGAGGGGCTGGTCAATCATCTCCTAGATATTCACGAGGGGGCTGGAAAGTGGATCAGGGTGTTTGAGGAAGAAACTATGTGCAAACTTTTGGCTGTGGAAGACATTAAAGCTTTGCTGGCTAAAATTCTAGGAGGGGCAAAGATGGATGAAATTCTTCAAACAACTACTCTAGACAGAGCAGTGAACTCTCATAATATGGATGTAATTTTTTTTGAAGTATTGAAAAAGTGAAAAGGTGGAAGCAAGAAACTGAGGGGGATCCAGAAAGAGACCCATGAATGGCAACATTATTTAGCCCACTTACAGCAGTCCCTCCAAACGCACACCCGATCCCTGTGCCCATAATTAACATTTATACTCAACAGCCAGGACCAATGGGATGGAGAACAAAAAACATACAGCGAGGCCAGAGAGGAATAGGCAAACCTTATACTGGTCCTCCAAGTGTGTGCTGGGCATATGGAACAGCCCGGACATAATAAAAATGACTATCCCACCTATCCAACAGTAATAGTAACCTCAGGGTGGAAGGGGAGCGAGCTGGCAACAGCCTAACCAAGGTCCAGTACAGGGCCCAGTAAACCCTTGGGGAGGATTCCAATACAGGCTATTAGGGGTGCCCAGAGAATCCTACAGGGGAGAGTCAGCTTCCAATTTTAACAACTAAAGCTGATAAAGAGCCTTTTATGCATATTAAAATAGAAGAAAAAAAATACACCCATGATGTTAGACACAGGTGCTTTTTATACCTGTTTAAATGTAAAATATGCTTCACATCTCCCCTTGTCCGGAAAATTTACAAAGACAATAGGATTCTGAGGAAAAATGCAATTAATTCCAATAACAGCTCCTGTGTGTCTGCAAACAAAAGATTGGACATTGGACATTTGGACATTCCGGTATCGAATCAGATGCATTATGTAAATTAGGGCTACAAATTTGGTGCTCTCTAGAAGGAATATAAATTGATTCAATAAGAACAGAAACAAAAATTGTAGTTGCAGAGCCAAAAGCAAATGTTTATTGGATAGGACAGATAGAACAAGATGTGAGACAGACAGACAATAATTGGGGAAAGTTTAGTGAAGCACAGATTCCTGAAGCACAGCTATCAAAATCAGAATTTCAATGCACAAAGATAAATTATATCAAAAGAGGGATGAAAAATAGAACAAAAATGGCAAGAAACAAAAGGACAGCAGATTGAGATAGTCTCCCAGTACATCATAATAGGTAAACAGGGAGCAGCTTTAAATATACCAGATGGTGAATTTGTTAAAAAATGGTTGAGTGTAACTAATTCTTTCCCACATATTGCAGAATATGTAGGACAAAATTGGGAAGCAAAAGATTTAGGACCAATGATGAAAAAGACTTGCATATAATAATAAACATTAGAACTTTTTCCAGCTGAAGTTCCAAACCCACACACGTTACTGATGAATGTCCCTACTCAGAGGTGGGTAGTAACGAGTTACATTTAGTTCGTTACATTTACTTGAGTAATTTTTTGGGGTAACTAATACTTTTCGGAGTATATTTAAAGATGGGTACTTTATACTCTTACTTGAGTACATTTTTTGGGAAAAATCTGTACTTTTACTTCGTTACTGTGGGCGACGCTCCTCTGGTTACTTTATCTTAATGCAATAAATGTTATAAATGCTTCAGTTTATTCCAAACGCGCAGTCTGCTTTTCTCTGCGCAATGAGCGATGCCCATTCGCGAATAAGCGGGATAATGTATAGAGAGGCGGTCGTTATAGCGAATAACAACCCCGACAGGCTGAACAGGACCCCGACACGAAGCGGAGGATAATGTAATCTAACGTTATACATTATCCCTTACGTAAATAACAGGGAGTGAGAAGCAGACGGAGCTCAACACACTGCCACTCCAGGCAGCTGCCTAAACGCTTGTCTCCTCTTCTGCTGCAGTTCTCCCCACTCTCAGAGTCAGAAGTTTACATGAAAACACTGTATATTTCCCTCCATTGTCAAAATCTAACACCCGAGAAAACACAGATCGTTAGCGCCTATTTTACCGCATTGTTATGCAAATTAGCTCGCACACGCTCTTACATTAAGTACAGGATTGTTCTCAGTATAATAATGCACATCTTAATGATTGAAAAATGACTTATTTTAAAACATAATTCAAAGACTGAATGTCTAGTTTGGCGGTTAGTTTACCCTGTGATTCTATAGTCTAGTCTGCATTTATTTTAAACAGACAAATAATCATCAATTATCTTGTACTTAGCCTACACTTTAAAAAAAAAGGTATTGTGACAATAAAGGATATTTTAGCAACCATTTGAAGCCATATATTTCAGTTTCAGAGTCAGACCCTGCAGCAGCAGGCCCCTCATCATCATACATGGCTAGGTGAAAGCAGTGACAGTGAGGTGGATGTGAGTGTGACAGTGAGATAAGGTGAGCTTTTTAACACTTAATTAATTAGTAATTAAGTGTTAAGAGGAAATAAGCAAAATTAGTACATTGTTATTGTACACATTTAAACTTTAAAGTGTAATTACTAATTACAGTTTAAAGTTTACAGTTTAAAGTTTAAATGTGTACAATAACAATGTACCCATTTTGCTTATTTCCTCTTGTAGCAGAGGCAGAAATAGAAGATGAGGTTGATATTCATATAAGTGATCAGAGGGAAAGTGAAGAATGTGATGAAGGTAGTCAGGAGCAGGAGGACAGAGCTGAAGAGGAAAGAGAAGAGAATGAGAGACTTAGGGATACTGGAGAGGGATTGTCAGAGGACCCAGGATTATGGCCAACAACTCTTACTGATAAGCACAGGAAAACTATTGTTCAAATGCTAGCAAAAAACTGGACTTTAAAGACCTGATCAGCAAATTTGCGCATGCAAAGACCCGTCAATGGGCATTTAGTAAAAACTGACATTATTTAGTTTGTGTTTCAGACCAAAGTTTCTCTCATTTGGTATGGTCATTTTCAGAACTGCTTTACAGTATATTTGATTTAGTCCAGGTTTGGACCTTCTAGACCTTTGGTCATCTCAGTAAGAAGTACTTTCGACAATAAAACAAAAATATATTAATCAGAGTGTGGCCTATTTTGTTTACATTTTAAGTGTTTTTATGATAAAAATGCAATACCTTATCCATTGGTATCACCGTGGCTTTTTCGGCCGAGGCGCAGTTTGAGGCTGCCTCCTCTAGCGGCGCAGACCGTGCGTCGTAAATCAATACATTTTCAGGTGAAAACGCTAAATACAGGTTCGCGGCTAGAAAGTAGTGCGGGAGCTGCGTGGAGTTCCGATCACATACGTATGCGGAAATTTGAGATCCGACTTGAGTCTCGGATGCGTTCAAATATTTGAACTTCTGCGACTAGACCGTATGCGAACGCCCGACCGGATGTGAAGTATTCTAATCAAATCTATCGGTGCCAGGTCAGAATTACCAATATTTTGTTAACTTTAACATTATTCTTCAAACACAATTTATGTAAAATGGTGGTTTATAATAATTATGGGAGAAATAATTATTAAACCATTATTTACATGATTAGCCCCATAAAACCTACTGTTTTTATTTTGAGGGTTATCTGATTTGTTACGATGTATTCATACATTACATACATTATATTCATTAAAATTATTAATTTTACCATGGTAAACATGCCAAGGTAACAGTTGCTGCACGACCAGTTTGAAAGTTCTGCACGACTGCCGCTAGAGGGAGAAATGCGACAATCATGTCCCAATGTCGTGTGCCGTGGAAAGGTGGCTTAAAGTTTGTTAAATGAGGTTATGACGTAGTTCTGTCGGATGATGATGCCATTTTTTACCACGAAGCCAAGGCATTTTTTCCAGAGTCGTCATCCACACTGAAATGTCCAAAGATATTATCTGCCTTACCGTGCATGTTTAAATCTCACTGAGGTTATACAGACATAAGTTTCATGCAATTATTCTGGCAGGACCAATTTATTTAGGGACATATTTCACCATTTACTGGCGTGATCACTTAGAATTTATCTAATACACCACTACCCTCGTTTTGCCGCAGGATCGCAAGTGTGAGTAAAATTCTGTTGTCTTTCTAGGACCGTAATATGAAAAGCATGCAAGTAAATATCTTTAGAAACTGCTTGGAAGTGAATAGCACATAACTGCAATTAATGTTATTGCCATAATCATGTCTATTGGTATGTTTTACAAGATTAAATGATATTCATCGTTTTCAGAAGCCTCTGTTTCCACAGTCTATACTACAATGTGAAACCAGTGTTCCAAATTTATTCGTTTTGGAGGCTGTTTAAAAAGGCCGGAAGGCCAAAACAACAGGGTTGTTTTTCCAACAGGAACGTACTAATGTGGACAAAGGCTTAAGGAATTGTCAAATTAGGCAACCAATTGCTAAGCTGGCAACACAGTAGGCTACGCATTCATTTTTTAGGTTGCCCTATCAAATGTTACTAACCTGTCTACTCTTCCCACAGCCAAGGAGGGGGAAGATGGGCCTAGTGGTTAGAGAGTTTGACCCCCTAACCCTAGGGCTGTGGGTTCGAATGTCGGGCCGGCAATACCATGACTGAGGTGTCCTTGAGCAAGGCACCGAACCCCCAACCGCTCCCCGGGTGCCGCAGCATAAATGGTTGCCCACTGCTCCGGGTGTTCATGGTGTGTGTGTGTTCACTGCTGTGTGTGTGCACTTTGGATAGGTTAAATGCAGAGCACGAATTATGCGTATGGGTCCCCATACTTGGCTGAATTTCATGTCATTCTCACTTTTTTTTTTCACTTCCAACAACTACAGCAGCCGAAGCAAGCTCCGCAGGCAGCCAAAGCAGCTATCTCTCCTCCTCTTCTTATGCTCCCCTTTACTTCTCTGTTCTCCGTATCTCCTCACTGCCGCAGCAGTGTCTGTTCCCGCAGGAGCCTTTTCTGTATCTACCACAGCAGTGTCTGCTTCCCCAGGAGCCTTTTCCGTATCTTCCCACTGCCGCAGCAGTGTCTGCTTCCGCAGGAGCCTTTTCTGTATCTCCTCACTGAAAAAAAAAAAAAAGCCTATTCATCCTAGGTGGTGTTGATAGTATTACGTATCGATTATAGTCAAGACGATATTAGACTCATCCTCCTATTAATGTATTTTATTATCATTATTAGGTGGCCTACTATAATTCGGCTACCAAACTGATCCGTTATTCCATTCTACGCTTGCCCGTGCTTGCAAGGATGATATGAGCCTGTAGGCGGTGAAGAAGTCTCAATCCACAAACTCCTGTACGTCTGCAGATACAAGGTATTTCATTGCACTTTAACAGATAATCTGGTATGCGCAATATTTTAAAAAAGCCTCACTAACTGAGTTTAATGCAACAGTTATGTTAGAATGCATCTCATTGGAGTCACGTGATGCGCTCGAGGTAGTTAGACGTATCCAAGAGAGCTCTCTAGAAATCACCTAATATATGTTGAATTAAACACTGAAGCATTGCCCAAATAGTTCTGAAAAATATCTGATACTTGTGTGCAACGCGGAACAATGGAGCGTCGACCAAAACCCAGGAAAGATGAGCATAAAGCCGCCGAAACTACTGAGAGAAAGTCTCCGCAAATGGCTGCTGAGGGGATCGTCTCTGAGGGGGAAAGTTCAGCGGGGGTTCTCGCCGCCGCGCTGAAAGAGTTTCGGGAGATCATTGGGAGTGTTAAGCAAGAGCTGATCTCTCAAATGTCGGAACTTCGCAACTCCATTCAGGGTTCAATTGATACCCTGACCATGTCTGTCTCGTCTATGCAAGGCCGGATCACTACGGCCGAGCAAAGAATCAGTGATGTGGAAGATGCAGTTTCGGGAAGTGAGCGGTCTCTCGCTCTCATCAAAAAAGAAAACGAGGTTCTCAGAAATAAGCTGGAATATATAGAGAACTACAACAGGCGAAATAACATCCGCTTGATTGGACTGAGTGAAGGAGTTGAAGGTCGGGAAACGGTTGAATTCTTTAAGACATGGCTGCCGAGCGTGTTGGGAGAAGAGAACTTCGGCGCTCCAATTGTCATCGAGCGTGCACACCGCGTTCCGGCAGTGCGAGTCTCGGGAAAGGCTCCGCGGCCCATCCTGATTCGACTTCTGCGATTCCAGGACCGTGAAAGTATCCTTCGTATCGCCCGAGACAAAGCACCAATTTCTGTTGATGGAAAGAGAGTCAGCTTTTTCCCGGATTTCTCATCAGACGTGATGACCCGCAGAAGAGGGATGATTCCAGCGCTTAAGGCATTAAAGGAGAAGAATGTCAATTGTCATCTTGTATATCCCGCTCGTATTCGTATTTTTACGGAGGATGGTGGAACACGATTCTGTCACACGTCGGACGAAGCCCTCAAGTTTCTGTCGGAACGTGACTGAAGTTGTAGTTGACGTGGCGGAGTGTGCGACGTTTTGGGATGGATACAGTCTCATACTTGTCCCAGATCGATTTGACTCAGCGATTAGTTGTTAGATCTGGACGGGTGAGTGATTGTTAAACTGATATTTTGGGAACTTTACTTAATATTCTTTGGTCGCCTGCGATTTATTTATTTTTATTTTTTGAATGGGTAAAGGCCTATTTTGATTTATTTTCCCCAAGTATTGAGTTGGGCCTACTGTATTTTGTTTTTCTCTTTTCCTTGTACAATATCAGTGAGGGGCTTCATCTGATAATGGACTGAAAAAAAACAAAACAGACTTGGACAGTTTTTCTCTGACGGGCGGCTGCACTTGATTCGATTTGTAGCTAATAGAGTTCAATATGTTTGGGGCATTATTATAAATGACTGTTGCTTATATCAGTGTGTTTTAAATATAAAGGGAGCTCGGGGGTAGCCCTTCATTTTTGCTTGGGAAGGAAGTGCGAGCTATTCGTTTCTCAACGGGTTTTTTTTCCACTCAGCTGTTGATAGTTCTGGTTCAGCAGCTTTAGCAGGGTTTCTGTGTTTATATGTGTATTTCTTTTATTATTATTATCATGTTTATTTTATTTATTTCCTTTTCGGAGAGATACATGTCAACATTTAAAATACAGGGTGACAGTGGATCAATCAGGATAATGTTTAATTTTTATAAGGGTGTTTTATATGGTGATTTTGATACCATAGATTATACATGACAACAAAGCCTTTGAAATTTGTGACATTTAATATTAAGGGTCTACATAGTCCAGTTAAAAGAAAAAGAGTCTATATGTACCTTAAGAAGTTGGGGGCAGAAATAGTTTTTCTGCAGGAAACCCATTTAACGGATTCTGAGCATAAAAAATTAAAAAGAGAATGGGTAGGTCAAGTGTTTGCATCCTCGTTTAATTCTAAGTCAAGGGGAACGGCTATACTGATAAATAAAAATATCCCTTTTACAGTTACAAAATCGGTACTCGACCCGTCAGGAAGATATGTAATGATACAAGGACATATGTACTCTGAACAGTGGACAATGTTAAATATATATGCGCCAAATATTGATGATCACTTGTTTATGCAAAATGTTTTCCTTCAAATCGCTCAATCATCAGGCTCACTTTTGGTAGGTGGGGACTTTAACTTTTGTCTTGATAATGTACTTGATAGATCTTCAACCAGACCATTGCCTCTTTCTAAAGCAGCTCAATCAACCACTGCTTTTATGAGAGATTTAAATCTAACTGATGTTTGGAGGCATGAACATCCACAAGATAGAGATTACTCTTTTTATTCACATCCTCATGATACACACACCCGTATAGATTATTTTTTGTTATCCACCCAACTTTTATATTGTGTGATGGATGTTGAATATCTTCCTCGTTTATTGAGTGACCACTCTCCCCTTGTAATGTCACTGTCCATCCCAGAAAAAATAGGACGAACTTATAGGTGGAGGCTAAATCCAATTCTTCTTAGACAATTGGAATTCCAAAAATTTATTAGAGAACAAATCGATATTTTTACGTCTACAAATAAACGTTCTTGTTCTAATAGCTTCATATTATGGGACACTTTAAAGGCTTATCTTAGGGGCCATTGTATGGCATATACTAAGGGGTTAATAAAATCAAAAAAATCCAAACTGAATGAGCTAGAATCCGAAATCTTAGCACTTGAAAAACTATACCATAAGGATCAGAATAAGGATGTTTATAGGGAATTACTTAATAAAAAAATGGAGTATAATAAAATGAACACCTACCAGGCAGAGAGGGCTATTATTAGTTCTAATCAGCGTTATTATGAGCTTGGCGAGAAAGCACATAAAGTTTTGGCCTGGCAATTAAAACGTGATGAACAGAAACGAACGATAAATGCTATAAATACAGGTAACGCGGAAACATATATTCCTGTAGAGATTAATGATGCATTTAAGCAATATTACACAGAGTTATATACTTCTCAGGCATGTACGGATAGTACACAAATGGATTCTTTCTTATCCTCAATCCACTTACCATGTCTTTCAGAGGAGGACAGGTTTGATTTGGATCAGCCTTTTTCTGCCTCTGAGTTGACTGAAGCCATTCTTATAATGCCTAATAATAAATCTCCGGGTGAAGATGGCTTCCCATCCGAATTTTATAAAGTTTTTAAAGATTTGCTTGTGCCATACTTGATGGAAGTACTTGACCAGTCTAGGACGGACAAGTGTTTTCCAGACTCTTTCTCCAATGCAATAATTTCGGTAATATATAAAAAAGGTAAAGATCCGCTGAAATGTGCGTCCTATAGGCCAATTTCTCTCCTTAATGTGGATTATAAATTAGTTACTAAAATGATAGCCAAGAGGTTAGAAACCCGTCTTCCTCTGCTGATTAACCCAGACCAAACTGGTTTTGTAATGGAGAGACTTTCAGCAAACAACTTGAGGAGACTATTCAATGTCATTCATACTGCTAAAGAAAAACGCATACCGGGAGTAGCTGTTTC
Organism: Carassius carassius; assembly: GCF_963082965.1. NCBI lineage: Eukaryota > Metazoa > Chordata > Actinopteri > Cypriniformes > Cyprinidae > Carassius > Carassius carassius. The sequence continues at coordinate 2,570,866 of NC_081785.1, forward strand.
TCTTGATGCCGAAAAGGCTTTTGATCGCGTCGAGTGGCCATATCTTTTTGAAGTGCTGAAAAAATTTGGATTTGGAGCTGCATATATTGACCTAATTTATTCACTTTATAAATCTCCTAAAGCAAAAATAGTTACTAATGGAATTACTTCTGCTACATTTCCCTTGTACAGAGGATGTAGGCAAGGATGCCCCCTAAGCCCAGCTCTCTTTGCACTGGCTATCGAACCTCTAGCCGAGGCTATTAGATGCAACTCTGATATAAAAGGCTTTGGAATCGGCCCTGAAATGCATAAAATATCATTATTTGCAGATGATATTCTTTTATTTCTTACTGACCCCATAGACTCTTTGTCAAATCTACAGAGTGTGTTACAATTATATAGCACTTTCTCTGGATACAAAGTGAATATTGACAAGAGTGTCATTTTGCCATTATCAGGGTTCGACTCTACTGCACTGGACGGCTTTTCCTTTAAGTGCTCTCCTACTGGAATTAAATATTTGGGTATTCAGGTAGATGGTGACTTAAAGAATCTCTATAAACTCAATTTGGCCAGTCTTTTAGAGAAGGTGGGTAGAGATTTAACCAACTGGATGGATCTACCACTCACATTACTTGGTAGAATAAATGCTGTTAAAATGAATATTTTGCCCAAATTCTTATATATGTTTCAATCTCTTCCAATAATAATCCCTAATTCATTTTTCACTTCTCTTAATAAGTTAATAAGATCATTTATTTGGCATCGTAAAACACCTAGGGTCAGCCTTGATAAACTGTCTTTGGATTATAAGCAAGGAGGACTGAGACTTCCCAATTTTAAGATGTATTATTGGGCAGCCCAATCCAGGTACTTAGCTCAGATGTTTGCTAATACCCCCTTTCCCTCTTGGCTGAATATGGAGATATCTGAGATAAAAGAAGAATGTCCTGCCAATATTTTATATACATGGGATGATAGACTGATTAAAACAAGAACTAATAATCCCATGATTAGACATTCAGTTCAGACTTGGAAAAAACTGCGGTCTCTGCTGGGACAGGATAATTTTCTTTCCCCTAAAACACCTTTATGGGGGAACAGATTGCTACCAATGTGTCATCAAAACAAAAATTTTAAGATATGGGCAGATAAAGGAATTACACTGTTAGAGCATTGTTTTGATGGTGATGTTTTAATGTCGTTTGAACAGTTAAAGAATCGATATAATTTGAGTAATAAAGAATCCTTTAGTTATCTACAATTAAGAGATTGTTTAAGAGTCAAAGCAAAACCTTATCCTAAATTACCAGATTTGACATTTATTGAGCAACTCTGTTACTCCGATAAACCACTATATAAAACTATCTCTAGAATATATGAAGCTCTTATCTCAAATCAGCCTTTAGATGACCTAGATAAATCCAGAAAGAGATGGGAGCAGGATTTGGGGGTAAGAATAGATGCAGACCTGTGGGGTGAATTATGTAAAGATGGGGTCACATCAACCTTGAATTCTAGGTATAGATTAATTCAGTTTAATTTTTTACACCAGCTTTACTATACTCCATCTAGATTACATACATTTAATAACAGTATTTCACCCCTCTGCTTCAGATGTGGTACAGAAGAAGGGACATTTTTGCATTCCACCTGGTTGTGTCCTAAAGTTAAGGTGTTCTGGGTACAAGTATGTAATAGTATATCACAGATTCATGGAATTGACTTTCCAATGGATCCAGAGGTATGTTTATTAGGCAATTTTACCAATTCTAATCTCCGAAACAGACAAGCTATTAAGCTTACTGAAATGTTGTTAATAATAGCTAAAAAATGTATTGCTTTGAAATGGAAAGCAGACACTGACGTGCCTATTGGAATGTGGTTGTCGGAGATTTGCAGCTGTGTACCCTTAGAGAAGATCACATATTCAATGAGAAACAAGGGTGAATTATTTTATAAAATCTGGAAACCCTTTTTGAATTATATAAATATACCACATGTCTTGATTTCATAGTTAATTTTCTAACTGTCTTTCATTGTATCTCCATTTGTAATTTTTTATTTGTATTTTTTATTATTCATTTATTTTTCTTTTTGTTGTGGTTTTTGTTGTCACTGTTGCTTCATTAGTGTTTTGTTGGATGTTTGTTATTGTATTTGAAAAAAGTTAAATAACATTTTCAAAAAAAAAAAGAATGCATCTCATTCTTGTTTCTGTGGTGTTGTGTCGGTCTCATCATGAGGCGCGTGGTCCAGAGCGTCCAAATGCATCAATTTCAACTAAACTTTACTCCAAATATATTTACCTGTTTTGAATACTATATTTAACATGTTCGTTTACGTCCATATTAGGGTTTAATTGGTGAACTTAACTGAAATCCACTATTGTTTTCACCATTGACCGATTTGCAGATCATTTAGATCAGTGGTTCCCAACCTTTTTCAACTCGCGGCCCACACATCCAAACATATATGTTTGCGCGGCCCACTGCAAAATAAATAAATAATAATAACTGACCCCGCTATTGTACGGTTAATAACTTAGTACTCAGAAGCTAGATTGTTAACTGTATTTATTTGAATGAACTAGGGCTGTGCGATATGGGGATAAAACATCGCGATTTCTTTGATCAATTTTGATATTTCGATTTTAATCACAATTTTGACGCACACATATATGCTTTACAGTCATAAATGCATTCAGGATGAATTTGAAACATATTTCCAAAAGAAAACCAATTAGAGCTTTATCAAAAAGTTGTAACGTCTCTAGAACAGACATAAGTCAAAATAATCACTAAAGGTGTAACAACATTTATAGACTTATGGCAAAAAATAAATAAAATATAAATATATACAGTTATGTGTGCGGTGCAGAAGCAGCAGAGAGAGTGCATTATTGTAACGCGAAAGCACATTAAAATAATGCACGAGAGCGAATCTCTCCGCTCGAACGCAGATTTCCTTTTGCTCTGTCACAAAACCAGACAAGATTGCTCAGATACACGCTGCTCTCACCCGGAGAGAGTGTGCGCACTTAAAACGTTTCTCATCACACTTAAACTGCGTCCTGTGCACTCACAACTCTCTCTCTATGCTCATGTGCTAGATATTAATTTTCGCACGTTTTTATCTAAAGCCTTTTACCTCGTGCAGTGTGAACGCTCTGATCCGTCAACATGGGCTCGGAAAAAAGGCGCATCGCAGACAGTGTGTGAACCTGGAGTTAGGCATATGCCCAGTCTGTTCTGTTCTCGCAGTAGGCGCTGCATTCTGATTGGATCAGATAGCATAATGCGGGAGGTCAGAGCCGTGAAAAATCTTGCTATAAAGCGATTTAGAAATCGCGCAGGCTCAAATCGTTGTTATGATGATTTCTATTAATCGCACAGCCCTAGAATGAACTGGCAATGAACAGAAAATAACTCGGACTGGCACCACTCAGCAAAACGGGAAAACCAGATCCAGGCAGAGCTCGGCAGCGGGTGCACAGTCAGCGGAGCAAGCAGTCAGAGAACATGTTGACAGCATTTATGCATGTTTGAATTTGTTGTTCTGTAGCATATGCAGCAAAAATATCTAAGATAAATTGGCGGTTTATTCTTAAACCAATCAGCAAGCTCCAATAGTGGAAGCATAGTTACAGTTTAATATTTATTTTTTGTTATTTAATTATATATATGAAATATATTTATTTTATTAGTAATTGGCGGCCCACCTACGATACCATCAGGCCCACAGGTTGAAAACCACTGATTTAGATAGATAACTTCCGTGTGCAGATGCGGCAAATTTTTCACAAGACAAGCGAGATGACAGTAGTACCCGATTAAATTAACTAGCTGTTTTAAATATAGTAATTTAATATTTAACATCAGTTTATCAGTGCTCTGAGAGCATATATTCTTTTAGACTATCGGTGATTCCATAGGCTCTCTTTCTTTCACCTGCATGGTTTAAAACAGCAAATAGTCATGCCATGACAAGAACAGAGTCTCTCTCCTACTCCACCCAAGCACGATTACATCGTCGATACGTATCGTCGATCTCACGCGCTGACAAGATGACGATTGACAATGACCATATCGCTGATTCATGGCACTTATTTGGGGTACACTGGCACAGGAAATTCAATTTATTTTTTGTACACTTAATTTTTCAAATACAATGACTGCACCAAGATTTTCTGACTTGATATCGGAAGCAGCTCATTGGATTTGTTAAACAATTATGCAAGTAATCCTCATAGCGTCTACCCTTTAGACAACCAATTGTTCTTAGTATTGAACCCCTGTCAGGCATTGCCATGAGTATTGAGTTCCCGTCGGATGTTGGCGAGAGTCTCCCGGCTAGACAACTTTTTTCATCCTTTGGTCAAAAAAGGCTTCCTATGCCGTCAGTATTGAGCTCCCATCGGACATTGGCGAGAGTCTCCCAGCCACATAAACTTTACTTTTCCATGCTACGGTCCGTGAGGCTTACCCGTTCGGTGCCTTGAGTATTGAGCTCCCATCGGACGTCGGCGAGAGTCTCACGGCCACCTAACTTTTCGTTCCTGTTTGATGGGTGACGGTGCTCGCTGTACGACGACAAGAGTCTCCACCTCCCGCCAAACTCTGTCCAAATCTTTTCCCCCCGCCTGGTGAGGCTTACCTGTTCGATGTTCTGAGTCCTGATCTCCAATCAGATGCTGCGAGAGCCCGCGCAGTCGGGTTTTCCCCTTCTCGCTCCCCGGCCGGAGAGGCTTACACGTCTGATGCCGTTGAGTATTGTGCTCGTGTCAGATGTCGGCGAGAGTGCTTCCGGTTGGGTCTTCTTTTCTTGCTGCCCACAAACAGGTCTTATCCATCTGATGCCGTGAGTATTGATCTCCCGTCGGGTGTTGCAAGAGTCCTCTTTGTCGGCGGCCCAAAGCCTGTTTATCTGCTCAACTGAGAGGACCTACACGTCCGTCATCCTGAGTCTTGATCTCCAGTCGGAGGCTTCATGGGTCCTCTCGGTCAGTTATCTGCCCTGGTTGCCCACTGACTAGCAGGCAAGCATCGAATCACCTGATACAAGCAGCCGGTAGGGCCTACCTCTCCAAATAGGTAAAGTTGCTCCCACTGGAGTACATAGGCTCTCCCGACCTGCCGACCAGCTGACTTTGTATCAGCCCCGCTTAAACGCTATTGTGGGGGGGTCCTTAGTCTGGCGGCTGTCCTTTCCACTATTGCTTTTTGGGGGGTACTCTAGGTTTGGGCCATTCCCGAGCTCGGAGCCCCTTCCCTGGACAGCACGCCAAATATGCATTATAATACTTCAGCTAATTATATGTAAGTGTGAACTCGTGAAATGTAGTTTCATAACAAGGTTCGGGAGGAGCACGTCAGATACTTAGCTTAATTAGCACCGGTGGAGCCACTTAAGATAATCAACCTTAGGGTATAAATACAGCTCAATTAGCCTACCTGTCTCCATTGACGGTTTATCAGCATCCCCCCTCTACCCCATCTCCTCCACTAGAGTTAATTTTACACTTTTATAGTATACGGGGGCGTACTCTAGGTTCGGGCCATTCCCGAGCTCGGAGCCCCTTCCCCGGACAGCACACCAAATATGCATTATAATACTTCAGCTAATTATATGTAAGTGTGAACTCGTGAAATACTTCTGACAAAATATCTTATCTTATGTTATCACATTAATAAACAGTCTGTAACTTATTAGTTAGTTGTGCAATTGTTTCAGTTATAATAACCCACACATAACAATCATTTTAAATATGATTCACATGACCCTTTTTTTGTACTAGAGGTGTCAAACTCAGTTCCTGTAGTGTCACACCCCTGCAGAGTTTAGATTCAAGCTTCATTAAGTGTATCTGATCTGGCTAATCAAGTCCTTCAGACTTATTTGAAACTAATTATGTCCTTTATGACCCTTCATACTGTACTGTATGTTTTTGTTAGACTAAAATGAACCAACTCATTAGAATCCTTCATTCTGTAATTGGACTAAACTGTGGTTCTGTTAAAGAAGTGTTTTGCTGGAAACTATTTTAGTACGGAATTCAGTAGAATTCACATAGGAAAACAATTAAAAGAACCAAGCATCATTGGGTTTAGTTATTTTTTTTTGTGTGTGTGTGTGTGTGTGTGTGTGTTTTAAAACATCATCCTCTCTTTGTTAGAGAGTAACTTTTTTTGGTCAGGAGAGCTCATATCAATCTACTTTGATAAAATATCTTTATCTATAGGTTTTTTTGGGGGGAGGGATTTTAATTTGATTTACCATTAAATTCTGTATTTTATAATGAAAATAAGTATATTTTTTTACATTGTTTCACAAAAACAAAAAAGTTCTATTTTATTATGAATATATCATGCATTGGGTCTGATGCCCTCTTGTGGAAAATAAATTATATTACTTGCATTTTTGGGTCAGTCGTGGCCTAAAGGTTAGAGAGTTGGACTTGTAACCCAAAGTCATGGGTTTGAGTCTCAGGTCTGGCAGAAACTGAATGACCAGCACTCTCTTCCACCTTCAGTACCACGACAGAGGCGAGACTTGGATGGGTGAAATGCAGATCAAAAATATATTTGGCCTCACTAGAGGGGCCTAAAGGATCTCTATGGAGATTTTATACAGAGCAAATCAACTGGAATATGCAAACATAGTTCAATTTGATACAATTATAATTTTTATGCATTCAGATATATATTCATGATTTTTTTTTTTATATACATTTTGTACAAAAGGCTATACATACAATTATGGTGTATTTATACATCAGTTATTTCTGGTCCTTGAATCTGGGAATAAGAGAAAGTGTTTTTGAATTTTGCTGCATCTTATCATAAATATTTCAAATTACTTAGAGTGATGACAAATTTGTTTGTTTTTCGTGCCAAATTTTTATTATATAGATGCATGCAGTCATATGATAAGCTTGCAGTAGCAGCATCTTGCGGTGTCTCACAGGAAAAGCTGTTTGAGAAGCTCATTTGCACAGAATTTGAATTGCTGGATGTGTCACCAGCCACCTAAACAAATTAATAACGATCTTTTATTGTGAACGTGAATTACTGTGTCCTGTAATGTTTGTAGTTCTTGTTCTTTATGAGAGGCTGTCAGATCTTTCTGCAAATCATCTTTATTGCTGATGATTTGCAAAATGCAAGAAATTATGAGTTTGAAATATGGTGTTGATGGACCAAGAAACAGACCAGTAAAATATGAATTCAAGCATACTCTATTTGTAAAAATATCTCAAACTTGAAAAAGCGCAAAATCTGGTCTCAAAACACGTTTTATTTTTCCACACACATTTTGCAGCTCAATGCAAAAAGCTAAACAAAAAACAAACAAAACAAATGGTCTAAACTTGAGAGTACATGATAATTTTGCAAAAAAACTATGTACTGAATATATACACACACACACAAAACCCAGCATAGACCGATTTGGACCGGATTAAGTTCAGTGCTGGTCATACTAAAACCAGTGACCAAAATATACATATCATATTCTCGATGTTTAACTAAAGTCATGCATTATATTAATTTCTCACATTTATTGTGCATTTTTCCTCACAGCTTGTGCTCTTCATATATACAAAATATATATTGTACTGTAATTGACATTTGCAAATAGAATAATGAGCCACATACCTGTTCACATTCAGTGCTTATTTTTGATCACAGGGCTTTGTTGTTGTTTATGTGACAATATCATGATGTCAGATAGTAATAAATATGATTGCATTCAAACTGAATGTTCTGTCATAAGGTATCTCCAAAAATGCTGCAGTAATACCAGGCAATACTAACCCTAATGCAATACAATAACTGCCATTAACTGTGCATTATACAACAATGTTAAATTTATTTTAATAAAATACATCTGTCAAAATATCTTATCTTATACTATTATCACATTAACAAACAGCCAGTAACTTATAAGTTAGTTGTGCAATTGTTTCAGTTATAATAACCCACATATAACAATCATTTTAAATATGATTCACATGACCCTTTTTTTGTACTAGAGGTGTCAAACTCAGTTCCTGTAGTGTCACACCCCTGCAGAGTTTAGATTCAAGCTTCATTAAGTGTATCTGATCTGGCTAATCAAGTCCTTCAGACTTATTTGAAAAGTACAGGTGTTTCACTAATGCATATAAATGAATTACACTTATGTTGGTAGATTTTTATTATGTTTATTAAAGTTTATTATGAACTTTAATTTCTTTTAAAGCTTTTCATTAATTATGGCCTTTATGACCCTTCATACTGTACTGTATGTTTTTGTTAGACTAAAATGAACCAACTCATTAGAATCCTTCATTCTGTAATTGGACTAAACTGTGGTTCTGTTAAAGAAGTGTTTTGCTGGAAACTATTTTAGTACGGAATTCAGTAGAATTCACATAGGAAAACAATTAAAAGAACCAAGCATCATTGGGTTTAGTTATTTTTTTTTTGTGTGTGTGTGTTTTTTAAAACATCATCCTCTCTTTGTTAGAGAGTAATAAAGCCTCACCTCACAGGTCCAAATGACCTGAAGCATTTAAATAATACTTCTTTTTTTGGTCAGGAGAGCTCATATCATATTAGGTTTTTTGGGGGGAGCAATTTTTATTTTATTTACCATTAAATTCTGTATTTTATAATGAAAATAAGCACATTTGTTTACATTGTTTCACAAAAACAAAAAAGTCCTATTTTATTATGAATATATCATGCATTGGGTCTGATGCCCTCTTGTGGAAAATTAATGATATTACTTGCATTTTTGGGTCAGTCGTGGCCTAAAGGTTAGAGAGTTGGACTTGTAACCCAAAGTCATGGGTTTGAGTCTCAGGTCTGGCAGAAACTGAATGACCAGCACTCTCTTCCACCTTCAGTACCACGACTGAGGGGAGACTTGGATGGGTGAAATGCAGAGCAAAAATATATTTGGCCACACTAGAGGGGCCTAAAGGATCTCTATGGAGATTTTATACAGAGCAAATCAACTGGAATATGCAAACATAGTTCAATTTGATACAATTATAATTTTTATGCATTCAGATATATATTCAGAAAATATATTATAATATAAATATATATTTTTACATTTTGTTTATACATACAATTACAGTATGATGTATCTATACAACAATTATTTCTGGTCCTTGAATCTGATTGGCTGAAAGCTTTTTCCAGGAGTGTGATATTTGCACGATAGCCCTTCAAATTAAGATTTTTCGGGACCCCACTTCAAATGAAGGGGTTTGAGAATGATCTCAGCACACACTTATCTACAGCAGCAACAGGGTTGCCCGAGCAAACAAGAACAGTCCTTAAATCAGATATGCCAAACTCAATTCATGGAGGGTCAGAGCCCTGCAGAGTCTAGATTCAACCCTAATCAAACACACCTGATCCAACTAATCAAGTCCTTCAGGCTTATTTGAATTGATATACGTTTTGGAGCAGGATTGAAACAAAACTCTGCAGGCTCCGGCCCTCCATGAACTGAGTTTGACACCCCTGCCCCCTCCTTAAATGTAAGTATTTTTTTATATTAATAAGGATTTGAAAAATAATCATTTGTTGTGTTACATTCAATCTTGTGTTCATATTTACGGTCATGTTCTTCAAAGAAATGTTTGCAAAAAAAAACCTTTGAAGTTTTTTTTTTAAGTTGAACCATTAACTGACTGCATGATAGTCCTACAAAAGCATATTTTCATGTCTGATCAGGGCCATAACCACCACAGAAATTGAGTGAGACAAGTACCTACAATAATTAATCGGCAAACTTTTTTTTCAAATTTGGCCATTTTGAGTGAGATGAAAGTTGTGTGTGTGAATAACATGTGTCTCTCTCTACAATGCACAAGTTTGTGTCATATTGTTTCTGTAAAATAAAATATAATGTAGCAATTCAGTATTGAAGCTATTTTATTAATTTAAGTCATGGGGCAGCGTTGACAATTTTCTGTGCTCCTGGACAGGGCCAGATTTACATCGTATCGTGACAGGCAAAAACTTTTTTGGGCCACCTTCCTTATTAATAGGCTTATATAATATCACCACCCAAGCAAAAGTAATCTGTGGAAACTGTTAATATAATAACCGCCGCTCCCTATACGCAGACTATGCGGTTTGCATAGGACACCAACTCGACTTTCCAGGTTCCCTTACGAAAATTATCCATGGTGTTAATAAGAATAACACCACAAATCATCCTACTTGTAGCCATGGTAACTGCAAATTAACCATGGTTTTGTTCCTTAAAAAATAATTATTTACAAAAAAGTATTAATATTTTATATATATATATATATATATATATATATATATATATATATATATATATATATATATATATATATATATATATATTGTTGTTGTTATAAAAACAGACCTAAGCCATCAATAGCTTTTAAAATGACTTAAAATGCATTATATAAAAACAATGAAGCAATAACGATTGGTTAATATAACACTGTTAAAAAACATAATATAGGCTAATACTAAACAAACTATTTATGTACAGTACATAACATGTTATTACAAATACCTGCAAAGGGAGCCAAAGGCCATGTACAGTAATTGCTGCTGCTACACTTCACAGTCAAATCCTTGTCTAGGCTGTTGGCCAAACATTTAATTCAACTATTCACTTAATCTACAATTTTATGTGGACATCACAAACCTTACAAAAAAACCCCCTATGGTTTTATCATAGTAAAAGTACTTAATTTTCCTTTGCATGATTTCTGTGTGCTTGAAACTATAAAATAAATTAAGAGTCATAATAGTCATACCATTTATCTTCTGTGATACCATTGTGTAACCACTAGATGGCTGTTTAGCCCTACAGTATATAAACATATAAACATGGCTGTGTGTTTCCTAGTGGCTGGGAAAGTTGGATTCCAACATAATTACTTAGTTTAATTTGGATATATATTTAAACATAATAAAAGACATATTAAATCAAAGCTGTATTATAATTTTTTTTATAATTGAAGTGTAGGTTTTTCGTGTTAATCAAATATGGACACATAGAAAACATTTTGTTGCTCATATTTGCTTCCTATAATAGCTTGATCAGTTTAATCATGAAAGTAATCAGAATCACTACCAAAATTACAAAATATACAATTGAGTGTTAAATACTATTAACAGAGACATGGTCTGAAAATTCAGATTTATGTAGCTTTATTGGTTTAGTAAAAAGGTTTTACAAAGTATAGCACTCTGATACTTAAGAGCTGAGCATTGCCACATAACATAATTTTGACTGTAATGTTTAACATCAGCTCAATGGTGTATGCAGATTATATGATATATGAAATTTCAATGTAAAGTCAAACCAATCCAATAATGTTAACAACAACTCACAATTAAGTATGAACACATGGGAGTCTAGTCTAATGGTACACAACTTATAAAGTATCATGTATTAATTAAGTTATTGTATACTTATTTTTACTGTAGACTATGTGTACATTAAAAGTACCATTCTGGCAGTGAGAATGATCCGGAACGAAATGAAGATTAATATTTTGGCATATGATGTGTTTACTGAACCAATCGGATAAAAGAAAAATGGAGAGTCAGTGAAAGCCTCATGTGATTGGCTACAAGAAGGTGGTGGACCCGCCCTCCCTCTCACGCTTGCAAAACTCAGTTAGGGAGAGAATCGTGACAAAATTGTAAGCGCACTATTATTATTATTATTATTATTATTATTATTCAGGAACTTTTTGCCCCACGTGCACAACAAGTCATTTAGACATTTGCAGTTTTTTTTTTACACAAACAGATTGTTTCTATGCAGTCAATCCATTCTGCAGTTCTTTAAACTGTTGTTTTTGCTCGCAAATCACTGTTCACAGGCTTGCAGTGCTTTTGACCATATTTTAGCGAAAACAATGAGCCAAAAGTGTAAGTGCCGAAAAATGGAAGAAGAATGCAGATCATATTTATTTAGCTTTAGCATGAAGCTGCAGTTTCACCAAACTTGAATTACACTTATGAGTAACAGTAAAATGCTGCAAATCATTTTTCTTACACTTGAAACACGATTTCCACCTTTACAAAGCTTCTCTTGTGCATGCAAATTTAATTTAAGCTTACAGTTTTATGTACACTTCCACAACTGTCACCCTGCATATAAAAAATATTTTTGCCATTAAATTACCTTCAAACCACCCAGGTTTAATCGCCAGTGTCTTGTCAGCTTGGATAAATAAATTGTCATTTTATTGTGAATTTTGCTTTTGCAGCCAGTGGTTTTATTGGTAAAAATCTACACTGATAACAGAATGGTTGTAGGTTCAAACCACAAAACAGTGATTAACTTGACTCAAGATGTTCAAACTCAAAAGGAAATTTGATGGTACATTCCCTCTAGGTTTACTGACAATTCAGACATATGCTATTGCTTTCTGAACATCTAAAAAATGAATATGGGTAAATGGGTAATTTACATGAAATTAAGTTTTTGACAAGTAACCAATTATATTGTTGTGAAAAAGGAAAGTGCTTGTACAGTATATTGCCAAATTATGTTATGGGGTTGATTTCAAATTTACTCAGAACAATGAAAAAATTTTGAAATAGTTTTCCCTGTCTAATTGTTTTTTTAAATTGTATAGCTAGCTACATGTTGTCACATCATAATCTTGCAGTAGCAGCATCTTGCAGTATCTCTCACGAAAAGCTATATTAAAAGCTCATTATGGCTTATGCATTTCTTAAATTGATCAAATATGATTCTTAAAATTTTATAAGCTCATTAACTCCATGCCTGTTTCTTGCAAACACCAATGTTAACACAGATGGTTCCGGCGTCATCAGTAGTTGAAAGTTCTTCAACCAGAATGTCCATGTACTGGTTCACTAACTTCCTACACATTGACTTTAGGAAGCCGATCTCATCACAGACCACCCCCAGCTTATTTTTAATGTCGTCCTGTAGGAAATTAAGTCATTAGTCTCACATTAATTTATTAAAGCTTATAAGAAAGTACTGATACTGACCGAAGTTGCTCCATTGGAGATCTGTTTTTTCAGTTTCTTCATCACCCACTTGCAAGCCCAGCACTTTCCAGGGAGTTGTTCTGTTTCTATCTCACCCTAATATATCAACATATGGCAGTATTTTAGTATCAATAGTTTCATATGACATTTTGAATTGAATTAGCAGTTCAAAATGGACATGACTAGCTGTTTGAAAATGATTTTCTAGCTTATGCATCCTGCAAACACTCTTAAAGTTTCATTTCAGTATATGACAAAGATCTGACCTCTATAGATCGGGATCGATGCATAAGACAGTGATTAATCAACTGACAGTCATATTGTTGTTTGGCCAATTAAATAGATAGTTGTAAATTCTACCATCACCTACACAGATCATGTAGTTTTCCAGATTTCTAATAACAGTTTGTGAATTTTGATGTGTAAAATAATAATTTATCTAAATTAGTTAATTTTGTGTAAATGCTATTTGTTATCATTAGTGCTGTCAAACAATTAATCACGAATAATCGCATACAAAATTAAAGTTTTTGTTTGCATGAAAGATGTGTGTGTTTTGAATATATAAATACACACACATACAGTATATATTTAGAAAAATATTTATTTGATATTCATATAATTTATATTATAAATAAATATATTTCTTATATAAACAGTACATATTTACATACTGAAATATATACTTGCATGTGTGTGTATTTATGTATACAAAATAAATATACTCTAACAAGGAGGATGAGGCAGTATTAGAATCCATTTGCAGTTTATTAGGGAAAGATCTTATAGACAGAGTCGTTAAGCCAGGCAGAGAGTCAGTACCATAATAGCAGTCCGATCTTTCAACATGCACAAGAGGAATCCAAAAGGCAGACACAATAAGACAGGCAGATAGGTCCAACACAAACATCAGTCCAATCAGGCAGTAAATTCAATGGAGCAATTCAAGAAGCAAGAACTTGAAAACAGGCAGAATCATACAGAAACAGGCAGTCAGAATAGTCACTAGGAAACTGCTTTGTAAGGCAGGTAAACTAGCAATACTTAGCAAAGTATGAACATGCTGACTCGTGTTAAATAGTCCCAAACACAAAATGATTGTAGAAGCAGAGGGAGCGGTGAACAGTCAGTACTCAGGTGAAGGCTCCCTCTGCTGGCGTGGTGTAACATATACACAGTACACATGCATATATTATATAAACAAAAACTTGTTTTGGATGCGATTAATCACGATTAATCGTTTGACAGCATTAAAGTTTACACAGTCAAGAAAAGCTCATGATAAACGATGTTAAGGATGACTCACTGAGTTTTCTTCAATTTCATTTCCAATGGAATCTTCTTTGTGCATTTCCCAGTGAAGGGCACAAACTGTAAGAAAAAATGCATAATAAATGTAGCCAATAATGTGGGTATTTAATATAGCACATGAGTTTAGTTAAACAGCGAGAATATGATATGTATACTTTAGGTACATTCAAGCTGGTTTTAGCATGACAAACATTGCACATCAATGAACTTGAGCCGGTCCAAACCAGTCTATGCAGTCTTTTCCAGCTAGTCACACAAAATTAAGATAAATAGATGGATAAAGATAACCAACAACTGATCTGTGCTAATTTTACCTGAGGATATCAGCAGGGTGATCAGGACGATTCTCCGCAGCATCTTGTTTGGCAAAAGAGTCTGAACACAATGAGACTAAAAACTCTCCACTTGTTTGCTGAAGGTCTTTGAAGACCCTCCTATTAAAACACCTCTATTTTTAGAAGAAACCAGACAATGTGAAGTGAAACCAGTTAGTTTGAAACTTTGTTTGAAATATTGCATTTGAAAAGGGTTGCCCTAATGCCACCCAACTAGAAGCAACCTCAAATAATTAAGCCTTAATTTAGATGAAAGATAAATCATTTTTACTCCCTCTTTTCTAATTGCCTCAACTTTCAAGAAGAGAGAGTTACTTTAACTTAACTTGCATATTGCAGGGCGTCTGATGGTTTTCACACTAAACCACACGTTGAGCTGTTCAGTATAGAATCAAGCACTGCTTCCTCATTTCTAATTCTCAAACTGTTATCATTTTAAAAGTCCTGAATGAATTGATGTGACAGTGAAATTCAAATTCAGAAATGTCTTATTTCAATCAGGACCACTTCCGTCAAGTATATTTATGACAATTATAATTGCATACAGTTAGTGTTGGCGGTATGGTTATGTTCTGGGCAACACTGCACCCCCCTGTCCATGCAGCCATGCTTAGAGCGGGGAGAGCAGCAAAACAAACCCCCCTGGTGTACAGAACAGAACCATTATAAGCATATATAATTACAATTCACAATTGCGTGAGTTGTAAACAAAATGTGAGAGACTGCTTCCAATGAAGAGACTGTACAGAAAAAACAAAGTTAGATCAGATTACTGGTTCAGTTGGTGGAGTTGGGGTTGGAGGAGGGAGTTAATTGCAAGCAGCAAAGCGATGGAAGAGACACTGAAGAATGGGAATTTAAATAGACCGCAGGTGATAGGTGTCAAAACTGGATTGGTACACGTCAGGAACAGCTGACTGTCAGCTGATGCAAGTGTGACTAACGGGGCCTGACTGAACTAACGCGATGCTTGATATCTTCTAGAAGTATCTTCTCATTTCTGAAAAGAGAGGCAGTTTGCACCCCACCTAAAGCTGTGTAACTCTTACAACTAAACTATCCAATAATTGGCGTTAACTATACATTATACATCAATACTAAACAGTTTCATTTCATTTTTATTTTAAAAATACTTAAGAAAAATTGTCTAGTTTGTTAGTTGTGTGTTGGTTTACCATAAGATACCCCACACATTACAGTCATTACATTTCTTAAAAAGTTTCCCATCTATCATCACCTTCAGTGTCTTTCATTCTGTTATAAGAAAACACTTTACGTGCTTTATTTATGTCACAGAATGTTGCTTATCGGAGCTCATGAAGACAAAATTAGGAAAACAGTCTTTAATCCAACTACACAAGGAATACAGAGAAACAGGTTTGCAACTCATCCAAAACACAATGTTAGACAGGACCCTGAACTCAAGAAACATGGGAATATAAATCCTAACCCAAATGAAGACTATTAGGCTGATTAATAGAAAAGAGGGGAATTCCCAAGATTGGGAAACTAGGTCAAGCAAGGCAATGAAGACAAAAATCATACAATCCATAGAACATACAGTACATGTGAGAGTTTATTTATTTATTTTTGACAGACTAAAAAGAACTGACTCATTAGAATCATTTATAATTGAACTACATTGGATGTGCTATTGAAGAAGTATTTTGCAGGAAACCTGGGTATTTTTGTACAGAATTTGGAAAAATTCACACTTAAGGAACCATACGTCATTAGGTTTTCTTATTTTACTGTATAGTCATTTATCTTGAATAAAACCAAATCTGAATAAGAAACATTCTAGGTACCAACCACTGATATGTATATAAATTCTACTATTATACTATACTATTATAATACCACTTTAGATCAGTGATCCCAACCCTAGACACAATGTACTGGTATTGTACTGAATTCACCCAACCAGATATTCATTAAACAATCTTGTTTTGTGTTCTGTTGAAGAAAGTCTCGAATAAATGACATGATAGTGAGTGAATGATGATTTTCATCTGCTGGCTGTTTTCACACCTCTGCCACAACAACAGACATCTAAACAGCACTGTTTGACAAACAACCCACACACATACGCTGATACTACCCAGACCCCTTCACACGTCTCTTCTTGTAGATTTTTAGTTACTTTAAAGGCTTTAGCAATCAGTCATCATTTCCTTTGAACTAGTTTCTCAATAAATGTTTTTTTTCTCACACTTGGCCTGCAATGAGAAGAATCAATAAATATAACTTCTGCTTACTAATGGTCATGTTTTAAAACTGTTGTGTTTGAAAGGATGCAAAGTTACTCTGATGTTATTATATATCTGAACATATCAGTCACTGTGAGAAAGCCAAGGGAGGAGAATGGCTTGTGTGGTTGTGTTGATCTCAAGACTTCATTTTGTCTCATATCGTCAGCCTTTTTGCATCTTAAAAATAGTTAATTATACTTACCATAACTTATATTTTCTACATATATACTTTATAACAACTTCACATTAAGTGAAACTCTTCCCCATACACTCTGTTACAGATCAATGACATGGTGTCAAGAAACCAGTCACTGCAAGAAACAGAAAATTGACAAATAACAATTGTTAAAGGGGACCTATTATGCTCTTTTACAAAGACTTGATTTTGTTTTGGGGTGTACTAGATCAGGATGTTAGAAAAACACATTATTTTCACATATTTTACATTATTACAACACCTCTCTCTGCCCAGTCTGACATGAACAGCTTGAATAGTTCCTGCATCAAATGAAGGCCCGCCTTCTGAAATACAGAGTGTGCTGTGACACTGGGCCAGTGTTTGTTGTGATCGGCAGCACTTTGTGCCTGGTTGGGAAATTGCATTCCAATTAACATAGACCCCTGCTGCAGCTTTAATGTAAATATTTCAAAATCAAATCAATTTGAGCATGATTTAAACCGGGATGACTGTCATCACTCTGAGTTTGTCTGCCTTGGGAAAGCTAGCGTATCTCTGACATAGTGATAACACTAGTTGCCTTCTGCCTACTATCAAGCCTCTGCAATTGGTCCAGAAAGCAGCAGCAAGGGTTGTCTTCAATGAGCCAAAAAAAGTGCACGTTACTCCTCTCGTCATCAGGTTAAACTGGCTACCAGTAGCCGCTCGCATCAAATTCAAGGTACTGATGCTTGCCTGCAAGACGACCACTGGCATGGCACAACATACCTAAACTCACTGGTTAAATCTTATGTGCCCGATGACTTCCGGTTTAAGCATGGCGTGAGTAGACGCATGTGAGTGTAGCTCCCGACCTCTTTCGTTTATTTAGTCATTATTTCTTCGATATTTATTCACTACAATTGATTATCTGGCAGCTGATATTACTTGAAATAACGGTGGAGTAAAAATGACAAGTAGAAAGCAACCTCGCAATAAAACTGGCGACAAAGACGGTGAAGCTTCGAGCAAGTCCGAAGATATGGCGCCATCCCCTGAGGGCGTAACGGCTTTACCTGAAGATCTCGAAAGGCTCCGGTCAATGCTTCTTGCCGATATGACGCAAGTAGTTCACTGTCTTTTAAATACAGAACTGGCTGGTGCACGGTCACCTGTGAACGCGACATTGGAACAAGTTAAATCATATTACGAAGCTCATGACGAACGTCTTCGCGAGGTTGAAGATGGGCTAAATGACTACAGTGATAGGCTGGTCAATGTCGAGGCTTCAATGGATGCACTACTGAAAGAGAACGTATCACTGAAGGAAAAGCTGGACGACCTCGAAAATCGCTCACGGAGATCTAATATGAGAGTTGTGGGCATTCCCGAAAAGTTGGAAGGACAAGACCCGATTAAATTTATGACAGTTTTTTTTTGAGGAAGTACTGGGGAAAGAATTTTTCACAAGTCCTCTTGTTCTTTCTCGTGCCCATCGAGTCGGACCCAACCCAACCAACGATGCAAGGACCAATCAGACCAAACCAAGAGGGTTTCTGGTTCTTTTTCACTACTTCCAGGACAAGCATCGCATTCCTCAGATTCAGTAAGCAACAGTGAGAGTTGCGATTTCGCGGACGCCAGGTGTTTTTCCACGAGGATTTCAGCGCTGAGCTGGGGAAAAAGCGAGCGGCGTTCAAAGATGTGAAGTCTCGGCTCCACGAAAAGGGAGTCAGATTTGGTCTTTTGTACCCTGCAAGGCTCCGGGTTACTCACGAAGGGAAAACACACTTGTTCAGCACGCCAGAAGAAGCCAACGAGTTCTACCGTTCTAATTGGGGTGAAGAATAATGTACAAAGACATTCCTTTTTCCCCTTGGGTAAGGAGAAGAGGAGGGGAGGGAGAAAAAGAAAAAAGATTTTTTTTTCTCTCCATACGGTTTCATAGACTCTAATTAAAAAGATTCATACCGTAACTATGTACCAACCCGAGGTTGCGCTTGACTTATGGTTATAAATATCATAATTTCCTTTTTTTTTCTCTCTCTCTCTCTTTTTCCGGCCGGATAGCATAGAATTTGACACCCTTTTGAACCTAGTTTTATAATAAGGGGGCTGCACCTACATTGTATATGACTTCATTTGTTGGTTCGCATTCTTTGGAAGTTTTTCGTTATGTTTTATCTGCGATCATCCTCAGTTGGGGATTTAGATCTAGGAATAGTAATGTTTTTTTCTTTTCTTTTCTTTTCTTTTCCCCCCTTTTAGTTGGGGGTTGGGAGGGAGGGAGGGGCGGTTGGCAGGATTGTTTACCTCTGGTTTCTGTTATCTTATTTTTGTCATTTACAATTCATGGCTACAATTTGCTTTAGATCAAGAGCATGCATGCTTTTAATTTATGTATCATACAGTTAATATAGGTGATGAAAATGGAGGTCATCCTGTGAGACTTGTGACATGGAATGTCAGAGGTTTAAATGGTCCTGTTAAAAGAGCTAAGGTTTTCTCCCATCTTAAATCTTTCAAACCATATATATTGTTTTTACAAGAAAACACATTTAAGATTGGCTGATCACAATAGAATTCGTAAGATATGGGTTAGTCAAATTTTTCATTCCAAATATAATAGCAGATCTAGAGGTGTGGCAATTTTAATTAATAAAAGAATACAGTTTATACCTTCTGGCACAATCTGTGACCCTAATGGCCGTTACATTATTGTCTCTGGGTCTCTTTTTCAAGTCCCAGTGGTTTTAGTTAATATTTACGCTCCCAATTGGGACCATGTTCAGTTTGCAAATAGTCTCCTATCGATAATTCCCAAGCTTGATACACATCATTTGTTATTCGCTGGGGATTTAAATTGTGTTTTCGATCCTGAGCTGGATAGATCCAGCACTTGTAGTAATGTTTCTGATATGGCAATGGCCTTTTCTCTATTTATGAAGCAGAACGGTTGTGTAGATCCTTGGAGATTCTTAAACCCGTTGACTAGACAATTCTCCTTTTATTCCCATGTCCATCATTCATTTTCCAGACTAGATTATTTTTTTGTAGACAACTTGTTTATATCAATGGTTAAAAAAGTTGATTACTCATCTATAGTTGTATTCGATCATGCACCTGTGGTGCTGGACCTGCACTTCCCTTTGAACATCAGAGAACGACCAATCTGGGCATTTAATCCACTATTACTATCCAATGATAAGTTCTGTCACTTTGTCTCATCTAGTATAGATAATTTTCTGGAATACAATAAAACAGACACAGTGTCTTACTCATTGCTTTGGGAGACTTTAAAGGCTTACTTGAGGGGTCAAATAATTTCTTATACATCATATGCTAACAAAGAACGTAAGAAGGAACTGCAAACACTCTCACAATCCATATTAGAGTTAGACAGACAGTATTCTGTATCTCCCACGGCTGAATTACGTAAAAAAAAGAGTTGACTTGCAGACAAAGTTTAATTTTTTATCCACTTCTCACGCAGAACAATTAATAATGAGGACGCGTGGCCTTTACTATGAATATGGAGACAAATCAAGTCGGCTCTTGGCTCATCAGCTGAAACGTCAAACTGCCTCCCATCTTATTTCTCAGATTAAAGACTCAAATCAAACTTTAGTTAGCAACCCAAAAGAAATTAATACAATTTTCAAAAACGTTTGTTCCTCATTATATACTTCTGAATTCCCTTCAAATACAACGGAAATGGAAAATTTCTTAAACAATTTGGATATTCCTACTGTGCAATCAGATAGGGCAGTAGATTTAGATCGTGACCTCGAGATTGAAGAAATCAGTAGGGTCGTTATGGCAATGAAGAGTAGTAAGTCCCCAGACCTTGATGGGTATCCCATTGATTTTTATAAAAAATTTAATGAAAAACTTGCACCAATTCTTTTTGAGGTTCTTAAAGAATCCTTGGAGGCAGGCTCCTTGCCTCCAACTTTTTTGCAAGCATCTATTACACTCCTCCTTAAAAAGGATAAAGACTCTACCCAGTGTGAGTCGTATTGTCCTATATCTCTTTTAAACACCGACATTAAAATTTTAGCTAAAGTGTTGGCATTTCATTTAGAACATGTCCTTCCCTCGATAATCTCAGACGATCAAACAGGATTTATTAAAGGTCGCCAATCTTTCTCTAATATTCGTAGACTCGCTAACATAATGTATCTTTCTGATACTTCTCTGCACCCGGAGGTAGTTATCTCCTTGGATGCGGAGAAGGCGTTTAATCGAATTGAATGGCCATATTTGTTTGCAGTCTTAAAGTTTGGTTTTGGTAATATTTTTATGTCTTGGATCAAATTAATATATAATTCCCCTTCGGCATCAATTCGGACTAATTATTCTCGATCAGAATTTTTCCCATTAACGCGAGGGACCCGTCAGGAATGCCCATTGTCCCCACTTCTTTTTGACATTGTGATTGAACCTCTTTCAATAGCTTTGAAAACAGCCACAGCATTCCAGGGGGTTAGGAGGGGGGGGGTATTGAGCATCGTGTGTCTTTTATGCGCCGATGACCTTTTGCTTTACATTAAGTGACCCCGTATCTAGTTGTCCTTTAATTATATCATTATTAGGTCGGTTTGGTACCTTTTCGGGATACAAATTAAATTTCCAAAAAAGTGAATGTTTCCCCATTAATGATTTGGCATTACAAATTCAACAAGAATCATTACCCTTTCGTTTTTCTCCAAATGGCTTTAAATATCTTGGAATTCATATAACGTGCTCCTTTTCTTCTTTGTTTGAAGCCAATTATAAAACTCAGTTCAAAGAAGTAAAGGCTGAGTTAGAATGGTGGCGTAGTCTTCCTCTTACTTTAGCTGGAAGAATAAATTCAGTGAAAATGACAATTCTTCCCAAGTTCCTTTATTTGTTTCAGTCCCTACCAGTTTTCTTGCCCAAATCCTTTGTCCGTTCAATTAATCAAACTATTTCCTCTTTCATTTGGGAAAATAAGATCCCCAGAGTTAACAAACATATTCTTCAGAGGACCCGTGATACAGGTGGTTTAGGCCTCCCAAATTTCACTTATTATTACTGGGCATCAAATATTCAGAAAATATTATTTTGGCTTCATTGCCCAGAAACAAATTGGTGTTTAATTGAAGCACAAACATGTCACTCTTCCTCTCTCCCTGCTTTAGTGTACTTTTCCCTACCTTTGAAAGCTTCTCGATTCACATCAAATCCTGTAATACTTTCCACTCTTAAGATCTTTAATCAGTTTCGCTGCCACTATAAATTTACATCAGCATCAGTTTTGGGTCCTATTTACAAAAATCATTTATTCCCTCCCTCTAACAACAGACTCATCATTTAGACAGTGGGCAACTTCCGGGTTAATGTATATTAAAGATTTATATACTGAAGGTTTATTTAACAGTTTTGAGAACCTCTGCAGACAGTTTGACCTCCCAAAAAGCCATTTTTTTAGATTCCTTCAGATTCGCAATTTTGTAAAGAACAAATTTCCACCCTTCCCTGATTTCCCTCCTACCTCGCCCTTAGATAGTCTTAATCTCAATTTTACTAATAAAGAATTGATTTCCATATTATATTCCCAGCTCATGTCTTTGAAAGGGTACAATCTGGATAAAATTAAATCCAAATGGGAAGATGAACTGGGCATTATGTTACCTGAGGCTTTTTGGAGGGAGGCGCTTAAAAGGGTCCACTCATCATCATCCTCTTTTAGGTTAGGGCTCATACAATTTAAAGTGCTTCACAGGGTTCACTTGAGCAAGGAATGGTTAGCAAGAATATATCCCGGGTTAGATGCAGCCTGTGACAGATGCTCTTTCTCCCCAGCCAGTCTGACACATACATTTTGGTCTTGCTCCTCTCTAAACAATTACTGGGAATTGGTTTTTAAAACTATCAGTGAGGCCCTTGGGGTGATATTGCGACCTTGTTCCTCAATAGCTATTTTTGGATCAACTGAGTAGAAGGCCTTTCCAGACATTGAAACTATTATAGAAAAGGCCCTATCAGAGATGTCTGCATATTATCAGGAAAACCACCTCAAGGCAAATTCGAGTAAAACCCAACTTGGCAGCTTCCATCTCAATAACAAACAGGTAAAGAGAGAGCTGGAAATAATATGGGTTGAACTACAACTGGAAAACCATCCTTACCCAGTCTGCCTTGAGGTCACTTTAGATCGTACGCTGTCCTATAGAGAGCATATCATCAGACTGAAATCAAAGATCAGCACAAGATATAATAATCTTCTCAGTAAATTATCCAACAGTAAACGGGGAGCTGACCCAAACACAATTGGAGTATCAGCTCTGGGACTATGCTACTCCGTAGCAGAATACGCGTGCTCTACCTGGAGTACCGTATTTTCCGGACTATAAGTTGCACTTTTTTTTCATAGTTTGGCTGGTCCTGCGACTTATAGTCAGGTGCGACTTATTTATCAAAATTAATTTGACATGAACCGAGAGAAATGAACCAAGAGAAAACATTACCGTCTACAGCCGCCAGGGGGCGCTCTATGATGCTCAATGCTCCTGTAGGCTACCCCTGAGAACATAGAGCGCCCTCTCACGGCTGTAGAAGGTAATGTTTTCTCTTGGTTCTTGGTTCTAAATAAATGCAACTTATAGTCCAATGCGACTTATATATGTTTTTTTCCTCATCATGACGTATTTTTGGACTGATGCGACTTATACTCAGGTGTGACTTATAGTCCGAAAAATACGGTAGATCATGCTATGCACAAAAGATTGACACATCTCTCAATGAAACATGCCAGATGATCACTGGCTGTAAAAAACTACTCCCACACCCTGCCTACGTGCCTTGGCCAGAATAGCACCTCCATATATAAGAAGAACTGCTATCAGCAATGAGGAACGGACCACTGCAGAAACAGATGAAAGTCATCTGCTCTTCTCCCACCAAAATCGTCCAGAAAAAGCTTTATGAATACCACACAAGCCATAAGCGAATCCAAGAAAGCTTTTATTGAAACTCTTTGGCTTGATAGATAGAATGCTTTTTGTATGGGAGCAAGATCTTGGGAAGACAGAGGAATCATCCCTGTTGAGTGTCTAGCCAGCGGTAACAATCAACCATGGCCTATCTGGAAGACCCTCGATAGGCTATGAGTAAGAAGATGACTACAAACGCTACGTGCTTGGGGTCTCTCACCAACCAGAAAGTGCGAATGCGGTAGCGAGAAGAGCAGGGCATGCAACACCTCATGCAGTGCAGCCTAGTACTGCAATGCTTAGATCATGACCTACAGTAGCCTGAGCCCAGCTACCACACCATCACTGGAAAGATGTAATATAAGATCGTAGGACACAAAGAAGAAGATATGGTCATTATTTTAAAGTACTTATTTAACAAACTATTGTCATTATAGAGATCTTTACATCTTGAATGTTGAAAATGAACTGAACAGACTACAAATAAATGGACAATAATTAATGTTAAAACAAATGATTCAAGCATAAAACAAATGACTATATCCTAACACAGAATACAACAGTGTTTGGGGTAAAACAACATAAGTAATGCAAGTTACGTAATCAGATCACTTTAACTAGTAAAGGAAGGTTTGTGTGGACTGTGTAATGATGTTACTGCAGTTCTAGACTAAATGTGAAAATGTATTGATTCATATTAATCACAAAAACAAACAAAAAACTAAACAGATTCAGTATTCATCGATATTAATTGAATAATCAAAACTCAGAATATGACGCAAAATTGCAATTACACGTTAACAAAAATATCCTTTATGTATTTAATCCCATTTTATTAACCAATGTCTTTGCTGCTGATTTTTGAGGTTCCAGTTCAATACTAAGCAAATATGTCTTTAGATAAACTAACATTTGTGCTTCATTGTTTGTTTTATTGCTAAAGAGTGTTGAACCTTCTTCTCCTGCTTTCTACTGTACAGATGTGAATTTACTTTTCCTTCAGCCTGAGGCTTATTTATTTCACTTTTTGGTGTGGAAGGGTTTTTACATTTGCTAAAAATATAACTTTTTATTTTGAAAACAAAGAAGCAAGCCCCGGCCAGTAACGCAAAAGTTACATAACACATTACTTTCCATAAAACGTAACCAAGTAATGTAATTAGTTATGAGCATGCTGACAAGAAAGTTAACAAACATATTCTTCAGAGGACCCGTGATACAGGTGGTTTAGGCCTCCCAAATTTCACTTATTATTACTGGGCATCAAATATTCAGAAAATATTATTTTGGCTTCATTGCCCAGAAACAAATTGGTGTTTAATTGAAGCACAAACATGTCACTCTTCCTCTCTCCCTGCTTTAGTGTACTTTTCCCTACCTTTGAAAGCTTCTCGATTCACATCAAACCCTGTAGTACTTTCCACTCTTAAGATCTTTAATCAGTTTCGCTGCCACTATAAATTTACATCAGCATCAGTTTTGGGTCCTATTTACAAAAATCATTTATTCCCTCCCTCTAACAACAGACTCATCATTTAGACAGTGGGCAACTTCCGAGTTAATATATATTAAAGATTTATATACTGAAGGTTTATTTAACAGTTTTGAGAACCTCTGCAGACAGTTTGACCTCCCAAAAAGCCATTTTTTTAGATTCCTTCAGATTCGCAATTTTGTAAAGAACAAATTTCCACCCTTCTCTGATTTCCCTCCTACCTCGCCCTTAGATAGTCTTAATCTCAATTTTACTAATAAAGGATTGATTTCCATATTATATTCCCAGCTCATGTCTTTGAAAGGGTACAATCTGGATAAAATTAAATCCAAATGGGAAGATGAACTGGGCATTATGTTACCTGAGGCTTTTTGGAGGGAGGCGCTTAAAAGGGTCCACTCATCATCATCCTCTTTTAGGTTAGGGCTCATACAATTTAAAGTGCTTCACAGGGTTCACTTGAGCAAGGAATGGTTAGCAAGAATATATCCCGGGTTAGATGCAGCCTGTGACAGATGCTCTTTCTCCCCAGCCAGTCTGACACATACATTTTGGTCTTGCTCCTCTCTAAACAATTACTGGGAATTGGTTTTTAAAACTATCAGTGAGGCCCTTGGGGTGATATTGCGACCTTGTTCCTCAATAGCTATTTTTGGATCAACTGAGTAGAAGGCCTTTCCAGACATTGAAACTATTATAGAAAAGGCCCTATCAGAGATGTCTGCATATTATCAGGAAAACCACCTCAAGGCAAATTCGAGTAAAACCCAACTTGGCAGCTTCCATCTCAATAACAAACAGGTAAAGAGAGAGCTGGAAATAATATGGGTTGAACTACAACTGGAAAACCATCCTTACCCAGTCTACCTTGAGGTCACTTTAGATCGTACGCTGTCCTATAGAGAGCATATCATCAGACTGAAATCAAAGATCAGCACAAGATATAATAATCTTCTCAGTAAATTATCCAACAGTAAACGGGGAGCTGACCCAAACACAATTGGAGTATCAGCTCTGGGACTATGCTACTCCGTAGCAGAATACGCGTGCTCTACCTGGAGTACCGTATTTTCCAGACTATAAGTTGCACTTTTTTTTCATAGTTTGGCTGGTCCTGCGACTTATAGTCAGGTGCGACTTATTTATCAAAATTAATTTGACATGAACCGAGAGAAATGAACCAAGAGAAAACATTACCGTCTACAGCCGCCAGGGGGCGCTCTATGATGCTCAATGCTCCTGTAGGCTACCCCTGAGAACATAGAGCGCCCTCTCACGGCTGTAGAAGGTAATGTTTTCTCTTCGTTCTTGGTTCTAAATAAATGCAACTTATAGTCCAGTGCGACTTATATATGTTTTTTTCCTCATCATGATGTATTTTTGGACTGATGCGACTTATACTCAGGTGCGACTTATAGTCCGAAAAATACGGTAGATCATGCTATGCACAAAAGATTGACACATCTCTCAATGAAACATGCCAGATGATCACTGGCTGTAAAAAACTACTCCCACACCCTGCCTACGTGCCTTGGCCAGAATAGCACCTCCATATATAAGAAGAACTGCTATAATGTAATTAGTAATGTAATTAGTTATGAGCATGCTGACAAGAAAGATGTTGCGGAGCATCTTAGCAGATGATCTCTAACCAGCTTGAAGATGAAGCTTTCAGAAACTGAATGTCAGTGATCCTCAGAAGCCCATGGAGCTCTTTTTTATAGACCTCTGCATTAACCACAAGTGAGCATTTCTTTCCACCCACAATATATATCACATATTCTGATAAAACTCTCATATGCACTCTTCTAACTTTGTAGTTTATAACTTTAATGCTGCAGTGTTACCAATTAGAATTTTTACAAACCAAATTTGTCTGTACTAGTATGGAATTACATTTGTCATGCCTTGTGTTACTAAATATATAAATAATATTTGACCTTCGATCGTCTCAGTAAAGATGAGCTTTCAGTAGACAGAGACATGGAGCAGCATCATCTTCCTCCTCTGCTTGTCCTTCAAGGCAGCTTGAAGTAAGCTTGTGTTACTGAAGTAACCAATAACATCGATTCAAGTTTTTCATGTTACAGTGTGCTACAGTTTTTGTGGGTTATTATTGTCATTCAGTAACACAAGCTTACTTCAAGCTGCCTTGAAGGACAAGAGCTCATATTTACAGACTGAGACGATCGAAGGGCAAATATTATTTACATATTTAGTAATACAAATCACAATCACGAGAGCTTTCCAACATGCGCGCCACTTAGTGGCGTCTGTACTTCCCGGTCAGAGAGCACCTGTCCATCAAAAGTTCACTATCCAATCAGAGTAGATCACTGTTAACCCCGCCCCCATGAGAGGTTTGTGTCAAAACACCAAACGAAAAACTGCGAAACGTAAGTGAAATCTGTGGCAATGAATTCAGAATCCACGATTAGCAAAAACGAATCTTTGAAAAACATTAACAAAGAATGAAGAATATTTGAAGAGCCTGTTAAATTTGTGCGAATGAGTTAATTTTTTTCATTTTCATTGTGTTTTTCTTCTTTTGTAATGGCATATTTTTGATAGTTTCTGAAAAAGTTACCTTCAGTTTTATAAAGTTTTGTTCACTATTATTGAAACAAATGTAATTCCATATACTTGTAATATGAAATAAAACATATAAATCAAATATAAGTACAAACAATGTATTAAAGTTAACTCCTAGTTATGAAAGTCTCTGTACTGAAGAACTGCAACTACAATACTGTTCACTACACTACAGTTTTTTTGTTTTGTTAAGAAATTAATACTTTCATTTGTACACTTTTTGTACTGTAACTTCCTCTACAGTCAAAAATCTGGGTGTTATAATAGACAGCAACTTGTCTTTTGAAAACCATATTTCTCATGTTACAAAAACAGCATTCTTCCATCTTAGAAATATTGCCAAGCTACGAAACGTTACCTGTTTCTGATGCAGAAAAGCTAGTTCATGCATTCATGACCTTTAGACTGGACTATTGTAATTTTTTTTTTTACATCCTGTATGTGATCCTGAGGGTGCCATGTGTGAAAAAAGGGTGGATGTTTATATATATATATATATATATATATATATATATATATATATATATATATATATATATATATATATATATATATATATATATATAAAACATCCACCCTTATTTCACACATATATAAATCACAAAACACATTTCTTAATTTCTAGGAATGCAAATTTTTTTATAGTTATTGATATTTTTTAAATAGAATAATGAGACACATTAGGGTTAGAGTTATGTTTAGGGTCACATTTATTTTTGATCACAAGGCTTTGTTGTTGTTTATGTGACAATATCATGTTTAATGTTCTGTCATAAGGTTCTTCCAAAATGCAGTGGTACTACCATGGATGTGTATAATGCACTATAATAACTGCCATTAACTGTGCATTAAACAACAACGCTAAAAAAGTTATTTATTATAAGAACATATTTCTAAAATACTTCTGACTATTTATCAAGGTTATCCCATTAACAACCAGTCAGTAACTTATTAGTTGTGCATTTGTTGAAGTTATAATAAACTACACACAACAGTGATTTTAAATATACAGTATAGGATTCACACTTCACTGTTTTACTAGAGGTGTCAAACTCAGTTTCTGTTGTGCCACAGCCCTACAGAGTTTAGATTTGACCTTCATTAAAGGGATAGTTCACTCAAATATAAAAAATTATGTCATTAATAACTCTCCCTCATAACAGTGATCTACTCTTTGAAAACTACAGGTTTTTCACTAATGCATATGAATGAATTTCACTAATGTTGATATAAGTGTTAATTTCACTAGTGTTTCATAAAAGCTTTTCAATAATTATGGATCCTCATACTGTTCTATGTTTTTGATAGATTGAAAAGAACCAACTCATTAGAATTCTTCGTTCTGTAATCAGACTACACTGTTGGTGCTTTTGTGAGAGTGATTTTTTTATTTACCTTTAAATATTGTATTTTATTATGAAAATAAGCATATTTGTTGAGTCTGTTTCACAATAACAAAAAAGACATTGTAAAATATATCATGCATTGGGTCTGATGCCTCCTTGTGGAAAATAAATGACATTAAATTGCATTTTATGGTTATTGCCACTAGAGGGGCTTAAAGGATCTCTACGGAGATTTTATACAGAGCAAATCAACTGGAATATAGAAACACTCCAACTTGAAACTTTGATTTATAGACATTGATATATATTAAAACTATTATTTTTTACATTTTGTACATATACATACAAAAATGATAGTTCTTTCTGGTCCTCCAATCTGATTGGCTGAGAGCTTTTTTTCTTTTGATGGGAGGGGAGGGCCAGATAGCCCTTCAAATTAAAAATTTTCGGGACCCCACTTATCTCAGCATACACTTATCTACAGCAGCAACAGGGTTCAAGTATAGATCTCTGCAGGAAAGTAATGGGAGTTACCAGATCGGGGTGTTTTTAGACCATAATACCTGATTGGCAGACGTCATAGTGATGTTAGGTTTAGGGGTGGGGTTGGGTAAGGGGGATCATTTTGATTGCATGATGTAGAAACACACAGCAGTTTGAAAACACCCACAAGTTGATAAATGCCCACTTTTGCTCTGCAGAGACCTAAGTCTCACAGGAGCTGTGTCCCAAAGTTGAGTGTACGCACTTCGAAGGCCACGGACTTCGAAGACCGGTCTCCGAAGTGCACGAAGGGCCCTCCGAAGTGCGTGAGATGCTCCGCCTTCGCAGGATTTCCTAATTTTCCCACCTGGTGTTTCCGATTAGCGCTCACTGACGAGAGGACGATCCTGCCAGGCGAGGTGGAGCCAGAGCGGTTTTTGTTTTTATGTTACGTCAAAGTGGAGAAGACTCCGGCATAACCAAGACCGAGGCCAAGTTACACTGGTTTGCTGCGTCCTTTGTCGGATTACAACTTTAAATGCAGGTACTGGTTTGGAGCTTACTTGAATAATGTAACGTTAATGATACATATGAAAAACTACAAAATACACGAACACACATATCAGTTAAAATGCTTACTGATATCTTACAAAGGTGCGATTTTATGTAATTTATTGTCTTGACCATGGTGATCATATGTAGACCGGTTTGCAACCACTGATCTATAATATAGAATATATAGATATTATATATAGATAGTTATATAGATCAGTGTTTGCAACCCGTTTTTATTAAGCAGGTAAGCATGAAAATAAAACTGAAAAAAGTACATAGTATGAACATTGCTGTTTGATTTTAATATTCTGACAATAAATGTTGTTAGTTTAATCAGAGGTGGACTGTAAGGAAGTACATTAGTTAAGTTTACTCAAATATACAAATAAAAAGTACTATGTTTTGTTTAGATTTTCTCAGACAGCAGCACTACAAAAATATGGTATTTTACAACATGATGCATTGTTGTAGATTAAACTACCCAACAGTGTATTAGTAGGCAACTTTAAATTGAATAACATTGAACATATTTAGAAATTAAACAAATTATTTTTCAGAACAATACTGTACATACCTTTACTTTTACTCTCAATACCTAAGTATATTAGAGTATGCAAGATAATACTTCTACTTGAAGGATAGTTCAGCGAAAAATGACAATTCTGTGATCCTTTGCTCACCCATTTGTTCCAGATTTGTAATTTTCCTTTTTGGGTTAACTATCCCTTTAGCTAAGGTTTTAAACATAACTAGTAGATTTTAGCCCATATGGTTTTGGTAGTTACTAAAAGTAGTTTACTTAAGTATCTCAATATTTCTTCTACTAATTACATTGTCATGGAGCTAAACAATTTCTCTTTTCCTTCTTTCCCTAAATCAGACTAGACCCCTGTGCAGGATAGAGCTGAATGTGGCAGTGCTGGACAGGTGTTTAATGGTTTTGGCCCTGACAGTACTGCTGGATCTTCTGAGAAGTGAACGCCAACAGTGACGCATTCGCACTTCAAATGCGCCCTTCCAAGGTCCGAATTCTGACTTTGGGACAGCTTACGTTGTGACGCTGTGACGCAATTGCACTTCACATCCGCACTTTGGAGTCCACACACTCCAGTTTGGGACACCCTTCGTCGCGCTGCTGTGACGCATTCGCACTTCAAATGCGCACTTCCGAGTCCATGCACTTAAGTTTGGGACACAGCACTCGTTTCCCAAGCAAACAAGAACACCCCTTAAATCAGGGATGCCAAACTCAATTCATGGAGGGTCAGAGCCCTGCAGAGTCAAGATTCAACCCCAATCAAGCACACCTGATCCAACTAATCAAGTCCTTCAGGCTTATTTGAAAATTAGTATATGTTTTGGAGCAGGATTGGAAAAAAACTCAGCCCTCCATGAAAGTGGCGTGACATTCAGCCAAGTATGGTGACCCATACTCCGAATTCGTGCTCTGAATTTAACCCATCCAAAGTGCACACACACAGAGCAATGAACACACACCCAGAGCAGTGGGCAGCCATTTTATGGAATAAAATCACTGTCAAAAGTAATCATACGTAATTCAAAACATTTGTGTGTAATTTTAATATACTCGTGAGTAATTTAAAACTATTGTACGTAATTCAGTTTTTTGTCAGAGTTGGATTCCAAAATCTACGGCCACGACAGTTTACAGATACGGGATTTTGTGTGTTTTTTAGAGTACAACTCTAAAATGTACGACTGTGACAGTTTACAGACACGGCGCTTGTTTTCACAATAGCTCTGTTACACACGACATGCGAATTACGACTACGAAGTGCGGTGTGCGAAACGACTGTCAAAAATACGTCATCAAAGTCACAGGCATTACTATCCGAGGGAAGATGAATCGATTCAACGAAGTGCGCATGCGCCCCACCAAAGTTTTAAACCACTGGCGCCGAAATTGCGGATCAGCAGCCAATCGCTCACACACCTCGTCTCAGGTAAGTTAATTGTTATTATTTTTTTTTAATCTGACATGTTTAAGCAGGGGTCATCAAACTTGTTCCAGGCGGTCATGAGGTCGAAGCTAAACTCTGAAGGACACGGGCCCTCCAGGACCGAACTTGACGCCCCCTGTTTTTAAGGGTTAACGTTAGTTATAACTAATAACCGAGAGTAGCAATATTACAGCGATAGTATAGTAGGTAAGATAAGCTCTCAGAGTACATGTAACGTTAGGTGCTTAAAGAAGACAGTTGTTTAGGAGGTCATCGCTGCAGCCTGTAGCGCGATGATATAGGGTTACATAAAAGAATGAACAATTTTAAGTGTTGACTTCCTAACAGCCGTGTTACGTGCACTTTACGTTAATACACAGGTCATGCTATATAAGTGTTCACTGTTTAAGTATTGAAGTCATATTTCATTTATCACTAATAGTCTAGTCAATTTAGGAAAAAAAGGTTGAACAAATTGCAACAGAAGCAGACAGATTTTGTATCAATATGTACAAAACATTGGGTCTAGCCAGGTGAAAATGTCAAATTATGTTGACAAATAACAGTAAAATACTTAAAAAGTAAAGTAAAGTAAAAATCTGAGTGGAACCCATTTAGGCTACCCATGAGCATTAATACAGAGAGGCAGGAAGAAGTACTTTGGTTCCTACTTAGGCTGGTTCCTTTATTAATTTTTAAGAGATTATACTTGGGGCTGTTTCTGGGGGACGAGTCTGAGGCAAGAACATGAGACAATAGTAAGGAGAATGCAGAAGACAAAAGGTAGGCAAAATAAAAAGTAAATCCCCAGAAACACTCCCACGGACCCAACCCCAAACCCCTTCTCTGCATTAGTAATTAATTAAGGCTGGTTTCTAAAGTACTTCTTCCTGCCTCTCTGTATTAATGCTCATGGGTAGCCTAAATGGGTTCCATTCAGACCTTAATATTAAGTATTTTACTGTTATCAACAAGATTGAACAAGACATTTTCACCTGGCTATACCCAATGTTTAGATCTGTTGTGGTATTTATGCAAATTAGCACATACATTTATTTAAACCATTGATTTATCTCTATCAACATAATCACACACAATATTGTAGTAACAAGATGTTGTAATCTTTATTTGCTGGAAAATGACAATCAGTCAAGTTTGTGTTTTAAGCACATCTGACACATTCCTAAACCTGAAATGTAAAGCAGAACGTGCTCCACTGGCAGGTTATTGTAGAATATGTAAGCACACTGCCATATGCATAACTTATTTTTGCACTGTTAATCAATTTTACATTTTCACTTAGTGCAGGTTAATGTAAGGAAGATACTGTACTACAGATATTTAAGTCCTTTTAGTATGTACTCCACTTCTTCACTGCCTGACCATCATCTTGTTTATGCAGTTCAATGTTTTTATTATTTTTTATATCTAAAGCACCTTGTTCAGTAAGTATTTAGATGTTTTTCATATCTGTCACGGTCTAAGCATGATCTGTTTCTGTTGTTCTGATGAAGGAAGCTTGTGTTGGGGAAGATTCAGTGTCTGTTCAGGCACATGTGAATGTGCTACAAAGTGAGTTTCAGAAACACATTGACTGTCAGAGACCACACGACAGGAACATGCTCCTGGAGACGTTGAGAAAGCACGGAATGAATGTCAGTGGAGGATGTACTCAAAAAATACACATACTTCAGGACACCTGCTGGAGTGAGTATATTAAAAAAAAAACTTATCAACTGTAAAATATCTTGTTTCAAATCTTTTCAGGTAATATTTTATTCTTCTGTACCCTTTTAGCCCATCTGTTAAAAATTTAAAGCAATAGTTTTAGAAAACAATGTAAGATTTATCAGTGTATAAAAGAACATGAAATGCATGGTATATTGTGAAACTTATACATTAGCTTCTGATTGTATCTGCATTTCTGCAGTGTATGTAGCTACACCGTCTGAGCCAAAGAGAATGCAACAGAATCTGATGAATCTGAAAAGTGTTTTCTTTTTTTCTCTTTATTTTTATTATTATTATTATTATTGTTGTCATTATTCTTTTTATTTATTTTATGAAAGGGTACCCGGCTACACCTTTCCTACCATACACCTGATGGATACTGACTGTAAAATGTCAATCATAGGAGGAGAGCTCAGTGTGGTGACAGAAGATGGAATAGATGTGTGTCAGTGCACCAGCCTTGATGAAGCCTTCATAACAGCCTTGTGGATGTGTTTTGTGTTCAACATTGCATATCCACCACACCTGAGAAAGACACTGACTTTCCTTCAAAGGCACATTGTCAACATTAGAAGATGGAGACAAGCACTGTCAGTAACGTTACTCTGAATGATTTGCCTCTTGTATTAGATCCTCATGCCTTGACTGTACCATTGCCCAAAGTGCACTCGAATGACATTCACTCTTTTGAAGTTAATCCAACATGCTGGAGTGGTACATGCACATGAACCAAATAGCTTGCTCTTATTCTTTTTCTATTCTATCTGTTTTCTTTTTATTTATATTATTTAAAAGCCCTTGCTACGTGTACTGTGTTAAGCTAACTGAGACTTGTTATAGCTCTTATATATCATTGCTCTTTTTGTTGTTTTTGATTGCTTCCACTTTGTCCTCATTTGTAAATCGATTTGAATAAAAGCGTCTGATAAATGAATAAATGTAAATATTATTATAACCTGTGGTAGAGATGAGTGCCAGTCAACTTATTCCTGATTCCATTCTTTTAGAAACCATGCACAGGAAGCATATGTACTTCTGGTACTCAGTGAAGAGTCAGTAGTACAGTTGTATTATAATATAATGGAGAAGGGTCTGGCTGCAGACTTGCACTCTCAAACACTTGCGCTTCTTTTTTATTGGATATTTTATTCTACTTATTGGTTACTTCTTGTTTGAATCTCTCAACATTTGTTTTTCTCTTGTGTAGGGATGGTTGACTGGAAGTCTGTCAGTCCAGATGTGAGGAAGACATGCAGAGTGGAGCTGGAGCTCAGCAGATGTGTGATGGCTGTAGATACTGTGGTCTTGGAAAGAAGGGCATCTTCACAGCTGGATTCTGTTCTATGGACTGCTACTGCAGAATGAATGAATGAATGAGTGGTTTATCTATCCATCTATCTATCTATCTATCTATCTATCTATCTATCTATCTATCTATCTATCTATCTATCTATCTATCTATCTATCTATCTATTTACTTGAATTGGTGACTGAAACTGAAAGCTAAATAAATGTTTTAGTGGATAAAGCTGTGTCTGTTTGCTTAATTGGTTAATGTCACTTAAAACAAGGTTACTAAACTCTTCTGAGTAATTTTTAAATTTATTAGTTTTTATAAATTTTTACAAATTTTTCTTTATCAGGTAAAACCTAGTTTTCTAGTGTAACACTTTACAATAAAGTTTCATTTGTTGACTGATGTATTAACTATAATTAACTATGAGTAATGCATTTGATACAGTATTTATTAAACTTTGTTAGTTTATAAAAATACAGCTGTACGTTGTTTGTTCTTGTTAGTTCACTAATGTTAACAAATACAGCTGAATTTAAATGACTTTAACTTAAGAACAGCAAGAGCGACTAACCGTGTTAAGAGACGTTTGTATTCTCAAAAATAATTGTAATGTGTTTTTGATTATTGATAAACTAAGACCTAAACGTGCGGTGGTGATTAGGTCAGTAAGCCGTTTTGAAGGTACTTTCGAAAGTAATTTAAAATAATATTATTTACATCATTAACGCTGTTTTTACATTGGATATATTTCTATTGGTTTTATAGGATTATGTGTTTAATTTATCGCTTTCTATTAATCTATAGGCCAATAGCGATAAAGAGTATGACTCTTCGTTGAATCGATTCATCTTCCCTCGGATAGTAATGCCTGTGACCTTGATGACGTATTTTTGACAGTCGTTTTGCACACCGCACTTCGTAGTCGTAATTCGCATGTCGTGTGTGTAACAGAGCTATTGTGAAAACAAGCGCCGTGTCTGTAAACTGTCACAGTCGTACATTTTAGAGTTGTACTCTAAAAAAACACACAAAATCGCGTATCTGTAAACTGTCGTGGCCGTAGATTTTGGAATCCAACTCTGACAAAAAACTGAATTACGTACAATAGTTTTAAATTACGCACGAGTATATTAAAATTACACACAAATGTTTTGATTTACGTACGATTACTTTTGACAGTGATTTTATTCCATACCATTTATGCTGCGGCGCCCAGGGAGCAGTTGGGGGTTCGGTGCCTTGCTCAAGGGCACCTCAGTCATGGTATTGCCAGCCCGAAACTCAAACCCACAACCCTAGGGTTAGGAGTCAAACACTCCAACCACTAGGCCACAACTTCCCCACAATCTTTTTTTTTCTACACACCCCCCCCCCACCCCATTTAAATTGTGAGTTTACAAGATATTTGACCACTTTATTTTAATTTAAATTTTGTGTGAAATGACTCCGGGGAGCTGGATTTGAATAAGAAATATTTCTCTGTTCCAACTCTAGTTGTTTTGTGTCAGCTTTCTGGTGTATTTGGACTTGTCTGGAAACTCTTCTGTGACCTTAGTCGGCCTTCAAAGTCTCTTTAACGCCCTCATGGAGGCCCAGTGACCTTTGACCCATCTCAATCTTCAAGGTATTTTCTTTTCCTCCATTCAGGTTTAACTGCCAGTGTCTTGTCAGCTTGGATAGATAAATTATTTTATTGTGTATTTTGCTTTTGTATCCAGCCAGTGGTTTTATTGGTAAAAAAACCTGCACTGATAAAAGAATCATGGTCATGTCAAGTGTTGGTTTTTGTTTGTTCCCGTCTGTCTAATTTTCAGTTCTCATCAGCAGTTAATCTTCGTTCATTTAGATCACCTGTTCCTGGTTTTTAGTTCCTGCCCCTTGTTATCTGCCCTATTTGAGTTTGAGCCCATTATGTTCTCCTTGATTAATGTTATATTTGAATATGTGGTTTATGTTCATTTAGCTAATGTGAACGCAGTCATCGGACCCTGGTGCGCACAAGTGCGCACTTGTTCAGGAAGTAAAGTATCCCGTGCATTCGATATCATTGTTACCTCAACACACGAGAGAGCTGAGGTTGATTCCACACACTCCTAAAAGGTAAAAAAATAATTAAATAATTACAATGAATTATTATGCTGTGCATAATAGCACTAAAATAACAACAAAACAAAAAAATTACAACTATGCTCAGTCGCGTTGTGTTCTCCGTGCGTTTTCTGTGTGCGTTTGCAGTGACGTAAGGTGACGGGAACAACAGCAAACGAGTCCAGTGTAAAAGCCCTCTAAAACAGGGGTTCCCAACCTTTTTTTTGTGCCAGGGACCAGCATATTCATTAAAAAAATTCCAGGGACCAGTTGTCAATTTTAATGCCTCAATTTTAAGATGCATCGTTTGGAACATATCATCTGTAAAACAGTAACAGCCTATCATTTATTTGCATATAATGACTAATAACTAGGTGGCAACAAAGGCAACTTGTATGATTATACCAATCTTTTTCAACTTTAAGACCGGTTCACCAAATGTTTCCCTTTTCTCCCATACAATTAGGGCTACTTCAAAAGCAACTCACAGCACTCACTCACCAACAGGTGACAACGAAGGCTAATTGTATGAAAATAAGAGCCAGTTTCATCAGTCAGACAGTTTCAGAATACAATAGCAAACACAGTGATTTCAGACAGTAATTTTTAGAAGTATAAAATTAGATTAAGCTTTAACCTTTAACAAAAAATACCAGACCAGACCAATGAAAAGAAAACCATTTTAATGTGAGCATGAACTGCTAACTAATGTTACAATATTTGTAGCTGTGCACAAGACAAGCTGTTCTTCCTGGGCGTCCATAAAAAACATATAGGCATCCAAAACAATGCACACAAATTCCAGGATACAATAAACGAAATTTGAAATGGTCTGCTTCACAAATATGAACGAAAACCATCTCACAGTCTGATATCCATATCAGTGAGACCCCTGGGATTGCTTGGCAGCCACATAAACAAACATGATCACCTCATTTTCCCAGTGTTCCCAATTTAGCAATTTTGTTTCTAGATTTAGCAACTTTTCAGACTACACTAGCAACTTTTTTTCCAAAAAGCACCTAGCAACAAATTTAGCAATTTTTTACATTTATTTGGCAACTTTTAGCAACTTTTGGAAAGTGATTCTAATCAAAACAGCACACGTACAAGCTAGCTAAATAGACTGAGCGATTGATTCATAATTCCTTAAGATCCCTGTGGAAATAGCTGTAAAAACCGGAAGACAAAAGACAACGAGTGGGGGCGGGGCTAGCAAAAATTATTTGTTGAGTGCACCAGCAGTAACCTATGGCAGTAGCACGCACGCATTTCACATTTTTGGCAAAATAATTTAAACGCATTAAGTTCAGAGTACAATTGTTTGGTTAGCAAGTCACATTTTTTTTTTTTTTTAAAAGGACAAATTTATAATTTCCTACAGAAGTACCATTAGCACTTTAAAAAGGGCTAATGCATGCTAGTTCACTCACTGCTCACAAAACAGAAACAGACCGGTTAATATAGGCAGGGTAATGACTATCAAGTGAAGACTTTCCCTCTACGTTTACTGACAATTCAGACATGCTATTGTTTTCAGAGCATCTGATCAAAAATGGGAGAAATTACTAGTATGAATATGATGTCATTCAGTTTTTGACAAGTAACCAATTATATTGTTGTGAAAAGGGAAAATGTTTGTACAGTATATATTGCCAAATTATATTATGGTGTAGATTTCAGATTCACTCAGAACAATGAAAAAAGTTTTTTTTTTTAGTTTTCCCTGTCTAATTGTTTTTATTATTGTATAGCTACATGTTGTCACATCATAATCTCACAATAGCAGCATCTTGCAGTATCTCACATGAAGAGCTGATAGAGAAGCTCATTAGTGCAAAATGTACATTTCTGGATGTGTCACCACCAGCCATCTAAAAAAACTGATAATGATCGGTGTGACTCACTGGTCCTGTCATATTTTAAATCCCTCTTGTTATTCAAGACATTCTAAAAAAATTGTCAGGCAAATGGACAAATGCTTTAAAACATTTGTCTGTAAATACTGTTTGCTGTTTTTTTTTCATACTTGACTATAACCCATTATATTCTATTTATTCTTACTG
Organism: Carassius carassius; assembly: GCF_963082965.1. Taxonomy (NCBI): domain Eukaryota; kingdom Metazoa; phylum Chordata; class Actinopteri; order Cypriniformes; family Cyprinidae; genus Carassius; species Carassius carassius. Next base: position 2,610,501 of record NC_081785.1, read on the forward strand.
TAAATTTGTTTTTTTTTAAATTTCAGAGATGAGTTATCTGTGGGCACAAGATATTAATGTGTGGTTCTGATGGACCAAGAAACGGACCAATAAAACACTAACTGAATCATCCTCTATTTGTAAAAGTATCATGTCACACAACATTAAAGTTTCTTTAACACATTTATTTTCAAATTGAATGCAGAATGCAGAAAAAAGTTGCAAAGTTGAGTGTACCATGCTTCTAATTTAGAACTGTGAAACGTTCCTTTACCCGGGCTTTTCAGAAACAAACAAACAAACAAACCAAAAAGCCTTATGCATTTTTTAAATTGATCAAATATGATTTTTAATCTTTTATAAGCTCATTAATTCCATGCCTGTTTTTTGCAAACACCAATGTTAACACAGATGGTTCCAGCGTCATCAGTAGTTGAAAGTTCTTCAACCAGAATGTCCGTGAACTGGTTCACTAACTTCCTACACATTGACTTTAGGAAGCCAATCTCATCACAGACCACCCCCAGCTTATTTTTTATGTCGTCCTGTTGGAATTTGAGTCATTATAGTCTCACATTAATTTCTTAAAGCTTATAAGAAAGTACTGATACTGACCGGAGTTGCTCCATTGGAGATCTGTTTTTTCAGTTTCTTCATCACCCACTTGCAAGCCCAGCACTTTCCAGGGAGTTGTTCTGTTTCTATCTCACCCTAATATATCAAGATATGGCAGTATTTTAGTATCACTAGTTTATATGACATTTAGAATCAAATTAGCAGTTCAAAATGGGCATGACTAGCTGGTTAAAAAACATTGTCTAGCTTATGCATCCTGCAAACACTCTTGAAGTTTCATTTTAGTATATGACAAAGATCTGGGCCCGTATTCATAAAGAATCTTAATGCAAAAAGTAGCTCCTAGTGACAAAATTCTAAGAAAATTCTTAGAAATGTGGGCGTTTACTCTTAAAATTAAAGAAAAAATCCTAGTAAAGAAAAAAGTAATTCAGAAAGCATCTTAACCCTTAAAAGAGGTCTTAAGGTCAAACTTGTTAGGAGCCCAGACGAGGACTTTTAAGAGGCTTAAGAGTTTCTTTAGCAGAGTAGAAAATGGCAGAAAGACGAAGAGGCAGAAGAAATGTTGCAGACAATGGATGACAGTGAGTTAATAAGATGCTATAGATTAGATCGTGCGGGGATCATGTTTGTGACTGATCTTATTAGAGACGTGCTAACATTCACACCTTGCAGGCTCAAAAACTGCATTTATGAATATAGCAGGCTTATAGGTGCGCACAAGCAGGGGGAATGAACCGTTAATAGTTTGTGCTATACGCTCCCATGTCTGCTTCTTGTCCCTTGCTGTGACACCCGGCCCAAATTTTCCTTTAAGAATGGCCTTGTGTTTATCCACTAACTGGGCTAACAGTAAACACTGTTCCTCTGTCCAGTTTGGCTTTCTCGCCCTTCTTGGTTTTGATTCCATGTTTGATACATTAAAACCAACATTCAAACCGCCACTTAAATAGGACAGCAATCACTGTAATTGGAAAGAGTGGAGCAATTTTTATCATTCTAAGCCAATCAAATACCTTATAGGAAATTAAAAGCATGGTAAATAAAAAAAGGATTTATATACACATTATACATTATAGATGTGTGTGTGTGTGAGAGTGTGTGTGTGTGTGTGTGAGAGACAGAGAACGGTCAAATAGGAAAAATTACGCATGTAAATTCAAAGTGAGAATTAGAATGGACCCTATACTTAAAATTAGTGTTGTCAAAAGACCCGGTACTTCGGTACCAAGTCGGTACTAAAAAAATTTAAATGTGACGGTACCAGGTTTCTTTAAGTACCGGTAGTACCGAGGTCCCGTTGAAACCCGGTTCAGCGCTATGATTTCCGCGAAGCAGAAAACGAGGACGGAATCTCAAAATCCAGTCATGAAAATAAAACTTACATTTTAATATGTAAGAATTTGTCAAAATTTGCATTAATTAATCAGATCAAATCTCCATATGGACCAGTATCTGTAAATGTTAAGCCACAAAAGTTGTTTGAAATATGAATCAGTGTTCTGCTGTTCTCTGTGTGAATTAATGAATGGCAGAGACGTGCTGGTTTGTTTACTACATAGACTGAAGCGCATGACGCTTGCATTAATTTCAGCATCTGAGCTTCAGAGTTCTCTCTCCATCAAGCGATCTGAACTTTTCAGTTCATCTCAATGTACGCACAGCGCACCTATTTTTGATGCTCGGAAAACTCTTTGTGAAGGCGCACGACTCACCGTCGCTTTACTGATAGTGCTGTTTCTCACACATGCAAAGAGAAAGAGAGCGAGAGTCTTACCACGCTGAATCGACACTCTATATGTAAACTATTCTTTGTTGTCTTCTCCTGTCAAAATAATGGGGTTCATTTAGAATTATTCATATTCATTTTCAAACAAGCAGACACACCGGTTTCGGCGGTAGTGGGCGGAGCTAATGCGCAAATGGCAATTTCATTGGCTGGCGCTGATCTCTTACAGTCCCTGTTTTGATTTCAGCAAATCAGTTTGACCGAACGCAGACAACGTGATGAATATTCATGAACCCAGCAGCTCATCAATTCATAGTTCATTGTATATACATTAGTATGATAGTAGAATTAGTAGTAGTCATAGGCGGAAATCGCGGGGGGGTCGGGGGGGGGTCCGGACCCCCCCTATCTGAGGGTTGTCTCCCTCTAAAATATAATTGAAATATGTGTATTGTAAATAATATAATGATATATAGTTAAACTAATTGTGTAAGTAGTAAAACAATACAAATGCAAACGGAGCAACAACAACAAAAAAAGTTTTAAACATCTCGAGTTCTCCCTGCTTTGCCTCACATTGCTTTGGTCCACTGCCTGCTCCCATTTTCATCTCACCTCACCACCGACATACACACAGTCTTGTACGTTAGATTAGATTAGCGTGGGTGCGCATTTAGATTTTCCCGTGTTCACTATGATTTAGTCGGTTTACTTCATTTAATATAGTCAATCTAATATAACATCACAATAAGAGTGCAGTTGTTCTCCCGATATTAGCATAACAAATGTGATTTAGATTTTTATAAAAATTGAATAAACAATAAGTTAATATTAAGTGCATTTTAGGCACCATATTGCCTGTTTTAGCTCTATTTCACCAACGAAAAAATGTGAAAACTAATCTACAGCAGTAACAGCACTAATTTTGAGAAACACACTGAGGAGGTGTTTCCTAACTGAATGAATCCACTTTTTGAACAAATCAGTCATTGACGTAATAAATAATTATTTTTTGTTTTTTCCCCTCTTTCACGTCTATACCGATCTCACTATACAGTTGTGTGAGGATGTATGTCTAAGAGTGTGTATGCCTTCATTTTGCTAGGCATGGCAAATGTTTTTATATACGCATGTTTTAATTATAACTGTGAAGCAACAACATTGCTATTAAATGTGCTATACAAATAAATAAAAGTTGAAGTTAAGTTCAAATTCCATTGTATTTTGGTGGCTTGATTTTGTAAACAACTTCAAAAACATTGCAAAAAAAAAATGTTTTGCAGAATGTTTTGGTCAATTTAGTCAGCTTTTTCATTGAACCAGAAAGAAACTTTGAGAAGAAGGATAATGGAACGTTCTCCATGCAATAGTAAGGCTTTCCTGTCTGTACACAAGTACAATCTTGCCTGTTTTATTGGTGTCCCCTTCAAAACTTGCTCGTGAGAAATGTTATGTTTATTGTCCCCCCCAACATTTAGATGAGATTTTCGCCCCTGGTAGTAGTATTATCTTTTAATAATAATTAATATGATCTATTACTATTTTTTTTTACAGAAACCCTCAATGACCAAAAATATCTTAAGCATCACCACCTTAAGTTCAGTTAAAATGACAAATATGCATTCATCCATCCATCCATCCATCTTCTACCGCTTATCCGGGGCCGGGTCGCGGGGGCAGCAGTCTAAGCAGAGAACCCCAGACTTCCCTCTCCCTAGACACTTCCTCCAGCTCTTCTGGGGGGACACCGAGGCGTTCCCAGGCCAGCCGGGAGACATAGTCTCTCCAGCGTGTCCTAGGTCTCCCCCGGGGTCTCCTCCCAGTGGGATGTGCCCGGAACACCTTCCCGGGAAGGCGTCCAGGAGGCATCCGGAACAGATGCCCGAGCCACCTCAGCTGACCCCTCTCGATGTGGAGGAGCAGCGGCTCTACTCTGAGCTCCTCCCGGGTGACTGAGCTTCTCACCCTATCTCTAAGGGATCGCCCAGCCACCCTGCGGAGAAAGCACATTTCGGCCGCCTGTATCCGGGATCTTGTCCTTTCGGTCATGACCCAAAGCTCATGACCATAGGTGAGAGTAGGAACGTAGATTGACCGGTAAATCGAGAGCTTCGCCTTGCGGCTCAGCTCTTTCTTCACCACGACAGACCGGTACATCGACCGCATTACTGCAGAAGCTGCACCGATCCGTCTGTCAATCTCCCGTTCCATCCTTCCCTCACTCGTGAACAAGACCCCAAGATACTTAAACTCCTCCACTTGAGGCAGGAACTCTCCACCAACCTGAAGTGGGCAAGCCACCCTTTTCCGACTGAGGACCATGGCCTCGGATTTGGAGGTGCTGATTCTCATCCCAGCCGCTTCACACTCGGCTGCAAACCGTCCCAGTGCATGCTGAAGGTCCTGGCCTGATGAGGCCAACACGACAACATCATCCGCAAAGAGCAGAGACGAAATCGTGTTGTCACCAAACCTGACCCCCTCCGGCCCCTGGCTGCGCCTAGAAATTCTGTTTTAGGCATTCATTACGCCTAAAAATAAATTTTTACATAAAGGCATTGTGCTAGAAATATTACTATTATTTAATAAAATGTATGTGATACTGCTACTACTGTTGAAAAAATGTATAAAACTTTATTTTTTAAAGCAATAAATCACAATATTTCTTCCATGTTTTAATTTTAATAGCAAATCCCCTTTATTTACCAAAAATAAAATGTTTAAATTTTATAAATTAAAAGACAAATTAAATTTGGGTGAAACTTGTTTACTGTTTTTCATAATTATATAACTTGTAGAAAAACTTTAAACACAATTGTAAATAAGTATAAAGAATGGCATTGGTTTTATTTTTAGTGCTAAAAAGTTATATATTTTTTAATTAGCATATTTTTGTGTTTTGCTTTGGTACCGAAATTGGTACTACTGAGAACCGTGGATTTTCACTGGTATCGGTACCGAATACTGAAATTTTTCAACACTACTTAAAATCACTCTTTTTGTCCTTCTTGGACAACCAACCAATCACAGTCTTCAAAAGATTGTGTCATACATAGCAACGGGGTAAACCCCGCCTCCTCACCTTACTCAGAGTTGCTCTTGTTGGTCAGAGGACCTTAGTGCTCTAGTCGGAGAGTAAGGATATAAAAGATCACTGATGTACTTGGGAATGAGGCTAGATAATGCTTTGTAAACAAACATCAACATTTTGAAATCCACCCTAAATTTGACCGAGAGCCAGTGTAAATTTCTCAGCGCTGGAGTAATGTGATCCCTTTTCCTTTTAATCGAAGTAACAGTCTGGCTGCAGCATTCTGAACAAGTTGTAATCGAGATAATGCATTTTGGGGCAAGCCACTGTACAGTTAATTACAATAATCTAACCTAGATGTAATAAATGAATTGATTACAATTTCCAAGTTAGAAGGGGAAAGCAAAGATTTAATTTTCGCAATTTGTCTCAGTTGGTAAAAACTGCTTTTTACAACGGCACTAATCTGCTTGTTGAAAAGAAGGGAGGAGTCAAAAATTACTCCAAGGTTCCTCACGGGGTCTTGTATGTTCGATGCTAACGGGCCTAGTTCGACAACTAGTCCAGGTTGACTGGACAAGGAGGATGGCACAATAAGATCACAAATATACCTTGGTGCACAGCCAGACAATGCCTTATAAACAAACAAAAGGATCTTAAAATCAACTCGAACCTTAATGGGAAGCCAGTGAAGGGATGCCAAAACAGGAGAAAAATGTTCCCTCTTTCTAGACCCAATCAAAAGTCTTGCAGCTGCATTTTGAACGATTTGTAATCGAGATTGAGGAAGACCACAATGAAAAGAGTTGCAATAATCTAATTGTGATGTTACAAAAGCATGAATTGCAAATTCTAAGTCTTTGCTTGAAAGAATATTCTTCAATTTTGCAATAGATCTTAAATGGAAATAGCTTCCTCTAATAACTGCACTAATTTGTTTATCAAAGAATAGTGAAGAGTCAAAGATCACTCCATGGTTTTTGATTTGTTTGCATACATTTGTTGAGAGCGGACCTAACTGTGCTTTCAGAGCAGGAGAGGAATCTGCCGGACAACCGAGAATTAAAACTTCTGTTTTATCCTCATTTAGCTGCAAAAAATTATTCATCATCCACCTCTTGATATCATCTACACATTCCAATAACACATTAAATGAAGCAGTGGTGTCAAGCCTTACTGGAAGGTAAAGCTGAGAATCATCTGCATAATAGTGAGATGAATGTTGTACTTCTGAAAAATGAGGGCCAGGGGCAGCATATAAAGGGAAAACAATAAAGGTCCCAAAATAGATCCCTGGGGCACACCAAATAAAACAGGCACAGATGACGAGGAACAATTTCCTAAATTTACAGAAAAAGTCCTCTTTTCTTGGTAGAAAGCAAACCACTTTAGAACAGTGCCCTTGACACTTACCATATATTCTAGTCATTCAAGAAGAATGTTGTGGTCAATGGTATCAAATGCAGCGCTCAGGTCTAACAAAACCAGCACAACACAAGAGCCTGAATCTAGAGCAAGCAATATACATTTGTAACCCTCAACAGAGCTGACTCAGTGCTATGTAATGATCTAAAGCCAGATTGGAACATGTCCAAAATATTAAAAGAATTCAAATAAAACTGGAGCTGTGAAAATAGTTACTGCACATTTCTGGATCAAGTTGAGGTTTTTTCAACATAGGTTGTACAATTGCGTGTTTAAAACTAGCTGGAACGACACCTTTGGCTAAAGAACTGTATATGATAGCAGTTACCATATGACTAATGGTAGAAAAAACATCCTTAAAAAGATGAGCTGGGATAATATCTAGCTTAGAACCAGAACACAGAGATTATATAAGCTAGCTGAGTAGGAGAGACAGGTTTAAAGTTAGACAGACAACTCAATAGGACAAGGCAATTGCAAGTGACATGGTTCAGATGGAACAATAGAGCTTCTAATATCATACATTTTTTTGAGTGAAATGTTTTAAAAAATCTTCACAAAGCTCAATAGAGTCAATCGTATCAAACAGTATCAAATGTATCTATAGACCGGGATCGATGCACAAGACAATAGTAATCACAAGTGATTAATCATCTGACAGTCATATTATTGTTTGGCCAAGGTAGTTGTAAATTCTACTATCACCTAAACAGATCATGTAGTTTTCATGTTTTCGATTAACAGTTACTGAATATTGATGTGTAAAATAATCGCATACAAAATAATCACAATTAATCGCATACAAAATAAGTTTTTGTTTGCATAAAAGATGTTTTGCATATATTTATTATGCATATATAAATACACATACAGTATATATTTGAAAATATTTACTTATATTGATATTTATAATATAAATGATATGAATAAATATTTCAAAAAAAAATTATATAAACAGTACACATGCAAATATTATGTACACAAAAACTTTTGGACGCGATTAATCATGAATAATTGTTTGACAGCACTAAAGTCCATGCAGTCAAATTAAAAAATAACTGAAAAATAACAGAATGCCATCTTAAAAATTCAAACAAATTGACCATGGTAAACAATGTTAAGGATGACTCACAGAGTTTTCTTCAAATTCATTTCCAATGGACGCTTCTTTGTGCATTTCCCAGTGAAGGGCACAAACTGTAAGAAAAAATGCATGATAAATGTAGCACATAATGTGGTCATTTAATATAATACATGAGTTTAGTTAAAGAGCGAGAATATGATATGTATACTTTAGGTACATTCAAGCTGGTTTTAGCATGACCAGCATTGCACATCAATGAACTTGAGCCGGTCCAAATATGTCTATGCAGTCTTTTCAAGCTAGTCATACAAAATTAAGATAAATAGGTGGATAAAGATAACCAACAACTGATCTGTGCTAGTCATACCTGAGGATATCAGCAGGGTGATCAGGATTCTCCGCAGCATCTTGTTTGGCAAAAGAGTCTGAACACAATGAGACCGAAAACTCTCCACTTGTTGGCTGAAGGTCTTTGATGACACTCTTACTAAAACCCCTCTATTTTTACAAGAAACCACAGACATTGTGAAACCACAGACATTGCACACAGGGGCATCATGCACTCATTATTTCTAAGGGGGCATGAGTTGGGGGGGGGGGGGGTTGTCATGTGACACACAGCAGCCACAACAGCACTTATATTGTATTTATTTTTTACTTTTTATTCGAAACATTCCCAAACGCATTAACTGAATTATAAATGCCTTGATTCCCACCTTTATAGATTATGTTGATCTAAAGTGGGCAATGGTAACCTAATAATGTAATCTATTATATATTCATAAACATGTGTGTTTACTTTTAATTAACATGGGTGTTACGCCATAACATATTTCTATGACATAATTCATATTTCTATTACTGAGTTCATATTTCATGTGAATTTAATGTTGAAAGTTAATGTAAATAAAAACATTGCATGTTAGGCTACTAAGTTAATCATAAACACTTTCGTTGGACAGAGCGCAAGAACATTTACATTATCAAATAGCATTTTCACTGACATTCTAGTTCAAGCACTCTCAAAAATTCCCATTAAAATTACTGAAGCTGTTCACACTATGAAATTAACATCTTACAGATTTGTACACACATTCGCACTTTGTTGCTTCTGGCGAGAGAATTCGCCAGAAAGAGGCATTCAGTCAAGTGAGCGAGTGAAGAAAATACCGGCATTTTAGCGATGACTCATATGAACACCTCTGATTGGCCATTGCATTCATAAGCTCAACAGCATTGTTTGTGATTGGTTATAATGCAGAGCTGTAAAAACGCTTCTGTCTCTGGCTCAGCGCCAGCCTGCGAACCCAGATTTGAATTAAGCAGTTGACGTGCTGAACGTTAATCACACCAGTGTGATTGTATATATATATATATATATATATATATATATATATATATATATATATATATATATATATATATATATATATATATTGGCTATTTATCATTTTGTCTTTAGGAGGCAACATTCAAAATCCACTTGGCTCAAAAATCTGACGGGGCACATGCACCCTCACTCTGAATGGGCATGACGCCTCTGATTGCACAGACCAGTTGCGTTTGAAATATTGCATTAGAAAAGGGTTGCCCTAATGCCACCCCATTGGGATTTATTTATGCCAGTGCAACTAGAAGCAACCTCAAAGAATAGATGAATGATCAATTGTTATTACCCACTCTTTTCTAATTGCCTCGACCTTCATGAAGAAAGAGTTTCTTTAACTTGTATATTGCAGGGTGTCTGATGGTTTTCACACTAAACCACACGTTGAGGTTTTCAGTATAGAATCAAGAACTGCTTCCTCATTTCTAATTCTCAAACTGTCATAATTTTAAAAGTACCTCATGAATTGATGTGACATTGTGAATCAGCAACAAACCCTGAGAGTACAGAGAGAAAATTCTACACCATATCTTCTCATTTCTGAAAAGAGAGGCAGTTTGCACCCCACCAAAAGCTTTGTAACTCTTACAACAAAGACAGATAGTCTAGTTTGTTAGTGTTGGTTTAACATAAAATACCCCACACATTACAGTCATTACATTGCTTAAAAAGTTGCCCCGTATCATCACATTTAGTATCTTTCATTCTGTAATCAGAAAACACTGCACATGCTTCATTTATGTCACAGAATGTTGCTTATCGGAGCTCATGAAGACAAAATTAGGGAAAAAGTATTTAATCCAACTACACAAGGAATACAGAGAAACAGGTTTGCAACTCATCCAAAACACAATGTTAGACAGGACCCTGAACTCAAGAAACATGGGAATATAAATCCTAACCCAAATGAAGACTATTAGGCTGATTAATAGAAAAGAGGGGAATTCCCAAGATTGGGAAACTAGGTCAAGCAAGGCAATGAAGACAAAAATCATACAATCCATAGAACATACAGTACATGTGAGAGTTTATTTATTTATTTTTGACAGACTAAAAAGAACTGACTCATTAGAATCATTTATAATTGAACTACATTGGATGTGCTATTGAAGAAGTATTTTGCAGGAAACCTGGGTATTTTTGAACAAAATTTGGAAAAATTCACACGTAAGGAACCATACGTTTTCTAGGTTTTCTTATTTTACTGTATAGTCATTTATCTTGAATAAAACCAAATCTGAATAAGATACATTCTAGGTTCCGACCACTGATATGTATATAAATTCTACTATTATTGAAGAAGTATTTTGCAGGAAACCTGGGTATTTTTGAACAAAATTTGGAAAAATTCACACGTAAGGAACCATACGTTTTCTAGGTTTTCTTATTTTACTGTATAGTCATTTATCTTGAATAAAACCAAATCTGAATAAGATACATTCTAGGTTCCGACCACTGATATGTATATAAATTCTACTATTATACTATACTATTATAATACCACTATAGATCAGTGATCCCAAACCTTGACACAATGTACTGCTATTGTACTGAATTCACCCAACCAGATATTCATTAAATAATCTTGTTTTGTGTTCTGTTGAAGAAAGTCTTGAATAAATGTCTTGAATGACATGATAGTGAGTGAATGATGATTTTCATCTGCTGGCTGTTTTCACACCTCTGCCACAACAACAGACATCTAAACAGCACTGTTTGACAAACAACCCACACACATACGCTGATACTACCCAGACCCCTTCACACGTCTCTTCTTGTAGATTTTTAGTTACTTTAAAGGCTTTAGCAATCAGTCATCATTTCCTTTGAACTAGTTTCTCAATAAATGTTTTTCCTCACACTTGGCCTGCAATAAGAATCAATAAATATGTATAGCTTCATCTTACTAATGGCCATGTTTTAAAACTGTTGTGTTTGAAAGGATGGAAAGATGCTCTGATGCTATTATATATCTGAACATATCAGTCACTGTGAGAAAGCCATGACAAGGGAGGAAATGGCTTGTGTGGTTGTGTTGATCTCAAGCCTTAATATTGTCTCAGATCATCAGCCCTTTTGCATCTTAAAAATAGTGAATTATACTTACCATAAATTATATTTTCTACATATCTGCTTAATAAAAACTTCTCATTAAGTGAAATTATTCCCTTATAAACTTTGTTACAGATCAATGATACATTGTCCAGAAACCAGTAACTGCAAGAAACACAGAAAATTGACAAATAAATTTTTGTTAAATTTTGTTAAAAGCAGTTTCCAAATACTGTCCTGCGTTTAGGGATCCTGCATTCACCACACACTGTAGATCTTGTGGCTCAAACTGTTGTTTCAGAGCCCAAAGATATGAATTCTTTTAGTGGAGGAGCAGCGTTGTCATAAATGATCTTATACATCAAACACAGATTGGTGTGAATTATCAGATTTTCAAAGCTGAGAAACTGGTATTTTACAAGAATATGACCGTGATGGAATCGTCTGCTTTTCTTATCATGAATCTTTAGAGAGCTTTTATATAATGACTCAAGTGGCTTGAGGGCAGTTTTAGTAGCCTGTGACCAACTTGTCATACAATATTGAAAATGAGGAACAATCATTGCATTTAGATAGGCCCCTGAGGCCTCGATTGTAAAGGAATTTCGAATGTATCTGAACTGTGCCATATTCAATTTTATTGTATTTGTTAACTTTTTTATATGCTTTTTAAAGCTTAAATTTGGTTAGGCTTATGACACCTAAATATTTGACCTGTTCTTGATTTGAAATGATTTGTCCATTGTATTTTAAAACGATTTGTGAAAAACAGAAACAGTCTTATCTAAATTTAGAGTGAGGCATGAGTTTTTCAGCCACAAAGAAACTTTCTTCATCTCTTTGGTCAGTTTGAGAGCGACTTCTTCCGCAGTTTTACCATGTGCATATAGCACCGTATCATCAGCATACATAATAATTTTACTCTTACACACAGTTGGTAGGTCATTTAGGTAAAGGGTAAAAAGCAACAGAATGGAACCTTGTGGCAATCCCATGCTACAAGGTCTTGATGGTGATTTTTTTTTATTGTCAACCGCAACCAGTGTTGGGGAGTAACTAGTTACATGTAACTTAATTACGTAATTTAATTACAAAATAAATGTAACTGTAATCAGTTACAGTTACTAAGAAAAAATGAGTAATTAAATTACAGTTACTTCTGAAAATTTTAAAGATTACAGTGGGGATTACATTTGAATATTTACACACATCCACATACAGATGTAATTGATTTCTTTCCCAAATTGAACTGACTATTCTGAGATGTACGGCCCTATAATTTCCGCGATGCAGAAACATAGTCTGGTTAGTAGATTCCAGTCATAAAAACGGGATTGCTATTGCCTAACACGGACGGAATATGCCACATTTTGGACAAATATATCAAAAGTACACTTGAATCAAAGCATATGCAAAGTTTTAATATTTGCTATAAATTCAGAGACAAAGGTTACTGTTGTTAAACCATGCCACAAATTTACATATTTATTTATTTAAAAATAAATACAAATGGTAATCAATTTGCAATAATAATAATTAAAAAAAAACATGGTTACTGTACTTTTACGTAATAAAAGCAGTTAATTTTTGTGAGGGAAAAACATGACTCATGTTCAGTATTAGGATTTTATATTGTAGTGATGCACTCAATTTGACATGTAGGCAATTTAGAAAGTATAGTTTTGTTAAATCTTGAGTGTTAAAGTCATGAGGTAGATGGATAGCAGGGCAAAATAAAGAGACTGAAAAGAAAAAAGAAATGAAGTGAAGGTGAAGTTCAGGAGAGAACTTTTAATTATTTTGCATGTCCCCAAACTAAAGATTTAAATCTTTTTTTATATCAGGTCCATACAAAAAATAGTGTTGTCCATGAATTTGTTTGTATGAGTTTGAGATTTCCCGGTCTGAAATTTTATCCCAGTCCGCCCCATGTGGAAATAAATGAAGCAGACATGCAGACATGTGTTCAAATTTGATCATCTTAATTCAAGTGATAAAGGATTGTAAAAGTCTGACAGTATTGAGCACTGCTGTAAGGTTAAACCTGAATGGTGTAAATGTTTGAAGATGATTAACAGTTGCAAATAAACATTTATTGGAGATTTTGAAAAGTAATCAAAAAGTAATCAAAAGTAATTAGTTACATTACTTTAATAAAGTAATTGAAAAAGTTACACTACTATTACATTTTAAATAGGGTAACTTGTAATCTGTAACCTATTACATTTCCAAAGTAACCTTCCCAACACTGACCGCAACACATTGTTGTCTGTCATTAAGGTAAGATTGAATCCATGTTATTGTATTTGTCAAGAGAAAAATCACCTACCACACCTCCACCATCAAGACTGGATTTGATGTCTTCTAGTAGGTAGCAGCACGCAGACTCTGTGGAGTATCTTTTCCTGAACCCAAACTGGCAAGGATGTAATGCATCAATGTGGTTGAGATGCTCTACTAGCTGTTCTGCCACCACCTTCTCAAAGATCTTGGAGATGGCTGGTAGAATCCTAATATTTCGATAGTTTGAGACACAGAGCTTGTCTCCTGAATTGAAAATCGGCTTGACTACTGCTTTTTTTAACGCCAAAGGAAAATTGTTTTCATTTATAGATTGATTCACAGATATTGTTAGTGGAGAAGTTAGAATAGTTTTGTGTTCTTTTAAAAGTGATGTATCAAGTCCGAATATATCCTTTGCTTTACTATTTTTAAAATTTGACATTATTTGGAAAATTTTGTCTTCATCACTATTTTCTGCAACCTAAAGTAAGACGCATTACCATCCCCATGATCATCTCTGCAGCAGTTCACTTCAGGGAAAGTCTCCGCCAGGTCTAATGCAGAATCCAAGAAATAATCATTATAGTGTTTAGCAAAAATAGAGCTCTCATTTTGAACAATTCCATTGATTTTGAGCTGTAGAAGCTCCTGATTTATTTTTTTCCTTCCCAATAGTTTGTCCATGCTTCTCCACAGATTTTTACAATTACCTTTTGCCTCTTTGATTAAGTTTAGGAAAAAATTTGCTTTTGCTTTGAAGCAGCATGGTAACTTTATTTCTAAGAGATTTATAAATGTAATAATCAGTGGTTCATTTAGTTTTAAGAGAAACCTTGAGAGCTTTATCTCTCAGTTTCATTGTATCCCAAAGGGATTCATTAAACCACGGGAGACTCTTTTTATTTGATTTTCTATGTTTGAGCTTTGTATGTTTATCAATTTTATTCTTTATAGCAGTTATAATATTTTTGCATTTATGTACACAGCTTTCTTTATCAATTTTGGAGGCCCAGTCAACTTCATTTATATCATTTTTAAGGTGTTCTTGATTTCTTTTAGGAATATGAGGAATTTTGCATTGTTCATTTGATTGTTCTTTGTTTATGTATCTTGATTTATTTAATTTCGTGGCTATTAGAACAAAATTATGATCGCATAGTCCAGTTATTAGGTTGTATGTTTTAACTATCCTGTCTGGTTTATTGTTGAATATTAAATCTATCAAAGTTTGAGACGTTTTTGTTATTCTAGTAGGCTTTTTAATAAATTGTGTCATTTGTATTGAGTTTGCAATTTCTTTTAGGTGTTTCCTCTTGCCTTTATCAAGCCAATTTAAGTTGAGGTCACCCATGAGCAATATTTCCTTTCATTCATATGTTTTTAGAATTTTTGTTAAACCAGTATAAAAATCACTTGTTGCATTTGGTGGTCTATATACACAAAGTACAATAAATGACATTTGAGGCAATTAGTTTGATTGTATCTGGATCTGGATCTTGATCTGGAATGTCTATTTGGTGACTGTCAATACCGTCTTTTACGTAAATCAAGACCCCGCCCCCTTTCCCCTGTCCCATCTGTATACTTTATATCCCGGAATCATAAATGCTGATACAGGAGTTGTAGCTGTAATCCAAGTCTCAGAAAAGACAAAGGTAATGTAGGTTTGATCCTAGCAGTAGATGTTCCAACTGTTCCGTTTTAGACATTACGCTACGTATGTTGATATGTCCTCCGAATATTCCTTTCGTCTTTGTCAATGGGTTCCCATAGGACCAACGCATGGTTTACGGTCTGAAATAGTTTCATCTGGCTTTGTTTTGAGACAACTATAGTCTGCATAGCGTTTAATTTACCACTTTCATTTGCTGGCTTAAACGCGTGTAGTGACAGACGGTTACCTTGTTGCAATGTGTTGATAAATGTAGATGCACGTGGGTGCGCATTGTTAGCAATGTTACCTGATATCATCTGCGCTGTATTGAAAGCATGCGGAGAGTGAGTCAGAGCGGTCTCCGCCACCTGCAGTGGTTGTTGTAGATCCATCGGCCCTGAATTCACTTGAATATCCCCGCATAAAAGTAGAATAATGCAGAGAAAAGTTGTACGACCCCGGTAGACTGTTGTTGGAGCCATACTCCGTGCCCTCGACTTGACGCCCATCATCAAGAACTTTGGAGAAGATGACATACTGGCTCCATGAGTCGAGGGGTGGCCTAGCTGTACTACTTACTTGTGAGATTGAACGTTCAATGGCAGCAGTCCAACTCCCACACATTTGCATAGTGATGATCGTCGTCAAGTAGAGCGATGCAATAAGCACATTTAACGCCTTGGCTTTGATTGGCTTTAATGGCCAAGATATCCAGGTTTTAGGGACAGATCTTAGATCGGCTGGTTTTTCAGATGTCTTTAGAAAAAGAAGAGCATCAGGACCTGCCAAGCTGCTACCTGCTGCCGCCATCTTTCTAATGGGGTTTACTGGGCTCTGACTAGGCCAGGCAAAGACTATTTTTTTTCTCCTTTATACACAGTGTGCTCAGTTTTGCTGTGTGTTTTAGTCATTGTCATGTTGGAAGTTAAACCTTCTTCCCGTTGACTACTTTCTGGCAATTTCATGATATTTTGCCCCATCCATTTTTCCTTCTATCTTGACAAGTGATCCAGTCCCTGCTGCACTAAATTTCTGCAGCTGCTTCAGAGTAGCTGTGGGGCCCTCTGGGTCCCCTCTCTGACTGGTTTCCTCCTGGCTCTTTCATCCAGTTAGGAGTGATGTCCTGATCCAGGGAGGGTCTGTGTTGCACCAAACACCTTCCACTTCTTGATAGACTTTACTGTGCTTTTAGTCACTGATAAAGCCTTTTAATCTTTTTGTATCCATCTCCTGATATAAAAGACAGACTGAAGGCAGGGGGTTAGTGGTTTGCAGGATCTTATTGAAACCGGTATGAATAAACAGTGGGAGAGTAGCAGGTGGATGGGGGATGAGAACTTGCGATCGGACTGTATTCTTGCCGGATGGGGTCACCAGAGTTGCCGGTTTGGGAGCACGCACCTCGGTGATGGTGAGTAATGGAGGTATTGGAGGGCCACGAGGACAGATCTGCAAACTGGGAAGGCCATGGTGGATCTGGAGACTTGGGGGGCCGTGGCAGAACTGGAGACTCGGGGGGCCGTGGCAGGTCTGGCTCGGAGGCCGCGGCTCCAACCACTGCCTGGAGCTCTACACCCCCCCCCCCCCCCCCAAAAAAAATACTTGGCAACATTTACAGGACTGGACTTGGGGCCTGTAGCTGATACTGGGCTTAACTGGGGTTCAAGAGTCCTCCCTGGGCTCAACTGGGAATCGGGAGCCCTCCCTGGGCATAACTGGGGTTCGGGAGCCTCTTCTGGGCATGACGGGAGATCGGGGTGCTCAGATGAGGAAGGGATGGACAGGGTGGAACCAGCGGAGGCACAGGGGATACAGGCCTTAGGGTTAGGGATGAGATCTGGAGGTTTCAGGGAAGGGCTGAGGTAAAAGATGGAGTGGGCTCTTTGTAGTATGTGGATGGAGCACCTACATGCTTCTGGATGGGAGGAGGATTAGGATCCTCCAAATCAATGAAAAACTTGGAACCAGTTAGATCGGAGGACATAAAATCTGCTACGGGTCTGCAACAGTCGTCAGCAGTCAAAAAGAGAAAAAGATCATAATTTAGTCCCATCCAGAAGTATGTATTAATCATGGAATCGCTCCAACTCAGAGGTATCAGGCTCAGGAACTCCTCCACATACTCTTCTGAAGACCTTTCCTCCTGCAGGATCTCACATGTAGTCTTCAGCCCAGCTCATCCTGTCTTTGGTCATTCGTTCTGTTTTAGGACAGATCTTCTGTAACAGACAGACTGAAGGCAGGGGGTTAGTGGTATGCAGGATTTTATTGAAACCGGTATGAATAAACAGTGGGAGAGTAGCAGGTGGATGGGGGATGAGAACTTGCGATCGGACTGTAATTTTGCCGGATTTATGATGAACATAGATTTATGTTTAATGAGTCTCCAGGTGCTCTCATGAGAACCAGACTGAACAACTTATTTGCACCCCTGTGTGTGTGTGTGTGTGTGTGTGTGTGTGTGTAGACCAGCACCATCATGAAATCATTAAGATGATTTTTATTTTGTCAGACTAATTTTCTGTGAACAAAAAGTATGCATCACAATAGTAATATAAAACTGTGATATTATGTTAACTTCTATGTTTATATTATGTTAACTATTATGTTAGCTAAATATCACAACTAAAGTGAAAACAATGTATATGACTCAATAATAGTTATTTTAATGTCATCAATACAATGATATGGTATTAGCAGTTGATTTGGCTAAATAATTGTTCATTTAATGCATCTGTTCAGCACTTTTAATTTTCTCAGATTATTAAGGGAGGATGTATTGGGGGGATTTTTAGTGCTAAATGACTGATGATGAGTGTGTGAATGTGTGAACAGTTGGTCTAGACACCTACATTCATGTTAGTGCATCTGTTCATCACTTGATTATTTTCTCAGATTATTAAGGGAGGATGTATTGAGGAATTTAGTGCTAAATGACTGATGATGAGTGTGTGAATGTGTGAACCGTTAGTTTAGACCCCTACATTCATGTTAGATGGCCTCTTGGCCTCATTAGATGGTGCCTTGCAGATAATCAGTCATGCTTAAGTTTGAGATTCATTATGCAAATGCTTGGCTGAAGAGATGTCTTTAATCTAGATTTAAACAGTGTTAGGTTAGGAAATTATCAGGAAGATGATTCCAGATGAGAAAATAATATCCCTCCTTTAGTGGACTTCGATATCCTAGGTTCTACTAAAAGAGTTTTGTGACCTTAAAGAACATGATGGATTAAAGGGCATAAGAAGATCAGTTAAATATACAGGAGCTAAACCATTTAGCGCCTTATAGGTAAGTAGCAATATTTTGAAATCAATGTGGAACTTGATGGGTAATCAGTGTAGAGATGATAAAATTGGGGTAATATTGTTTTTCCGACCTGGTAAGAACTCTAGCAGCTTCATTTTGGACTAACTGTAGCTTGTTTTTTGAAGATCCAATCATAATGCATATTCAACATGTCCATTTAAGGTGTCCAACTATGTCCTCCAGATGAGTTTCTAAGAATTTAATGAAAATCATTTTCTAGTAGTTTTGCACAGTGTTGATTACATGCATCCTATCTCTACATTCGCTACTGCACCTTTTCTTTCTCTCTGGGTCTCTGGAAGTGTCAGTCAGATGTCAACAAAACAGACTTAATTTGTGCTTTCTCTTTACAATCCACACTCAGCATCATGGCCTTGACTGAGACCAGGATTCATCCAGAAGACTCAGCAACTCAAGCTGCTCTATGTAACAATTTCTCTTTATCTTTGTTGGCGGTAGAGCTGTAATTGGGCCTTAAAAGTTAGGCCCGACAGGACCCAAGCCCGACAGGTTTCGGCCCGAGCCCGACAAGTACATTTTGATTGACAGCTTTTTAAAAGCCCGAACCCTTTACAGCCCGACATCACCTTTGGCAATAACGAAATTAAGATAAAGGCTACGCCGGATTTGCTTCGCACTAGCAGATGATATTTAATAAAAGAATAATGCCAACATTAGCGTAAATACTCTGTCCACATTATGCATTTAAGACTCAATGAATATTTAATTATCATTTGAAAAACCTTTACTCACAGAGATTAGGCTAGGTCTACATGTTTTTGTGGAGGAAAATGATTGAATCCTCTGTAGATGTCTTCAGCGTGTTCCTGCGCTCACTGATGGTGCGTCATTATTCACTCATTATTCTCAATATAAACATGGTCAAAATGGTTTTCCACACCTCAGACTTTGCTTTAGTTGCTGGTGCAACCTAAACGTAATCACCAGAGGCAAGCCTCCGTTACACCTACTCAGCATTCATTTTCGCATCTTTCTCGCGCTAATCGAAACACATTACATGACCACTCGTTTACCTCGCAAACCGGAGCCCAAGCCAGAGCCTGGCCCGAGCCCACGTAAGGCAAAGATTCGGGCAAATATCTTCAGCTCTAGTTGGCGGCACTGGTCTGCTCACTTGGAAATACTCAACCCACTCTCACCTATGGAATTATAATTTATTTGAATCTCATTTTTCAACTTTAACAGCTTCTATAAAACTCCAGGTTGTGGTAATTTACCACCCTCTTGGCAAATTCTAGCCATCTTCCTAGAGCAGTTAGATGGGCTGCTGTCTTCATTCCCAGAGGACGACAGTCCACTTTTAGTCTTTGGGGACTTCAACATCCATCTAGGCAAGCCTTATGCTACAGACTTCCATTTACTCCATGCTTCATTTGATCTCAAATGACTTACCACTACAAGCACACACAAATCAGGCAACCAATTTGACTTAATTTACACACGAAATTGTATTGCTGACAACATTTAGGTGAAACCCCTACATATCTCTGACAACTTCTTCATTACATTTAAACAACATTTTGCTACCTGTGTGCCACCAACCCCTATACCCTTTACTTTAAGATGATACCTACGCTCCCTTTCCCCCTCCCATCTTTCCTCCATAGTATCCTCCTCTCTTCCCTCACCAACCCATTTCTCATCTCTGAATGTGAATGCAGCAACTTTAACACTTTATGCTCTACTTTAACCTCTTGTCTAGACAATATTTGTCCTCTCTCTTCCAGGACAGCATGGGCTGCCCTCTCTTACCCCTGGTTATCCGATATTCTTTGTAAGCACCGGACCAAACTCAGGGCAGCAGAGAGAAAATGGCACAAATCAAAATATCTGTCTGTGGCGAGTGGGGCGGGGCCGAGGGACGTGGGAACAAGGAAGGGAGGCCGGCAATGATTGGGAAATCAGTGGCACCTGCGACCCACTGCCGGTCTCGAGTCCCACGTAGGAGATGGAAGGATAAAAAACTGGAGCGACGACAGTGAAGGACGAAAGAGGACAAGGCCTGGGCTTTTAGTTGTGTTGTGTTTTTTATTTGAGCGCACCAGTCGTCCGTGAGGGGCTGGTGCGCTGTTTTGTGTTTATTTTGATTATTAAAGTGTTATTTGATTGTCCGCCGGTTCCCGCCTCCTTCTTCCCGCCTCCTTCTTCCAGATGACTAGGAAGTCTTTAATTCATTACACTGTCAGATCTGAGTATGTATCAGTCTTTAATTTCATCTTTCTCTTCTGAAATCCATACTGCCAAATCTGTGCTTCAGACACATATAATCTCTTCAAAACATTCTCAACATACTCTCCTCTGTCCCCTTCCGCCACCTCTCACCACTTTCTTCACAGACAAAGCCAGAACAATCAGTAGTCAACCCCCCCCCCATCACAGGACTTTAAACCAACCAATCCACTGCTACAACTCCCAACCTTTTCTGTCCCCTCACTGAGGCAGAAGTATCAAAACTTCTCTCCAGTCATCCTGCAACATACCCTCTTGACCCAATACCCCCACACCTCCTCCAAGCAATCTCTCCTACACTTTTACCATCACTCAGACACATCTCCTCCGTGGGACTCGAGACCAGTGGGTCGAGCAGGTGTCGCTCATTTCCAATCACTCCACCGGCCTCGCTCCTGTTCCCACGTCTCTCGGCCCCACCCCACTTGTCACAGTTAATGATTGGAATCTTTTCTGGGAGCGTCCTAGGCTTTTTCGCGCTGATGGCCTGCACCCCAGCAGAGTCGGAGCGGAGCTGCTCTCTGACAACATCTCCAAGACACATCGCTCCATATGAATAAGCCAATTCTAAAAAAAACTATTATGATGACTTTTGTTATACACGCTCAAATGATAGAAGTACTTGCGCTGTCCAATCTGTTAAGACTGTGTCTGTTCCCCAAATAGTAAGGTCAAAATATAAATTTAATGTAGGATCTAGAAAAAATCTTATCATGATAAAATCAGAAAAGTATAAAGTAAATGAACAAAAACAATATTTTGTTAAGTTTTGTTAAGATTGGGCTCATAAATATTAGATCACTCACACCCAAAGCAGTTAAATGAAATGATCACAGATAATAGTTTTGATGTACTCTGCTTGACTGAAACCTGGCTAAAACCAAATGATTATATTGGTCTAAATGAGTCAACTCCACCAAACTACTGTTATAAGCATGAGTCCCATCACACTGGTCGTGGCGGTGATATTCTCAATGTTACCCAGAAAACAGGATACAGTTATAACTCATTCGAAATACTTCTGCTTAATGTTACGCTGTCAGGTATGCAAAAGAAATCTAATGTATCTCTTGCTCTGGCTACTGTGTATAGACCACCAGGGCCATATACAGAATTCTTAAAAGAATTTGCAGATTTCCTCTCAGACCTGGTTACAGTTGATAAAGCGCTAATCATGGGAGATTTTTATATTCACGTTGATAATACAAACGATGCATTAGGACTTGCGTTTACTGACCTAATAAACTTTTTTGGAGTCAAACAAAATGTCACCGGGCCCACTCATGAAAAATTTTATATTTATTAATACATTTGAACTATACTCCACAGCGGTGAATCCTAAAACAAGCTATAAGCGGCTCTGGCATAGCAATACCAGTGTTTCTTACAGGATTTTAGTTAAAACTATGGTGGTGTGTACTCGGTCCTTCTAGGGGGGTTCGGGGGCATGCCCCCCCGTGAGATTATTTTGTGCATTTTAATGTTAAATTCATTAATCTGGTGCACTTTGAGAGTTCAAAATTAAAAGCTCCAACCCATATTCAGTGTGCAAATTAAACAAAGAAAAATTCAAACCTCTTTTAGTTACAGTGTCTATTTACATTACACCTATACATAATAATAGTTATAATATTAATCCAATGTCAGTAATAGCCATATTTTGTAAAAACAAATGCACAAAAAAATAAAGGAAACTTTCTTAATTAGTTGTACCAATTTCTATACTTGAAAGAGATAAGCACATGATCTTTTATTTTGACGCAAACTGCATCAAGCTTTTATTTTGGCGGAAAACATGGTTTACAAACGCCTCCTATTAAATTTCTAGTGAATTGCGGTAATCATCAACTATGCAGATGTGGAAATAATCTACACTCATGACATGGCCTAAGTGTTTTGAAAGTAGTTATGCTTACCGCAGGCTCTACACTTTCTCATCTCTCTCCTGATCCTCCGTCCTCACTATCATCATCTGCCACAGGAGCTGATGAAGGTCAGAAAACATATATTTTGACGCAGTTTACAGTGTCTGCTTTAAGGGCCTGGTTCTATTTTTTCACGCTATTTATCTGCACATTCCTTGCGTTTCTTCTCCATCATTTTTTACAGATACACACTGACACTGCTGCCGCTCGCTCATTCGTTTAAAGTTGTGATTGGTCCAGCCCAGTGTCAATCAAGAAAAGAGCCAATGGGCCGCTGATCTACGTGTTTCATGGGCTGGTCTGTCAGAAAAAAAACTAACACTTACTTTGACCAATGCATTACACCGGCACAAACCCAGCGCCGCCAATTAAGCAAAACAAAACAAAACGAATGGGCCGCCGATGTACAAATTTTATGGGCCGTTTAAAAAAAAAAAAAAAAAAAAAAAAAAGTATGAGATATCGGCCCAAAAAGCACGTCGGCCCACCGGGCAAATGCCCAGTATGCCCAATGGCCATTCCAGCCATGACTCGTCGTTATCTTTAGGTCACATCCCAAAACCATTTAAGATGGCGGTTATTAAGCCTCTTATTAAGAAACCAAAACTAGATCCTAGTGAACTGGCAAATTATAGGCCTATTTCAAATCTTCCATTTATATCTAAAATATACATTTCAAGCCCCACCACAGCAAAGAAACTGCACTTGTTAAAATTACAAATGACCGGTTTCTTGCATCAGATCAAGTCTGCATCTCATTGCTAGTTTTACTTGATCTGAGTGCTGCATTCGACACAATAGATCATGACATACTCATAGATAAATTACAAAACTATACAGGTATTCAAGGGCAGGCTCTAATATGGTTTAGATCCTACCTGTCTGATCGCTACTATTTTGTTTATTTAAATGGGGAGTCATCTCATTTATCACCAGTAAAATATGGAGTGCCACAAGGATCCGTCCTAGGTCCCCTTCTATTTTCAAGATACATGTTGCCCCTTGGTAGTTTCCACTGTTATGCTGATGATTCTCAGCTATATATCTCAACGAGACCAGATGAAACTTCTAAATTATTTAAGCTAAAAGAGTGTGTTAAAAATTTAAAAGATTGGATGACCAATAATTTTCTCCTATTAAAAGACAGAGATATGACTTATTATACCAAAAAACTGTACACAGAATCTCTTGCATTACAATTTGCAACTAGACAGATTACTACTATAACTTCCTCTACATTCAGGGTGTTTTATTAGACTGCAACTTGCCTTTTGAAAATCATATTTCCCATGTTACAAAAACAGCATTCTTCCATCTTAGAAACATTGCCAAGCTACGAAACGTTACCTGTTTCTGATACAGAAAAGCTAGTTCATAGACTCTAGACTGGACTATTGTAAATCAAATATATTTATATATATATATATATATATATATATATATATATATATATATATATATATATATATATGTAAAAAAATAAATAAACCTTTTTGCTTGAAAATAATTCACAAACCACATTTCTTAATTTCTATGAATGCAAAAAAAAAAAAAAAAAATACAGTTATTGATATTTTCAAATGGAATATGTACAGGAATGTGGCTCATTATTCCGTCACGTTCATTTTTGATCACAATTCTTTGTTGTTGTTTATGAAATGCAATACAATAACTGCCATTAACTATGCATTAAACAACAATGCTAAAAAAGAATATTACCAAAATACTTCTGACAAAATAAGTCATTTTCAAAATTCAGTATAGGGTTCACACTACATTGTTTTTTAGGTGTCAAACTCGGTTTCTGTAGTGCCACAGCCTTGCAGAGTTTAGATTCAACCTTCATTAAATGTTTTCTTATTTGAAAACTAATTTACTAATAAGTTTCACTAATGCATATGAATGAATTTCATTAATGTTGATTAAATGTTCATTTCACTTGTGTTTGATAAAGACCTTACAATAATTATGGATCCTCATACTGTTCTATGTTTTTGATAGACTAAAAAGAACCAACTCATTAGAAAACTTCATCCTGTAATCAGACTACACCGTTGGTGCTTTTGCAGGAAACCAATTTATTATGGAATTCAGTAGAATTGAAAGAACCAAGCATTATTAGGTTTAGTTATTGTGTGTGTGTGTTTGTGTGTGTGTGTGTTTTAAACCATCATCCTCTCCTTGTTAGAGAGTTACAAAACATTGTTTCACAGCCAGGCACAAATGACCTGAATGACACTTTTTTTTTTTTGGTCCGGTGAGCTTATATCTAACCATTTTGATATAAATATATTATCTTTATATATCAGATTTTATACAGAGCAAATCAACTGGAATATGGAAACCCACTCCAATTTGAAACTTTGATTTATAATTTTTTATGCACTCCTATATATATATATATATATATATATATATATATATATATATATATATATATATATATATATATAATTCAAACTATTATTTTTACATTTTGTACATAGGTGACATACAAATATGATATAATAATTTGATATTTGTTTATTTTGTTTCACAAAAAAAAGAAGAAAAAAAAAGAAAGACATTGTAAAATATATCATGCATTGGGTCTGATGCCCCCTTGTGAAATTTTTTTTACATTAAATTGCATTTTATGGTTATTGCCACTAGAGGGGCTTAAAGGATCTCCGGAGATTTTATACAGAGCTAATCAACCGGAATATAGAAACACTTCAATTTGAAACTTGGATTTATAAATTTTTATGCACTCAGATTCAAACTATTATTTTTAAAATTTTGTACATACAAATATGATATAATAGTTCTTTCTGGTTGTCGAATCTGATTGGCTGAGAGCTTTTTCTCTATTGATGGGAGGGGAGGGCCAGATATCATATTACAATTTTTCGGGATCCCACTTCAAACGAAGGGGTTTGAGAATAATCTCAGCATACACTTATCTACAGCAGCAACAGGGTTTCCCAAGCAAACAAGAACACCCCTTAAATCAGATATGCCAAACTCAATTCATGGAGGGTCAGGGCCCCACAGAGTCTAGATTCAACCCTAATCAAACACACCTGATCCAACTAATCAAGTCCTTCAGTCATATTTGAAAACTGGTATGTGTATTGGAGCCAGTAACGTGCGGTGAAATCTTGTCATGGGTAGGCTGTGACCTATCAATGTGTGGAATATATGTTCATATATTCATTCAGTTAATTTAGCAACCCAAGTTCATATCAGGCATCATCAGATCGCTGCCTGCATTCAGCAAAGTCAGTCATGTGAGGCTAATGCACAATCAAATATAATAATCAAATTAATGGACACATCTATCTTATGACCTATACAACAAACAAATGTTTTGTGCGGGACACAGAGGAGGAGGCGGCGCGACAGCCTAGTCACTCCATCAAAATGCGCAAACGCGCACAGACAGCCACGGCGCGCACACACACACACACACACTTTTGGTCTGGTGACGGCGCACCAGGCTACAGTCAGAAAACATTGCGTCAGCAGTACAGCTTTAAAGTACAAAAACAGCTTATTCGCTCCTACAAACTGCTAGGCGCACACCCCGACACGCAAGTATACTAGATGCTAGTATTCGGGAAGCGCGCGGATTGAGTGAGAGCGAGTAGATCACGTGACATGAAGCAAGCTCGGTCTCTGCCTCAATGTTGATAATTCAAGACAGCATGAGAACTGACTGCGCATGCGCAAATCTACATAAACTACGTTCTATGGACCAAAGAGGCACCGCTCACCTCTGCCTCAATGGCCATGGCTTTTGAATTTCCTGCATGAAACAACGGTTTTTAGGAGCAAACAATGGCAAAATGAGTATATTATGTGTATTCCTGAAAATTTTTGTTACAAAAAATAATATTTGGAATAAAATTAATGCAATTAATAATGTGGTGAATTAATAAAGCTCTTGGAATTAATAAATGTAATGTCAACATTTCCTTTGGTGAGGCACTGCCTACCCTGCCTACCCTTACCGCACGTCCCTGATTGGAGCAGGATTGGAACAAAAATCTGCAGGGCTCCGCCCCTCCATGAACTGAGTTTGACATCCCTGCCTTAAATGCACGCATTTTTGGCATTTTAATGAAAACTAATAATTTGTTATATGTTCATTCAATTCAATTTTGTTTTCATATTTTATTGTCATGCTCTTCAAAGAAATCAATACCGTCAACTGACTGCGATAGTCCCACAACATATTTTCATGTGTCTCGATCATGGGAGATACATCCAGCTCCAGCTGCAGTACAACAGAACCCTTATGTCACAGCAGTCTCAGCAGCGTCAAACTGGAAGTGGGCGGAGCAAAAGTTATCCTACTAATAGTTTACAATTATAGCGCAACCTATTGTTTTGGTTCACTTTAAAGTTTTAAAGGGGTCATATGATGCTATTTAAAAATTTCCTTTCTCTTTGGAGTGTTACAAGCTCTTAGTGTTTAAAAAAGATCTGTAAAATTGCAAAGACTAAAATCTCAAATAAAAAGAGATAGTCAACCATTCCTACCTTAAACGGCTCATTCTAACATGCCCCCAGATATCTACATCACGACGTAGATCTATCTATCTATCTATGGGAGTTGTCTGTGTATGTATATGAGCGTGCTCTGCATTATTGCATTTAATTTAAATTTTGTGTGAAATGACTCCGGGGGAGCTGGATTTGAATAAGAAATATTTCTCTGTTCCAACTCTAGTTGTTTTGTGTCCGCTTTCTGGTGTCTTTGGACTTCTCTTCTGTGACCTTAGTTGGCCTTCAAGTCAAGTCAAGTCACCTTTATATATATAGCGCTTTAAACAAAATACATTGCGTCAAAGCAACTGAACAACATTCATTAGGAAAACAGTGTCTCAACAATGCAAAATGATAGTTAAAGGCAGTTCATCATTGAATTCAGGGATGTCATCTCTGTTCAGTTAAATAGTGTTTGTGCATTTATTCGCAATCAAGTCAACGATATCGCTGTAGATGAAGTGACCCCAACTAAGCAAGCCATAGGCGACAGCGGCAAGGAACCGAAACTCCATCGGTGACAGAATGGAGAAAAAAACCTTGGGAGAAACCAGGCTCAGTTGGGGGGCCAGTTCTCCTCTAACCAGACGAAACCAGTAGTTAAATTCCAGGCTGCAGCAAAGTCAGATTGTGCAGAAGAATCGTCTGTTTCCTGTGGTCTTGTCCTGGTGGTCCTCTGAGACAAGGTCTTTACAGGGGATCTGTATGTGGGGCTCTAGTTGTCCTGGTCTCCGCTGTCTTTCAGGGCAATAGAGGTCCTTTCTAGGTGCTGATCCACCATCTGGTCTGGATACGTACTGAATCCGGGTGACTGCAGTGACCCTCTGATCTGGATACAGACTGGATCTGGTGGCTACGGTGACCTCGGAATAAGAGAGAAACAGACAAATATTAGCGTAGATGCCATTCTTCTAATGATGTAGCAAGTACATAGGGTGTTATGGGAAGTGTTTCCAGTTTCGGTTTACCTAATTAATGCAGCTTAAAATTCCTTTTAACGGATTTGGATAATAAAAGCATATTAGTATGTTATGTGTAAGCCAGGTTAAAGAGATGGGTCTTTAATCTAGATTTAAACTGCAAGAGTTTGTCTGCCTCCTGAACAATGTTAAGTAGGTTATTCCAGAGTTTAGGCGCCAAATAGGAAAAGGATCTGCTGCCCGCAGTTGATTTTGATATTCTAGGTATTATCAAATTGCCTGAGTTTTGAGAACGTAGCGGACGTAGAGGATTATAATGTAAAAGGAGCTCATTCAAATACTGAGGTGCTAAACCATTCAGGGCTTTATAGGTAATAAGCAATATTTTAAAATCTATACGATGTTTGATAGGGAGCCAGTGCAGTGTTGACAGGACCGGGCTAATATGGTCATACTTCCTGGTTCTAGTAAGAACTCTTGCTGCTGCATTTTGGACTAGCTGTAGTTTGTTTACTAAGCGTGCAGAACAACCACCCAATAAAGCATTATAATAATCTAACCTTGAGGTCATAAATGCATGGATTAACATTTCTGCATTTGACATTGAGAGCATAGGCCGTAATTTAGATATATTTTTGAGATGGAAAAATGCAGTTTTACAAATGCTAGAAACGTGGCTTTCTAAGGAAAGATTGCGATCAAATAGCACACCTAGGTTCCTAACTGATGATGAAGAATTGACAGAGCAACCATCAAGTCTTAGACAGTGTTCTAGGTTTTTACAAGCAGAGTTTTTAGGTCCTATAATTAACACCTCTGTTTTTTCAGAATTTAGCAGTAAGAAATTACTCGTCATCCAGTTTTTTATATTGACTATGCATTCCATTAGTTTCAAAGTCCCTTCAAAGTCTCTTTAACGCCCTCATCGAGGCCCAGTGACCTTTGACCCATCTCAATCTTCAAGGTAATTTCTTTTCCCCTATTCAGGATTAATTGCCAGTGTCTTGTCAGCTCGGATAAATAATTTGTTATTTTATTGTGTATTTTGCTTTTGTATCCATCCAGTGATTTTTTTTTTTTTGGTAACAATCTGCGCTGATAAAAGAATGGCCATGTAAAGTTTTGGTTTTTGTTTGTTCCCGTCTGTCCTCACTTGGCTAATTTTCAGTTCTCATCAGCAGTTAATCTTCGTTCATTTAGATCACCTGTTCCTGGTTTTAAGTTCCTGCCCCTTGTTATCTGCCCTATTTGAGTTTGAGCCTGTTCTGTTCTCCTTGATTAAATGTTATATTTGAATGGTTAATGTGGTTTATGTCCATTAAAAGACTAATTTTTCCTACTCCTTCTTCATGTACTCTTTACTAAAATCATGACGGCATGACAGGTTGTAGGTTCAAACCACAAAACAGTGAACTTGACCCAAGAAACTCAAAGGAAATTTGACAGTACTTTCCCTTTACATTTACTGACAATTCAGACATGCTATTGTTTTCAGAACATCTGATCAAAAATGGAAGAAATTACTAGTATGAATATGATGTCATTCAGTTTTTGACAAGTAACCAATTATACAGGTGCTGGTCATATAATATGAATATCATCAAAAAGTTTATTTATTTCAATAATTCCATTAAAAAGGTGAAACTTGTATATTATATTCATTCATTACACACAGACTGATATATTTCAAATGTTTATTTCTTTTAATATTGATGATTATAACTGAGAACTAAGGAAAATCCCAAAATGCAGTATCTCAGAAAATTAGAATATTACTTAAGACCAATACAAAGAAAGGATTTTTAGAAATCTTGGCCAATTGTAAAGTAAGAAAATGAAAAGTATGAGCATGTACAGCCCTTAATACTTAGTTGGGGCTCCTTTTGTCTGAATTACTGCAGCAATGTGGCGTGGCATGGAGTCGATCAGTCTGTGCCACTGCTCAGGTGTTATGAGAGCCAAGGTTGCTCTGATAGTGTCCTTCAGCTCTTCTGCATTCTTGGGTCTGGCATATTGCATCTTCCTCTTCATAATAACCCATAGATTTTCTATAGGGTTAAGGTCAGGCGAGTTTGCTGACCAATTAAGAACAGGGATACCATGGTCCTTAAACCAGGGACTGGTAGTTTGGCACTGTGTGCAGGTGCCAAGTCCTGTTGGAAAATGAAATCTGCATCTCCATAAAGTTGGTCAGCAGCAGAAAGCATGAAGTACTCTAAAACTTCCTGGTATACGGCTGCGTTGACCTTGGACCTCAGAAAACACAGTGGACCAACACCAGCAGATGACATGGCACCGCAAACCATCACTGACTGTGGAAACTTTACACTGGACCTCAAGCAACGTGGATTGTGTGCCTCTCCTCTCTTCCTCCAGACTCTGGGACCCTGATTTCCAGAGGAAATGCAAAATTTACTTTCATCAGAGAACATAACTTTGGACCACTCAGCAGCAGCGAGACGCTTCTGACGCTGTCTGTTGTTCAAGAGTGGCTTGACACGAGGAATGCGACAGCTGAAACCCATGTCTTGCTTACGTCTGTGTGTAGTGGTTCTTGAAGCACTGACTCCAGCTGCAGTCCACTCTTTGTGAATCTCCCCCACAATTTTGAATGGGTTTTGTTTCACAATCCTCTCCAGGGTGCGGTTATCCCTATTGCTTGTACACACTTTTTTTCTACCACATCTTTCCTTCCCTTCGCCTCTCTATTAATGTGCTTGGATACAGAGCTCTGTGAACAGCCAGCCTCTTTTGCAATGACGTTTTGTGTCTTGCCCTCCTTGTGCAAGGTGTCAGTGGTCGCCTTTTGGACAACTGTCAAGTCAGCAGTCTTCCCCATGATTGTATAGCCTACAGAACAAGACTGAGAGACCATTTAAAGGCTTTGCAGGTGTTTTGAGTTAATTAGCTGATTAGAGTGTTGCACCAGGCTTCTTCAGTATTTAACCTTTTCACAATATTCTAATTTTCTGAGATAATGAATTTGGGGTTTTCCTTAGTTGTCAGTTATAATCATCAAAATTAAAAGAAGTAAACATTCGGAATATATCAGTCTGTGTGTAATGAATGAAGATAATATACAAGTTTCACTTTTTGAATGGAATTAGTGAAATCAACTTTTTGTTGATATTCTAATTATATGACCAGCACCTGTATTGTTGTGAAACAGGAAAGTGCTTGAACAGTATATATTGCCAAATTATATTAAGGGGTAGATTTCAAATTAACTCAGAACAATGAAAAAATGTTGACAATGGTTTCCCTGTCTATTAT
Organism: Carassius carassius; assembly: GCF_963082965.1. Taxonomy (NCBI): domain Eukaryota; kingdom Metazoa; phylum Chordata; class Actinopteri; order Cypriniformes; family Cyprinidae; genus Carassius; species Carassius carassius. The sequence goes on from NC_081785.1 coordinate 2,641,908, forward strand.
TATTATTATTATTATTGTATAGCTACATGTTGTCACATCATAATCTCACAGTAGCAGCATCTTGCAGTATCTCACATGAAAAGCTGTTCGAGAAGCTCATTAGTGCAAAATGTACATTTCTGGATGTGTCACCAGCCATCTAAACAAAACTGATAATGATCGGTGTGCTGACTGACAGGCTAAATTGCCAGGCAAATGGATAAATACTTTAAAACTTTTGTCAGTAAATACTGTCTAATTGTAGCATGTTTGCTGTCATTGTGTTTTTTATGTGTTTATACTTTTGATTGAAACCCATTTTATTCTATTTATTCTTTCTGCAGATTGTTTTTATTGCTGATCATTTGTGAAATTTCAGAAATTATGAGTTTGAAATGGGTACAAGATATTAATGTGTGGTGCTGATGGACCAAGAAACAGACCAATAAAACACTAATTGAATCCTCCTCTATTTGTAAAAGTATCATGTCACACAACATTAAAGTTTCTTTAACACATTTATTTTCAAATTGAAAGCAGAATGCAGAAAAAGAGTGTACCATGCTTCTAAATTAGAACTATGTTAGAAACATTCCATACCCGGGGTTACAAACTGGGTTTAGAACAATCATAACTCACAGGGGAAAGCCTTTCAGAAACAAAAAAAAACAAACAAACAAACAAACAAAAAAGCCTTATGCATACCTTTAATTGATCAAATATGATTTTTAAACTTTTATAAGCTCATTAACTCCATGCCTATTTCCTGCAAACACGAATGTTAGCACAGATGGTTCCGGCGTCATCAGTAGTTGAAAGTTCTTCAACCAGAATGTCCATGAACTGGTTCACTAACTTCCTACACATTGACTTTAGGAAGCCAATCTCATCACAGATCATCCCCAGCTTCTTTTTAATGTCGTCCTGTAGGAAATTAAGTCATTAGTCTCACATTAATTTATTAAAGCTTATAGAAATGTACTGATACTGACTGGAGTTGCTCCATTGGAGATCTGTTTTTTCAGTTTCTTCATCACCCACTTGCAAGCCCAGCACTTTCCAGGGAGTTGTTCTGTTTCTATCTCACCCTAATATATCAAAATATGGCAGTATTTTAGTATCAATGGTTTATATGACATTTAGAATCGAATTAGCAGTTCAAAATGGGCATGACTAGCTGTTTAAAAAACATTGTCTAGCTTATGCATCTTGCAAACAATCTTGAAATTTCATTTCAGTATATGAAAAAAATCTGACCTCTATAGATCGGGATCTATGCATAAGACGGTGATTAATCAGCTGAAAGCCATATTATTTTTTGGCCCATTACATAAATAGTTCTAAATTCTACCATCACGTAAACACATCATGTAGTTTTCCATTTTTCCAATAACAGTTTGGACAGTCATAACAGTCATAAACGATGTTAAGGATGACTCACAGAGCTTTCTTCAAATTCATTTCTAATGGAATCTTCTTTGTGCATTTCCCATTGAAGGGCACAAACTGTAAGAAAAAAATGAATGATAAATGTAGCACATACTACGAAATGTGGGAATTTAATCTAGTGCATGTGTTTAGGTAAAAAGTGAGAATATGATATGTATACTTTAGGTACATTCAAGCTGGTTTTAGCATGACCAACATTGCACATCAATGGACTTGAGCCGGTGCAAACCTGTCTATGCAGTCTTTTCCAGCTAGTCACACAAAATTAAGATAAATAGATGGATAAAGATAACCAACAACTGATCTGTGCTAATTTTACCTGAGGATATCAGCAGGGTGATCAGGACGATTCTCCGCAGCATCTTGTTTGGCAAAAGAGTCTGAACACAATGAGACTGAAAACTCTCCACTTGTTGGCTGAAGGTCTTTGAAGACACTCTTATTAAAATACTTCTATTTTACACAGGAAAACACAAACATTGTGAAGTGAGACCAGTAGTGCCCTCAACACATGATTTTTTCCATCTTATGTGTCATAAACTATAATACTTTGATTACACGTAATATATCTAAACAGTTAACACTAAATTCAGTGTCAACTACACTGCAGCTGCTTATTTCAAAACAGCATCATAATGGTATGGTAGCAAATGGCAGAAGCATAAATCACATATCATTTAAACTGGAAACTCAAAATACTCTGTAATGAAGATTTTGTTTGATATATTGCATTTGAAAATGATTGCCCTAATGCCACCCCATTGGGACTCATTTATGCCACTGCAACTAGAAGCAACCTCAAAGAATAAAGTCTTCTCTTGCTGGTTAATTTAGATGAAAGATAAATCGTTTTTACTCACTCTTTTCTAATTGCCTCAACTTTCAAGAAGAGAGAGTTACTTGCATATTGCAGGGCGTCTGATGGTTTTCACACTAAACCACATGTTGAGCTGTTCAGTATAGAATCAAGAACTGCTTCCTCATTTCTAATTCTCAAACTGTTATAATTTTAACAGTTCTTAATGAATTGAAGTGACATTGTGAAATGGAAATTCAGAAATGCTCCTTTTGAATCAGCAACAAACCCTGAGAGTACAGAGAGAAAATTCTACACCATATCCCATATCTTCTCATTTCTGAAAGGAGAGGCAGTTTGCACACAACCTAAAGCTGTGTAACTCTTAAAACTAAACTATCCAATAACTGGCGTTAACTATACATTTATACATCAATACTATACAAAGTTTCATTTCATTTTTATTAAAAAAATACTTAAGACAAATTGCCTAGTTTGTTACTTGTGTGTTGGTTTAACAAAAAATATCCCAAACATTACAGTCATTACATTGCTTAAAAAGTTGCCCATCTATCATCACTTTAGGGCCCTATAATACACCCGGCGCAATGCGGCGCAAGGCGTAGCGCAAGTGTGTTTGCTAGTTTCAGTCCAGCGTCACGTCATTTAATTATCAAATGCATTTGCGCTCATTTGTGCACCCATGGTCGTGCTGGTCTAAAAAAAGGGGTGTGTTCATCTTAAGGAGCTGAAAATAGACTGCGCCATAGACCAACTCAAACCTGGTCTAAAGTCTGTGGCAATGTTTTTTTTTTGTTATTTAAAAGGCGTGTTAGTACAGGCGGGTCCACAATGCGCATACATGCTGCTTATTAAACACAGGGACGCACAGCAGCACACAAACATGCCAAATGTTAAAAATTAAAGGATTGCAATGCATAAGAATTTTTGTAGGCTAATATATACATACATACATACAAACATACAGGTGCTGGTCATATAATTAGAATATCATCAAAAAGTTGATTTATTTCACTAATTCCATTCATAAAGTGAAACTTGTATATTATATTCATTCATTACACACAGACAAATGTATTTCAAATGTTCATTTCTTTTAATTTTGATGATTATTACTGACAACTAAGGAAAATCCCAAATTCAGTATCTCAGAAAATTTTAATATTACTTTTTTGAAGGATTTTTTGAAATCTTGGCCAACTAAAAAGTATCAAAATGAAAAGTATGAGCATGTACAGCCCTCAATACTTAGTTGGGGCTCCTTTTGTCTGAATTACTGCAGCAATGTGGCGGGGCATGGAGTTGATCAGTCTGTGGCACTGCTCAGGTGTTATGAGAGCTCAGGTTGCTCTGATAGTGGCCTTCAGCTCTTCTGCATTGTTGGGTCTGGCATATCGCATCTTCTTCTTCACAATACCCCATAGATTTTCTATAGGGTTAAGGTCAGGACCTTTTGTGTCTTGCCCTTCCTGTGCAAGGTGTCAATGGTTGTCTTTTTTTGACAACTGTCAAGTCAGCAGTCTTCCCCATGATTGTGTAGCCTACAGAACTAGACTGAGAGACCATTTAAAGGCTTTGCAGGTGTTTCGAGTTAATAATCTGATTAGAGTGTGGAACCAGATGTCTTCAATATTGAACCTTTTCACAATATTCTAATTTTCTGAGATAATGAATTTGGGATTTTCTTTAGTTGTCAGTTATAAACATCAAAATTAAAAGAAATAAACATTTGAAATATATCGGTCTGTGTGTAATGAATGAACATAATATACAAGTTTCACTTTTTGAATGGAATTGGTGAAATAAATCAACTTTTTGATGATATTCTAATTATATGACCAGCACCTGTAAATGTCTATATGTCATCGCATGTATCAGAATTAAGCTATCTATTTGCTCGAACACGAGCAGCTCCGTTTCATCTCGGAGACGCATTCTATCTTTGTGCTTGCCAAATTCTGCCATGTAAATAGCAAATCTGTCATGGCACGAGCTCAACTGGCTCTTAAAGGGAATGGAAGATGAGTCTCTGATTGGTTTATTGCACGTTACGCCCATTACTCATTAAGAGAACAGGGACAACCCATTTAGACCATGCCCCCAGGCGCACCAGCCGTTTTTCCATTGTTAAAATGGCAAAAGTGGATTTGGACATGCCTTGAGTGCACCTGCGCTGTGCGCTTTACACTTTGCATTTAGATCGTTAAAATAGGGCCCTTAGATTCTTTCATTCTGTAATCAGAAAACATGGGAATATAAATACTAAACCAAATGAAGACTATTAGGCTGATTAAAAGAGGTGAACTGAACACAATAACCACTTGCACACACGGGGAAACTAGGTCACGCAAGGCACCAAAGACAAAAATAATACAATCAATAGAACATACATGTGAGAGATTATTTATTTTTGACTGACTAAAAAGAACTGACTCAGAATCATTTTCATGTAATAGAATCATAGAATCATGTAATTGAACTACACTGGGTGTGCCATTGAAGAAGTATTTTGTACAGTATTTAGAAGAATTCACATGTAGGGAACCTAATTCCAGTTATATAATAATACCGAATCTGAATAAGATACATTCTAGGTTCCGACCACTGATATGTATATAAATTCTACTATTATACTATACTATTATAATACCACTATAGATCAGTGATTCCAACCCTAGACACAATGTACTGGTATTGTACTGAATTCACCCAACCAGATATTCATTAAACGATCTTGTTTTGTGTTCTGTAGAAAAAAGTCTTTAATGAAATGGTAGTGAGTGAATGACTTTATGTAAATTATACATCCTCATCTGCATGCAGTTTTCACACCTCACCTCACACCACAACTCAACAGCACTGTTTGACAAACATCCCACAGACGTGTACTGGTACTAAACTCCCCCATGTGACTCTTGGCTTTAGCCAATCAGTCATCATTTCCTTTGAACTAGTTTCTCAAAAGTTTTTCCCCCTCACACTTCGCCTGCAAGGAGAAGAATCAGTATAACTTCTACTAATGGTCGTGCTTTAAAACTGTTGTGTTTAAAAGGATGCAAAGTTACTCTGATGCTATTATATATCTGAACATATCAGTCACTGTGAGAACGCCTTGACAAGAGAGGAAATGGCTTGTGTGGTTGTGTTGATCTCAAGACTTCATTTCGTCTCAGATCGTCAGCCTTTTTGCATCTTAAGAAATAGTGAATTCTACTGACCATAACTTATATTTTCTACATATATACTTTATAACAACTTCACATTAAGTGAAATTCATCCCTCATATATCTGTTACTGATCAATAATGGTCATATAATTATATACATACAAAACAAATAATTATAAATAATAAAAATGATTAAAATGATGAGTTTTATTTAATGAATCACACTATATGCCACTATAAACCAAATCTCCAGGTGCTCTCATGAGAATCAGACTTAAAAAATGTATGTGCACCCCTGTGTGTGTGTGTGTGTATACAACACCATCATGAAATCATTAAGGGGCCCTTCACATATCGCGCCTAAAACGCGTAGAAAACGCTAGGTGCGCCGCTTTCTCTTTCTTTCCAAAGCGCTCGGGCAGAAGCGCTCCTGAGGCATCTGCCGTTGCTAAGCAACAATAACGCGCTGTCTCCATGAAGACGCGGAAATTTCAGCAAAGGATAAATGGATTTGCAGCACAAAAAATCGCTTTTAGTAGCTGTGCTACTAAATTTATTTCAAAATGGCAATCCATATACAGCTATGATCAGCTGTTCCTTCATCTTGGCTGAGCTTTCAACGTTGTTACAGGAAAGGATGAAGCTGAATGTTTAGTTCTTGTCACATGACCTGCGGTGCGTTTGCGGCATTCTGAAAAATTGAGATGTTTTTAACTCGATACGGTGCGGACGCGCCTGGAAAAAACGGGCAAGTCGCACCGCGTGCGCATCACGACCGCGTCGCTTCCATTGAAAATAACGAACTTGAATGTGCAAAAGACGCGATATGTGAACGGCCCCTAAGATTTTTATTTTGTCAGACTAATTTTCTGTGAACAAATAAAAGTATGCATGACAGTAGTAATATACAAGTACAATATTACGTTAACTTAAGCTAAAGATCACAACAAACCAATAACAACTAAAGTACAATAAAAACAATGCACATGACTCTGTGCATCAACAATGGCTTGATGGCAATTTTAATGGCACTATGAGTAAATAATTGTTCATTTAATGCATCTGTTCAGCACCTGATTATTTTCTCAGCTTATTAGGTGAGGATTGCGGGAGTTTTAGTGCTAAATTACTGTTGATGAGTGTGTGAATGTGTGAACAGTTGGTCTAGAAACCCACATTCATGTTAGATGACCTATTGGTCTCATTAGATGATGCTTTGTAGGTAATCAGTAATGCTTAAGTTTTTCTCACAACTTAGTACCTGTTGTAATATTATAAATGTCTTTATTGTCAGTGTTGATCAATTTAATGCATCCTTGCTGAATAAAGGTATTCATTTCTTTTTTTTAAGTTTATAACTACTATAACTGACAATTTTTTTTTCTTGCAAGCAACATTTAAATCTCAAATATTGCATCAGTATGTTATAGTAAATGTTTTACAAGGGATGTAATAGGGGCTTATAAAAGCACAAAATTATATTTTTCTCTCAGCAAAGGCATTTTAGTACAGATGGTTTGTGGCCCATCATCGGTCATCAGCTCATCAATCAGATTGTGCAGATACTTCTGAACAAAGTGCTTGCACTGAACTCTCAACAACCTGACTTTCTCACAGGTTTTGCTCAGCTTGGATTTGATTTCATCCTAGTTTAGGTTAAAATATGATTAATGCCAAATAAATTTCCACCACAGTCCAGTTCTTGCATGCAAGTATAAGTATACTTACTATACTTTTGATACAATCTTGGCAGGAAGTGTCACAGTGTCTGGGTTGTGTTCCCTGGGTTTCCAATAGGTGTCCTCAGTTCACACAGTGTTTATCATTTATCACTTCCTGTCTCCTTATTTGGTCACCTTCCTCCTTGTTTAGTTAATTGATTGTTCCCCACCTGTCTCCTGTTTCCCCATCATCCTTTTGTGTATTTATACCTGGTCTGTCTGAGTCTTAGTCACGGAGTCCTTGTTTAGTGTTAAACGTTAATTCATGTCCGTCAATGCCTTGTCTTGCCTTGCCTCGTTTATGTTATGTTTGGATTTACCGGTTTTGACCCTGCCTGGACTGTGTATTCTCTTTGGATTACCCCTTATTAAAGACATACTCGCAATTGGTTCTCTCTCCTGTGTTTTCCATAACACCGAACGTGACAGAAGGACTCCGTCACTGCAAGAGCCAGCGGTATGTCGGCTTATGTCTCCTCCCCAGCCACAGTGCGGGAGAGGAGTGGATTTGAAGGAACTCGCCTGGTGGTTTTCCGGGGAACCAGAGGAGGTCGCCGAGGAGGGAGTGGTCGAGAGGATACTCAGCACCGCTCTCAACCAGGGCCGCCCTTCGACCCGGGGCTCGTGTGGGATGGATTAGAGCCACCGTCTCACCATGGCGGACGGAGAGGAGAGAGGAAGCGCACGTCCGCCACAGTGGCGTCACTGCCCATGATGGCCGCTAGTCCAGCGCCACGAGGCAGGATGGACGCCAACACAGCACCACAACCCAAGGCGATCACGAGTCCAGCGCCACGGTGCAAGATGGCCGCCAGCTCAGCGCCAACGCCCAAGAGGGCCGCTGACTCATTCTTGGACTATTTCGCTACGCTGTCCAAAATCCTAGAGATTCCCAAGACGGTTGACGTCATGGCTGCTGAGCCAGCGCCACAGCACAAGATGGCCGCCAGCCCAGAGCCACAGCACAAGATGGCCGCCAGCCCAGAGCCACAGCACAAGATGGCCACCAGCCCAGAGCCACAGCACAAGATGGCCGCCAGCCCAGAGCCACAGCACAAGATGGCCGCCAGCCCAGCGCCACAGCACAAGATGGCCGCCAGTCCAGCGCCTCAGCACAAGATGGCCGCCAGCCCAGCGCCACAGCACAAGATGGCCGCCAGCCCAGCGCCACACCACAAGATGGCCGCCAGCCCAGCGCCACAGCACAAGATGGCCGCCAGCCCAGCGCCACAGCACAAGATGGCCACCAGCTTGCAACCACAGCACAAGATGGCCGACTCAACGCCTGAGTCTCCAGACAAGGTGTCACCGACTCGCCAAAATAGAGGGCGGAGGAGGAGGAGACAGGCGTCTACCGTTCCTCAAAGCCCAGAGGACGTTCCCGAGGCGGTGCCCGATGCTGTTCCGGAGACCGAGGCGGTGCCCGATGCTGTTCCGGAGACCGAGGCGGTGCCCGATGCTGTTCCGGAGACCGAGGCGGTGCCCGATGCTGTTCCGGAGGCCGAGGCGGTGCCCGATGCTGTTCCGGAGGCCGAGCCGGTGCCCGATGCTGTTCCGGAGGCCGAGGCGGTGCCCGATGCGGTTCCGGAGGCCGAGGCGGTGCCCGATGCTGTTCCGGAGGCCGAGGCGGTGCCCGATGCTGTTCCGGAGGCCGAGGCGGTGCCCGATGCTGTTCCGGAGGCCGAGGCGGTGCCCGATGCTGTTCCGGAGGCCGAGGCGGTGCCCGATGCCGAGGCGATGCCCGATGCTGTTCCGGAGGCCGAGGCGGTGCCCGATGCTGTTCCGGAGGCCGAGGCAGTGCCCGATGCCGAGGCGGGACCCGATGCTGTTCCGGAGGCCGAGGCGGGGCCCGATGCTGTTCCGGAGGCCGAGGCGGTGCCCGATGCTGTTCCGGAGGCCGAGGCGGGGCCCGATGCTGTTCCGGAGGCCGAGGCGGTGCCCGATGCGGTTCCGGAGACCGAGGCGGTGCCCGATGCCGAGGCGGTGCCCGATGCTGTTCCGGAGGCCGAGGCGGTGCCCGATGCTGTTCCGGAGGCCGAGGCGGTGCCCGATGCCGAGGTGGAGGCCATTCCCGATGCGGTGTCCGAGGCCGCTCCCGATGCGGTGCCCGAGGCCGCTCCCGAGGCCGTGACCGAGGCAGTGCCCGAGTCCGTTCCAGAGGCGGTGCCCGAAGCCGAGGCGTCTCAAGTCTCCACAGGCAGTCCAGAGTCGAGTCAGGTTCCAGTTGACCCTCCAGAGGCGAGTCAGGGGCCAGTGAACTCTCCAGAGTCGAGTCAGGTGCCAGTGACCTCTCCAGAATCAGGGCCAGTCACCGTTGAACTTTCAGAGTTAAGTCAAGTCACTGGGTGGTCTGCTGCTCCGCCCTGTTGGACTCCGGCATCGACAACAGGGGCGTGGTGGTCATCTGCTCCACCCTGGAGGACTCTGGCCTTGACCACAAGGGTGTGGTGGTCTTCCGCTCCGCCCTGGGGGGCTTCCGCTCTGACCACACGGACGTGGTGGTCTTCCGTTCCACCCTGGGGGGCGTTTGCCCTGACTACACGGTTGTGGTGGTCTTCCGCTCCGCCCTGGAGGACTCTGGCCTTGACCACAAGGGTGTGGTGGTCTTCTGCTCCGCCCTGGGGGGCTTCATGTTGGTTTTTTTTTTCTCCTTTTGTTTTTGTGTTAATGTCGGTCCCTGTTCCTTTCTGTTAGTCTGGCCCTCCGTCCCTCCCCCTGAGCCTCCACCTGTCCGCCTCCCTCCTGGTCTCTGTTTTGTGTCTGTCTTGGAGCGTCTGGGAGCCGCTCCTTAGTAAGGGGGTACTGTCACAGTGTCTGGGTTGTGTTCCCTGGGTTTTCACTAGGTGTCCTCAGTTCCCACAGTGTTTATCATTTATCACTTCCTGTCTCCTTATTTGGTCACCTTCCTCCTTGTTTAGTTAATTGATTGTTCCCCACCTGTCTCCTGTTTCCCCATCATCCTTTTGTGTATTTATACCTGGTCTGTCTGAGTCTTAGTCACGGAGTCCTTGTTTAGTGTTAAACGTTAATTCATGTCCGTCAATGCCTTGTCTTGCCTTGCCTTGCCTCGTTTATGTTATGTTTGGATTTACCGGTTTTGACCCTGCCTGGACTGTGTATTCTCTTTGGATTACCCCTTATTAAAGACATACTCGCAATTGGTTCTCTCTCCTGTGTTTTCCATAACACCGAACGTGACAGGAAGTGGATCATAATGACTATAAGCATTTCACTGAGCCTGCAGTTTTTTTGTCCCTTTAGATGTGAATGCTTCAGGACTTCCTTTTGTCTTTTAACACCTTTCCTTTTGAAGGCAGCCACATGCAGGTTCTCATTTCCGAACATGTTCACCCACCTCTAGTTCAAGAAATAATAGAGCATTACTTGCGTCATATTAGTTTTCGCGATTTGGATGGTTTAAATGCAGAGCACGAATTCCGAGTATGGTTCGCCATACTTGACTGTCCTGTATGTCACATCACTAAAGATCACAACTAAAGTACAATGAAAACAATGTATATGACTCTGATAATTGTTCATTTAATGCATCTGTTCAGCACTTGATTATTTTCTCAGAGTATTAGGGGAGAATTGGGGGAGTTTGTGAATGTGTGAACAGTTGGTTTAGAAACCCACATTCATGTTAGATGGCCTCTTGGCCTCATTAGATGGTATCTTGTAGTTAATCAGTCATGCTTAAGTTTGCTTAGTTTTCCTCCTGAAACTGTGTAGTGATCAGGTGAAATTGTGGTTGCATAGTTTTATCTGATACTTACTCAGCCTTACCTGGTATCTGGGGGAAAAAACCCTTTCAACATTTAACATTTTCTAGTTCAGGTCCCAGGGAGCAGTTTATAGGGTTGTTTAATTATCAGGATTGTACTGGTCAAGGTTTAAGGTTAGGCTGGTTAGAATGGTTTAGTTGGCCTCTGCTGGTTGTAGGTGTAAACTGTAAACTGGCTGGAAAGAGCATCTTCCTCCATAAACACTCATTGAAAATGAGATATGTAGGCCTACACCACTGTTCAAAAGTTTGGCGTCAGTAAAATTTCCAATGTGTTTGGAAAAAGTCTCTTCAACTCGCCAAGGCTGCATTTATTTGATTAATAATGCAATATAAACAGTACTATTGTCAAATCCAGTTTAAAATACCTGTTTTCTATTTGAATCTATTTTAAAATATAATGTATCCCTGTGATGCAAAGCTGAATTTTCAGCTTCATTACTCCAGTCTTCAGTGTCACATCATCCTTCAGAAATCATTCTACTGTTTTGCTGATTGAGAAACATTTCTTATTATTATCAATGTTGAATTAAACAGTTAATACTTTTAAGGGGACCATGATATATTTCCTTTCAGGTTTCTTTGATGAATTGAAAATTTTAAAACTGTATTTATTTGAAAAAGAAATATTTTGTAATATTATAAACGTCTTTATTGTAGGGGTGTGCACGGATAGTCGAAAATTCGAATATTCGTTCTGCTCTAATTATTCGATAAATAAAAATGATATTCGAATTTCGCAGAAAAAAAAAAAGTTCACAATAAAACCTAATTTGGTCACTTTCTGTGATTCTCCACGGCATATTTGAAGGTGTATGCAAGCAAAAAAGAATTAATGAATGAATAAGGTGCCATTCACATATTGCGCCTAATAACGCGTGGAAAAGGCTAGGCGCGCCGCTTTCTCCTTCTTTCCAAAGCGCTCGGGCAGAAGCAAAGGATTACTAAATTTATTTCAAAATGGCAATCCATATACAGCTATGATCAGCAGTTCCTTCATCTTGGCTGAGCTTTCAACGTTGTTACGGGAAAGGATGAAGCTGAATGTTTAGTTCTTGTCACATGACATGCGGTGCGCTTGTGGCATTCTGAAAGTTGAGATGTTTTTAACTCGAGGCAGGGCGGACGCGCCTGGAAAAAACAGGACCGCGTCCAACCGCGTGCGCATCGCGACCGCGTCACTTCCATTATGAGCGCGCATACCGCGCGCCTACATTGGAAATAACGAACTTGAGCATGCAAAAGACGTGATATGTGAACGGCCCCTAAGAACTGCGGTCTTCTACAGTACTTCAAATATGCCGTGGAGAATCACAGAAAGTGACCGAATTCAAGAACATTATTGTTGCGGCATCTCTCAAGCAACGAATAAACACCGCTAACTTAGAGAATGCAGTGAAAACTTCTCTACTCGCGTCTGCCCTAGACCCTCGGCACAAACATCTCAGGTTTCACGATGAAAACATGAGAGAAGTAAGAAAAAAAAACTTTTTTGAACATTATCAGAACATTTTCCTTGATGCGAGTGGTGCGGATGCAGCCGCTATGAAGAAGATGCAATGCCCACTCGTCTGAAAAGGCTGAGCCAGTTATCCAGCGATGATTACAGAGAGTCCAGCCGAGACGAGTGGGAACAGTTCTAGCTGGAGCCATGTATTCCACCAGATGAGGATCCCATTCAGTGGTGAAACGAAAACACGAAGCGCTTCACAAAACGTATTCGCTTAGCACACCGTTATTTGTGAGTCCCGCCAACGTCTGTGGCGTCAGAGCGCATTTTCTCCGCGGCCGGCCTTATTCTTAACAGACTAAGGAGCCGACTTTCCCCCGATCATGTTTACATGCCCGTATTTCTTAACAAGAACATTTGAAACAATAGAAAAAAAGAAAAAAAGATTTGCTGACAGTTTAAAAGTTAAGTGTAAGCTACATTCTGTACAATAGCCTAATTGCTGCAGGCTGCTGTTTTTTCTTTGTTCACTTTTTTTTTTTTGCTTTTAATCTGTACTTTTGTTTGTTTGCACGCATCGTTAAAGGTTTTCAGCTACAAAACACGATGTGTAATGTTCAAGCTTATTGTGTGTAAGCTTGTTCAAAATGACGAAAACAAATGTTGCTGAAAAATAATGTCTGACTCATTAAACTTAATTTAAATAAACGAATATTCGAATATTAGTTTTTTGTGAGCTCAAATATTCGAATGTGAATTGAATAAAGGTATTCATTTCTTTAAAAAAAGTTTATAACTAATATAACAGACTTTTTTTTTCTTGCAAGTAACATTTAAATCTCAAATATTGCATCAGTATGTTATAGTAAATGTTTTACAAGAGATTTTATAGGGGCTTATAAAAGCACAAAATGATATTTTTCTCTCAGCAAAGGCATACAAGAAGTGGCATCACCAAATCAGGCATGCACTTGAAATGGTGTGATAGTATATACTTGTGATAGGAACTCTGTCCTATACATAAAGCAGATATCTCGTGGTTAGCCACAAGAACCCTTCATTTATCTGCAACTACGTCCAAATCTCAAGCACATCTGTCATAATCACAGTGGACTGAATAATATTACTTATGATGTATTATCATGACTTATGATGATTTCGTTGCAATGCTCTTATCTAAAAAAAAAAAATTGCAGTTATTGTTGGAAACATGAGGTTTTATTTAGACCTCACTGACAAGCAATGGACTAGTATGAAATAGATCTGGTAAAAATTAATATTTATTTTATTTTTGCTGTTGTTGAAAATATATCCTCTCTGAATATTTGAATATCTTTTCATTTTGTTTAAATTTTTTAAACGTTTGATTTAACTTAAAAGAAAACACAGATAATTGATCATTTTATTCATATATTTTATTTTATTTTCACTGTAATGCATATACTGTAATGCTTTCACAGTAATCATTTATTCTCATTTACAAATTGTTATTAGCTTCATCATGTACAAATATGATCTCCTTTATGGGTGATTCTTGTCTGGAACAAACAAAACAAAAATGTTATTCAAAATCTCCCTATTGAAATAATAAATCACCATATTACTGTAGAAAAAAAGGACTTGGTTATAAACTTTTGGAGTGGATAATTCTGTGTACCTACTTGCAGACATGAATTTTAGTACAGATGGTTTGTGGCCCATCATCGGTCATCAGCTCATCAATCAGATTGTGCAGATACTTCTGAACAAAGTGCTTGCACTGAACTCTCAACAACCTGACTTTCTCACAGGTGTTGTACAGCTTGGTTTTGATTTCATCCTGAGGAAAATGATGGATTTAGTCAAAGTTGTTGTGAGATGCACGGTCAGTTCAATGTTGTGACATGAATCGTGACACTCACCGGCGTTGCATTAGACGGGATTTTTTTTTTGACCACCTTCATTATCAATTTGCATATTTTGCACTCAATAGATGACTGCTGTTCCATCCTTTCATCATCAGCCTGAAAAACCTTACAATATGAAACAAACATGTCAGGCACAAGTCAATGATCTGGCACCGCTTAAGGGTTTGTTAGGCTACATCAACCATATTATATCTGAAGACAGGAGAAATTACAACTCAAAATACCACACATACTACAATTATTACAACAAAACACAGCACTGAGCCTTTGTAATGAGGTTAGATGTGCATCAATCCTTTGCATATTGTCATTAATTTAAAGCATACACTTATTTATTAAAAACTATTGTCATTACAGAGATCTCTTCATCTTGGTCCTCAGCAGAGTCCAGCTCACGAATCTCCCAATGAACTGCACAGACTACAAATAAACAGTCAATTATTGATTCAAGCAGTAAACAGATAACTATATCCTAACACAGAATACAAGTCATTTTAGAACTTGAATGAGCGATTATTTTACCTGCATATATGAGCATGCTGGCAAGAAAGATGTTGCGGAGCATCTTAGCAGACGATCTCTAACCAGCTTGAAGATGAAGATTTCAGAACCTGAACTTCAGTGATCCTCAGAAGCCCACGGAGCTCTTTTTTTATAGACCTCTGCATTAACCACAAGTGAGCGTTTCTTTCCACCCAAAAACCACAGATGTACTGACCATGTTAAAAAAAAACATTCCGGGGAATTGTGACTCATATTCTGATAAAATTCTAATATTCACTACTCTAACTTTGTAACCCTTCAGAGCCTCTTTGCTTTGAAGATCAACAGGAAGTGTAAAAGACTGTCCCAGGCAAACCTGGTCAAAGGTGAAGAGGGGGTTCTCCCTGTACGCAGCGCTCAGATTCTCCCAACTCCAGCCAGGAACTAATGTAAAAACAGCACAGAAATGTTGGCACAGGAGACGATGTCTTCCCCAGTCCGTGCATGTACATGAATGCATCTCATCGTCCTTTCCAAAGTTCACCTTTTGTTTTTCCTATGAAGATTGACTCTGAACATTGAAGATGTTCTCTCCAGTAGATTTTATGTCACTCACATTGAAGAGCAGTGATCTTGGTGCTTTTTCATAATGTATTGAGCCATAATTCTTGGTCTGTATCCTGCATAACAAGGCACATTTGTGCTGTATTTGCGAGAGCCACTTGAGCATTTGATATGCAATTCAACATACCTGTATATGAAGGGAAAAAAGATTTTTAGTTAGTAAAGATAATGTTCAGTTTCCTAAGAATTAAATGAATCTCACAAAAACATGTCTAGGTCAAATTATAGCTAATATATTGCTAATATTCCTTTATAGCTAATATACAGTAGTAAATTATACTGATTGCTATACGTTATTCTAATAAATTATAAATTAGCACTCTCTCTATATATAAATAACAATATTGTTTCACAAAACAAAAGTTATCTTACACACACACACACACACACACACACACACACACGTTTGTTTTTGTGAAAAGTGGGGACATCCCATAGGCGTAATGGTTTTTATACTGTACAAACTGTATATTCTATCGGCCTTCACACCAACCCTACACCTAACCCTAACCCTCACAGGAATCTTTGTGCATTTTTACTTTCTCAAAAAAAAAACTCATTTTGTATGATTTATAAGCGTTTTGAAAAATAGGGACATGGGTTATGTCCTCATACGTCACCCTCTCCTTGTAATACCTGTGTCATACCCATGTCATTATACAGAGTTGTGTCCTGATATGTCACAAAAACAAACACACACACACACACACACACACACACACACACACATATATATATTAGTATACATAAAATGAAGCCTTAAGTACACATATATTAATATTTTAATTTATTACTGTGATTTAATACTTTTTAAATAATAATAATTAAAATCTGTAATATTTTATAATGTTTTCTAATGTCACTATCCCAAAGAAAACCTAAAAGGCTTCACTTTTATTTAGAAAAATATATTATTTTATTTCTTTTTTTTAGGTTTAGGTTAAAATATGATTAATGCCAAATAAATTTCCACCACAGTCCAGTTCTTAGTTTTGATACGATCTTGGCAGGAAGTGGCTCATATTGACTATAAGCATTTCACTGAGCCTGCAGTTTCTTTGTCCCTTTAGATGTGAATGCTTCAGGACTTCCTTTTGTCTTTTAACACCTTTCTTTTTTAAGGCAGCCACATGCAGGTTCTCATTTCCGAACATGTTCACCCACCTCTAGTTCAAGAAATAATAGAGCATTACTTGCGTGCGTCATATTAGTTTTCGCACTCTCAACATTACTGACAATTACAGAATAACACATTCACCTCTGCATGAACCAGCTATGTGCTGAAGAACCTTCTCAGCTTCTCATTGTCCTTTTTACTTACCCACTCCATCCATGGCTTCTCCTCTGATGATAAAGATGCTCACCCGTCAGATCTGACACTATCTGCTCATACAGCTTACAACTCGATATTCTAATAATTTCATAACATTACGGTTGAATCACTGATGTCACATGGAATATTTTAACAATGTCCCTACTACCTTTCTCGGCCTTGAATGTGGTAGTTGCGTTGGTGTCTATGCATGGTCAGAAAGCTCTCTGATTTCATCAAAAAATATCTTAATTTATGTTCCAAAGATGAACAAAGGTCTTACGAGTTTGAAGCAACATGAGTTTTGGGTGAAGTAACTCTTTAACCTCTCCTTCTGATTCAACTTCCCTTTAGAGGCTGATGTCACTGTTCCAGTTTTTTGTGCATCAATTTTAACTTGCACAAAGCCAAGCAAAACTGGTTTTGAATGTCGTTTCGTGTTGACTTTGGTTATGTGTAACAGCACCTCAATCAGGTGATGATGTTTACCTGTAGATTATGATGGTCTGCACCATAGGGGTTACCAGGATGTCATGTTGGGGGGGGGCAACATAAACAATTGACGCAAAATTAAGCATACACAATCTGTTTTAGTGCATATCTTTTTCTAAGCCAGGAACCCAGATAGGCACAGGGCCCCTATTAGACTATAGGGCAATCACATGAAAGTTAGTTAAACCAGGTCAACATTAATGATATGATGATGATATTATTATTGACAGATTCATATATATATATGCTACATGAGTAGACTACATTTACATTACATTTACATTTATTCATTTAGCTGACGCTTTTATCCAAAGCGACTTACAATTGCTATATATGTCAGAGGTCACACGCTTCTGGAGCAACTAGGGGTTAAGTGTCTTGCTCAGGGACAAACTGGCGTTTCACAGTGGATTCAAACCCGGGTCTCTCACATCACAGGCATGCGTCTTATCCACTGCGCTAACACCACCACACGTCTACACGAGTCCAGACTACACGAGTAGACTTTTTAAAATGAATATGAAGTCACGTTTGTATAGACAAAAGGTAAATGTGTTTCTTCTTCTAAGCTGTTCCAGACGTAGGTGCTACTTTTAGGGCTAAAATGCTTCATGAATTACTCTTAGTAAAACACATTAGGAGTCTAAAGTTATGAGTGACACGGATATTATTTTTAGGAGTCTCTCTTAAATTCGCCAGTTAGGAGCTACTTGTAGCCTCTTATAAGTTTCTTTGTGAATGCGGACACAGGTAAAAAATGTTGATATGGTCATTTGAACAGTATGAGAACAGTATTTGAATGTTATTCTCTGGTTGTAAGTGGTTTTGGATAAAAGTGTCTGCTAAATGAATAAATGTAAATGTAAACATGTAGGCCTAGATAAAAGGAAACATATTAGGCTACAGGGGGTCAGGAGACTTAGAGAGTTGAAATATAAGCTATTTTTGTGAAACTATAAGAATTGAAATTATGATATGATTAGCAGAGGCAACATAACTTTTTTATTATCAGTGGTGCTTGCCATAGGCAAATATTATTATTATTACTTTACGGGGGTATGGAGTCTGTATGGGTTTGTTCTCCAAAATATATGCTAGGGCTGGGTGATATAATAAAAAATCTAACAAATCTTTTTTTTTCTTTTCTTATAGAAATATCATGATTTTATCCTGATTATTAAGTTGTTTGAGCATCACAGCCAAACTAATTTCCCTATTATAAAGCCTTTTAAGGTAACAAAATATGAAAAAGTGTGTGAGATATTTAGGCCAAAGTGCATGGGTAAAGATAAAAATATTTGTCATTATTTTATCTTTGTTATTAAAAAATGAGAACTGTGTGGTGTAACTGTGAAACCAAACCGTTGCGGGTTCACAGTGACTTCCAGAGTATCCCCCCCCCCCCCCCACACTATCAAAGTTAATGTGTACCAGCAACTGTTTGGTTATCAGCTTCTTCAAAATATCTTCTTTTGTGTTCAGCACAAGAAAGAAGTTAATAAAGGTTTTGGACAACATGTGAGTGTATAAACAATGACAGAAAACTTTTTTTAGGGGTGACCTATCCCTTTAATTCACACGGCAGCATGAAGTCCTTTTAAGACCTATAGTACACACATCTGATATACAGACATGCATTTGTTTAATTCAGTTGTTTACTTTCATTTTAGACATATCCAACTAAGTCTATACATAAACCTTGTGTGTTTTGACAGAATTATCACAAAACATAACTTAGTAATCAGGCACAGTTTGAAGGGCTTTTTTGTTTTTGTGCTGCGCTTTGATTGTGCTCAGAAAAAGCGCACGTCAGAAAAGCACACAAATTAAACGTTTAAATAACCAGTAAGGATTTAAAGCAGATGCAAAAAAAAAAAACACAGAAAAAAAAGAATTGTGAATAAAGGTAGTGTCCTGCTGAGTTAACTCTGATGTTAATGTATGTCGCAGTAGATTAATTCCACTGGCCCAGAACTGCAGCCAGTGGCGGCTCCAGACAACTTTGATTTGTCAAGTGCCCCCTCAGGTTTCTGAGCCAAGTGGATTTTAAATGCAGCTTCCAAACGACAAAAATAGCAGAGTAATATTTTTTATATATTTGATACAATCACACCGGATTGCTTAGATCATTGTTTTGCATCATGAAGCGTTGTACGAACGCATCTGTCTATGGCTCTGGCTGGCCTGAGCCAGAGACAGATGCGTTCGTACAATGCTTCATGATAACCAATCAGAAACGATTCTGTTGCGCTTATGAATGCAATGGCCAATCGGAGACGTGCAGAAGAGTCATCACTGAAACGCGGTGTTTTGTTCACTTGCTTGCTGACTGAATAATTTAGCGAATTCTCTCATCAGAAACAACAAAAAGTGTTGCGTACGAATGTAAATAAAATATTCGTTTCATAATGTAAAGTGCTTCAGTGATTTTAATGGGAGTTTTTGCCTGAACTCTGGCTAAGACTAAATGAAAATGTTTTGATAATGTAAATGTTCTTTACTCTCTGTAAAATGAAAGTGTTAAATTAAGTAACTTACAATATAGTTATTAAAATTTACATTAAATACAAATTCAGTCGTATTAAAAATCATTTATGGCATGACATGATTACAGTGCTTTGCCAATCACCATTTATTAAGGTGCAAAACACATTCACTTGCACATATTTGAGAATCGAGATATTTCCTGATATATTAAGCATGTTTGGAATAAAAAATATATTAAGCATGTTAGCAATTAAAAAAAAAAAAAAGACAAGCAAAACATGGTCGTCAAATTGTCGAAAAAATTTTTGGTCCCTTTTTTTAATCAATTTTACTGGTATTTCACTGAATAATTATTTTTCTATACTCACTTATATAAATGAACTATTGTTTCCTGCACTCACTTCAAATTGGCAAGGCTTAAAAACTTGTGCAAATGATAAGCTTTCATGATGATAAGCAGCAGTGGCTCAACTGTCCTGTGTGTCTTTTTAGTCTGGCCTCAGCCAGTTGGTTGAGATCACCAGGGGCACTATGAAACTACAAGGGAAACATCATGAGCATTCATAATTTTAAGCATTTATTCATTAAATAAGCATTCATTCATTAAATTCATTAAGCATTACATTTAAGTGTAATGTTGTAAACAACCTTCATAGTCACAGGAAGAAGCAGGCGGGAACCACATTCCCGCATTCACAAAAAATATTATATTTATTTTATTATATTTTTATTTTTATATTATATTTATTTTAGAAATTATTATATTTTCCTCACAAATTTTCTTACAAAATTCCTTAGAAATGTTCTTACCAACTTCCTTATAATAAATAAACAAACCCAAATAAACAATTAATTATTATTTACAGATCCCCAAGCACGCAATACAGCCAGACTGCTTTAAGTCAATGAAAGGGCATGCAATACGATAAAGCCAAATTGGACTGATGGAAAGGCCACTCTTGTCAGTCCACCAGATGCAAAGATGACTGAAGACAACAGTGGCCATGACAGGAGCTGTTTTCTGAGGTTGTGTTTTACTCCGTGACCTGAAACAAAAAATAAATCGGCATTATTTGTCTAAATACTTCACTCTTGCAGAAAAATTATCTTAAGTTCATGGCGACTGATGATCAAACTAAACCAACAAAAAGCCTAACTAGTCTTAGACGCCGTACCTTAAACCAGTCGTGGAGATGCATCTTGTCCAGACTGAGTCTGTTCTGTGGATCAGGCTGCAGACAATCACAAATCATCTGGCAGCATTCTGTGAAGAGAAAAAGAAGAGAGATGTTTGATTATAAACGTATACTTTACACCTGCTCTCTTTGAAGCTATTTGTCCTTTTTTCATTGTTTGATGAAGATCTCACCTTTTGACAAGCCAGGTCTGGTCCAGAGGTTCACAGTGATCTTGTGTCGGTCGTAGGATGTAGGGCATTCCCCGCATAGCATTTCAAACAAGATGAACCCTAGTGTCCACACTGTGGTTGGCTTTGCTTTGTACCTGCCCTTCAAGTTGAATTCAGGTGGACAGTACGGTTTCGTGCCTGCAGGAAAGATCAATTATTAATTTAATCAATTATCACAGCACGTTGAGTGCATATAAGATGTGTATCTGTGAGATAATTAATAAAGCACTTCATAACACATACCACTAAAGGATTTGAAGGCAGATTTCTTCATGACTGCACCGCACCCAAAGTCAATTAATTTGACCTCCATGGTGTCCTGGTTCACCAAGATGTTCTCCAGTTTTATATCACGATGGAAGACACCACAATCACAGCAAGTTTTAGCGGCATCAATGATCTGCCACATAATATTTCTTGCAATCCCCTCGTCAAGTCTTTCTTCATCATCCACAAAAGTAAACAAATCCATGCAAGGCACTGGTCACTCCATGACTATCACGTAGTGATCTGTGTCATCCTCCCAGTCAAGCAGCTTGATGATCTGGGAAATGCTGGGGCCATTGTTGGCCATGAGCATCAGGCCAATCTTCATTGGCAGACGTTTGGGATGACCAGGCTAACAGAAAGAAAACATGATGCTTAGATGGAGGTGGTTTCCCAAATTATTCACAAATAATGCCTAGTAAAGCTCAATTGTAGACTGTGGTTAAAATTAATATAGGGTGTGATCAACTGGAAACAGTGAATAAGAGACAATGAAACAGAGAGTGCAGTCTACTCACCACACTGATATATGACATGTCTGGCGTCTTCTTTGAACATTTCACAGCCACCTAATCAACAAAACAAAGAACTAATAATTAGCACGTGCAGATAGTTGATATCACTCCAGTCATAAATCCTAAACAGATCAAATTGTGTACCTTAAGTCCATCCTCGCAGCGAGTCCCTTCATAAACACTGCCACATCCTCCTTCACCAAGCATGCGGCCGACAAACAAAGGGAAGTCGTGGCCTAGTGGTTAGAGAATCGGACTCACAATTGAAGGGTTGTGAGTTCGAGTCTCGGGCCGGCAGGAATTGTGGGTGGGGGGAGTGCATGTACAGTGCTCTCTCCACCCTCGGTACCGCTCCCCGGGCGCCGCAGAATAAATGGCTGCCCACTGCTCCGGGTGTGTGTTCACAGTGTGTGTGTGTGTGTTCACTGCTCTGTGTGTGTGCACTTCGGATGGATTAAATGCAGAGCACGAATTCTGAGTATGGGTCACCATACTTGGCTGAATGTCATGTCACTTTTTTTCACTTTCACAATTGAGGTAAATATGAAATACAATTTTAAATGTAAACTTGATTCTGTACAAAAGTATTAATAATAACATTTCCTAATTCTCATATATGTATTAATCGTTACTCGTGTTTCTGCTGTTCCTCAGCAGCAATGAGGTCTTCAGGAGCTGGATCTATAATATCAATTAAATAAATAAAAAAGAGTGAAATATTACATACTCAAATTATTCAGACAAGTAACGTTAAGTTAAGCATGCTGAGGTAAATGAAAAGTTTATATATTTAAAATACAGTTAGTTATGCAACATCACAGACGTTTTCACCATTACGACTGTTTAATAGAACAATAAACAGTTCAATAAGCAATTACAATAATATTGGGTCACTTACATTTTAGGCGGAACCACAGCGCACCTCACGTAAAACAGCCGATTCATTCCTGAATAATTCAATGTTCTGAATATCGAAGCATATGGGTAGCATTATTTAATTTGGAATGTAATATGCAAAAAAATGACAATGCAATATGTAAAATGACAATGCATTTCTGTATTTACATTTACATTTTCCAATACATTTGTGCAACGTTTGATGCAAAATGAAAATGAAAATTAAATTACATAATTTTAATTTGCCATTTCATACACCAGTTTTAATATGTAAAATGAATACAAATTTTAACGCTTTATAAGTTGCAAAATTAAAATGAATATGTATTAAAGAAATGATTAGATATGTCTAACATGTTCAAGCAAAAACTGTGGCAAAATGATCATTTAAATGCTATTTTTCTTAAATGTATTAACACTCACAGTCAAGACACTTACGATTGCATTTTCATTCAGTGTCCCGCAATGAATGTAGCAAAATTCAATGTGCACATTGAAAATGCATTCCGAGCCGATCACGTGTCCGCTCCCTCCCGCAACGTCAATCACTGCATGAACAAGGCGGGGCTTGCAGAAGGTCAAGAGACTCAAATCTCAAGAAGAGGATTCAAGTGAGAGAACATGGACAAGACAGTTGGCCCGTGTATTTTTTATCATTTCGGTTTATGGCTTCAATATTTCATTCGCACTTGTGGGCTGAGCTAAAACGCTGCTGTCATCTGATTGGTCGAATCACTCCAGCTTCAGCTCGTCGCACTGGACTATTAAGTCGAATTTATTCAGAACCAAGAGAAAACATTACCGTCTACAGCCACGAGATGGCGCTCTGGGGTAGGCTACAGGAGCACTGAGCAGCATAGAGCTGATTTTACTATTTTTATTTAGAAATGTAACTATATTAATTTTTAAAATTATTTATTAATGTCACACACACACACAGTGTGACTTAAAATATGAGAGTGGTAAATGTTACAGACATGGAACTGTTCAGTCTATTATTGATTTTTATTTCCACTTCACTTTTATCCAAAGAGAGAGAACTATTTGCACTGTATTTATCAGTGGGACAATATTCATACAATACTACAACCTAGAAATAATTTGCAGGTCGCAGCAGCACGAATTATGTGCCCACCATCATCTGATTCAAATATGCTAATTAACAGTGAGTGTAGTTTCAGACATTACAGTGCTTCACTCGCACTGACTCTTATTCTGCCCGAAAGAATGAAAAGACCGAGCTGAAGCTGGAGCGATTCGACCAATCAGATGAAAGCAGCGTTTCAGCTCCGCCCACAAGTGCAAATGAAATATTGAAGCCATAAACCGAAATGATAAAAAATACACGGGCCAACTGTCTTGTCCATGTTCTCTCACTTGAATCCTCTTCTTGAGATTTGAGTCTCTGACCTTCTGCAAGCCCCGCCTTGTTCAAGCAGTGATTGACATGGCGCGAGGAGGCGGAGACGTGATCAGCTCAGAATGCATTTTCAATGTGCACATTGAATTTTGCTACATTCATTGCGTGACACTGAATGAAAATGCAATCGTAAGTGTATTGCCTGTGAGTGTTAATGCATTTAAGAACAATAGCATTTAAATGATCATTTTGCCACAGTTTTTGCTTGAACATGTTATACATATCTAATCATTTCTGTAATACATTTTCATTTTAATTTTGCAACTTATAAAGCGTTACAATTAGTATTCATTTTACATATTAAAACTGGTGTATGAAATGGCAAATGAAAATTATGTTAAATTAATTTTCATTTTCATTTTGCACCAAACGTTGCACAAATGTATTGGAAAATGTAACTGTAAATACAGAAATGCATTGTCATTTTACATATTGCATTGTCGTTTTGAATATTACATGCCAAATTGAATAATGCTACCCATATGCTTCCATATCTGAACGAATCGGTTGAGTCAATGATTCAGTAGCTCATGCATAAACATCTGATAAATCAGCCGTTTGAATGAATCGCTTGAATGAACAACTCAGTGACTCACTCATTAAACACTCACTGCTGGCACCAACTGGCGGTTTAATTTAGTTAAAAAGTATAATTTCCAACATAATTTCTTGTTTGAATATTCCCCCCCAAAAATTGAAACAATTTCATAACATTATTCAATGCACTTGTATTTTTTTTCCAGCGGAACTTATTTAATTTGATAACGTAGAGATTACAATAATCATATTAGTATAATTGAATTTATTGATTAAATGTAAGAATTTGAAATGAAAGATGACATATTAATGAGGTTGGGGGGAAATGCTCTCCATGAGGTAAAAAATGCCCTTGGATTAAATATAAAAAACATGCAGATTTATATGTCACAGCTGATAGAAATCTGATAAGAATATTGTTTCAGAATAAACCATATTTCATGATCCGAATTGAGGCTAAAGAAAAAGGAGCCCCTACCAAGTATTGAGTATAGTAAATTAACATACCTTCCAGAAGGCCATTGGTGGGGTTTTGTTAAATATGAGCCAAAATCATCACAATTAAAAGAACCAAAGACTTTAACTACTTCAGTCTGTGTGCACTGAATTTATTTAATACACAAATTTCACATTTTGAGTTGAATTACTGAAATAAATTAACTTTTCCACGACATTTTAATTTATTGAGATGCACCTGTATGCAGTGGCGATTCCAGACAATTTTGATTGGGGGGGCAATGGGGGGTCCTGGTCATTTCAAGGGGGGTCTCATGAAAACCAACAAAAAATACAGTGGACACGGCTAATAACTGCATATTACTGCTACTAAACAACAAAAACAACACAGCATATCAACTACTTTGTTTTTTATTAATTAATCAATTGCAGTTTGCAAACAATATGCTCAAACTTTAAAGGGTTAGTTCATCCAAAAATGAAAATTATGTCATTAATGATGCACCCTCATGTCGATCCAAACCCGTAAGACCTCCGTTCATCTTCGGAATCAAGGGAGAAATCAATTGTATCACTTGATGCCTCATGGTGTTAATATCAGACAAGTACAAAACATTCATTTAATATTATTTTATATCCAAGTGCAGGCAAAAATATAATGTTGTCACAGATATTACTGATCTGAAAGACTGTATTAAGTGTCTTAATACTCAGGAAACCTCACAATATGAACAACATTTATGGATGCAGGACAACCCATTTTTTTAATTTGGTTGCATCAGGTGTCTTGTTTTAAGGCAATAATATTCATGACCTTGTGTCTGAAACAGAAGACATTACAGAATAAAAGTGATTTGAATTATTCAAAATATGTCAGATATGATCAGACATTTGTGTGGAGCTCTTACTTTACTCTCCTGACGTCTTTGTTTGGCTTTGGAATGCTTGTCTGTCTCTTCCTTGGTGACATATATATGTATTTTTCCCAATAATATTGAAAGGCATGCGATTGAAAGGAACAATCTTCACTTCCCACTTCAGCTGTTTTTCCACTGTCAGATCTGAAAATAAAAACAAAAATAAGGCATTTGAGTGGAGCTGTATAGTGAATAGTTGCCAAGGTGTTATGGGCCAGAAAATATCTAGGGTTGAGGTTAGTTCAGATCTCTAACTTTAAGCATAAGCAGCAGTTATAACTGCACGTATATTTTTGCCAAATGCACGATTGCTCTTCAAAACGATAAACTTTGTGTTCGTGTCAACCTCATACTATTGAAGACAGGCACTGAATCATTAAGAGACTCAATGGTTTCAATGCTTCCCATTATTTTATTCGGGTTCGAACTAAACTGTATAAAAATATGGACGTAGTGTCCGTGACGTCACCCGTAGACTACTGAAGAGAGTTTTTGACATGTCTATGGTTTTTGAAGCCTAAAGTGTGTAGAGCGGGCCGTCGCCATCTTGGCAGCGCGTCACCGCGCGACTCTCCCGGACAATCAAAAATGGGCAAAAAGCCGGGAGCTAGTTGCTGTAGCCACGCCCACCTAGCGCGACGGCAGTGTCAGCAGCGGCAATCTCCCTGTCACTCAAGTGGCCACGCCCTTAATTATGCAGAACTTTAAGTCTTAATATAATTTAAACGGATGAGTTCACCCCCTCACCCAAAAATTCACCCCCCTCACAGTTGTCATGAAGGGCAAAATGAGCTATTTAAACCAAAATCATTTTTTTAACCAGGCTGTAAACATGTTTTTTCCTGCTGTAAAGTTGGGCATTTTAACATGGGGAGTCTATGGGACTGACTCCCTTTTGCAGCCAGCCTCAAGCGGCCAGTCGATGAATTTCAGTTTTAGTCACTTCCTTATTGGCCTCACGAGAGAGAGCGGGAGGTTGGCGCTCGGGTTCGAATAATGAGCGGGGTTGCGACAAAATCTCGCGAGATCGTAACCCCGGCCATTCTTTGCATACAATGCACTCTCGCGATACTTTATTTGTGTAGGCTCTCTTATGGGGTCAAATCATTGAAAAAAGAAGCAGCTATTTAATAACCTTCTGGCTCAACATTTACAAAAAATATAAACTAATCTGCCAGAGTAAGGTCACGAAGAAGTGCGGAGGATGTAGGTCAGTGTGCCCTCTTCTCCAGAAGGTGGCGGAGACGACACACTTGCTCTATTAGTGCAGAAGAAGAAACAGACAGCAAACGACAATAGTGAGCCAGTGTATTTAACTTCCTTTCATTTATTGAGTTGTTTATATTTTATCTTTAATAAATGCATATGTATTTGTGGTTTAAAAAAATAATTATGCATATTTAGAGCTGCTGGACATCTCCATTGGAAGTGTTTGAAAGACAGTAAACAGAGAAGTTAGCTTGTAGTGATACCTTGTAAACCATCAAGGTACATTAGTATAAAAAAAGAGGATAAATTACATATGATTAATAATGACAACACGTAATTTGTATAATATTCACCTATTATTAAACATTGGTACTGGTATTAAAGAAAAATTAGATAAATTGGTTGTGTCAAATGGATTCATTAATATATATATATATATATATATATATATATATATATATATTGTATATAAAATACAAATTATAATAAATTCATAAGTCTGTAGGTGATGGAAATTATCAAAAACGGTAAAATTAATGTTTTTCATTTACAGGGTCAAAGTCAGAGTGGAGGTCAAGGACCTGGAGGAGGGAAGAAAGCTGTGTTTTATAAAGACTTTCTGCTGATGGAGGAGCAGTTCATCAGGAACCAGGAGCAGATGAAACCCCTGGAGGAGAAACAGGAGGTAAGCACATTCATTAGTGTGTATATAAATAATTTTTTATAATTATTATTGTTTTTATTTTGAACCAGAAGAGCCATGATTTGGCCCGAAGAGGAATTATAGAATTAAAAATATTTAATGAAAGACCAGGTCTCATTAGACCAGGTCAGTTAGTAAGTTTACCGTGTTTATTTCTGGTGTGTGCTTCACATTCTAATTGAGTCAAAGTGGACTCCCTTGCCACTTGTCACAAAGTCGTTGAGTTTCCTTTGTTTTAAAGTGCATATAATTGTGTTTAATAAAGGATGAAGGGCATTACTTTTTTGACTAAAAGTAGATGTTCCCTATGTGTATTTCCACTGACCTGTATTTTTTGGCCCATACAATGGAAGTCAGTGGGAACCAAAGCTGGTTGATTACCAACATTCTTCATTTCATGTTTTACCTTTTATTTTATGTTCCACCTAAGAAAAGAAAGTCATGCAAGTTTGGATTGAGATTAGGTTGAGAAATTATGTCATAATTAATTTTTTTTGGGTTGACATTCTTTAGTGCCTAAAACATGAACTCAACATGAACAAAGGCCATGAATGATTGTAATCAAATTTGTATATGCACTTCATTGTACTTAACAGATTCTATGTGTTTTTCTTCCAGGCCATTTGCAAAGAGGCCTGGAACGAAGATGGCTCTGAGGGAACGGAGAATGAAAGTTACTAATGAAGACTTCCCTGAAGAGCCTTCCCTGAATTCTCTGACGAATAAGACTTGAGATCTACCCGTCATTGGTTAGGATTTGGATTTCTATTTTGTGTTATGTTTCATATTTTCTACTGATGGAACTTAAATTTCGTTGGCCGAAAATTAATTATCATTTTGGGCCGAAATAGTTTTTGAGGGTTAAAATCATTGGCCGTACTATTATTGATGTTTAATAAGCGATTTTCCGATGGCGCATTTTGATGGTGTCATTGGTTTCTTGTTTCGTGCATACAACAAGGAAGCTACAACAGTTAAACATGTAATCTGTGTCGATGCAAGGCCTGATAATATAGATGTGTTTCAGCCTCGGAAAGATGTCAATAAAACACCTTTTAATCAATTGTCACATGACATTTACACCAGGAAAGTGATTTAATTTCCATAACTCTTTAGTTAGCTAGAAAAAAGGTAAATAATAATAAGAAATATCACATCTGAATAAATCCATCATGAAGAAAAGTTTTCATTACAGCCACAGTTAAAATGTTTACAGGGTTATTCTGTTTTACACTGTAAATAATTACCCCAGGGTTACTAGGTAAAGAAATTGTCAAATTTAGAGATTTCACACTGTAAATCATTAAAACCTGGATGAATGTTCGTATTTGCATATTTATGGATAATAACTTTGATATGTTGAAAACATTTCAACATAATTAACTATTAACTAAGGGATAGTTCACGAAAAAAATTAAAAATGAGGAAAAAAATTGGAAAACCTGAATATTTTGTGTAACAAAAGAAGATACTTTGAAGAATGTTGATAATTAAACAGCTGCTGGTTCACATTGACTTCCATAGATTTTTTTTTTCTTTTTCCATTGCTCAGTGGGGACCAGCAGCTATTTGGTTACCCACATACTTCATAATAACTTCATTAAACTTTGTACAAAGTGTACACTAGTTAATGAAGCATGCATGCATTAAACAGGTTCTGTGTTGCTAAACAACTCACCATGACTTGTAATGCTTTGGCATGCCTGTTTTGGTCTTTCAGTATAATCTTCTATGGTTAATGTGTAGTCTAAAACATTATACTTCATATAACAAACAGGGTACAGCAATGAATTTGCTATTGCATCATCCTTACATATAACAAATAGCTGCAATGAGTATTTCTCATATAGGCATGTGTAGTTTGTATGCAGGAAATCACACTTTTTGTTTTGTTTCGAAGTTTTATAATAGTTTCATAGTTGGACAATCAAAACACTTAGGTCTTCAATATCACCAAGTTTAGTCTCCGCCTTATATATCAAATATACCATAGTGTAGCAGAACCATCACATAATTTAAAAAAGGAAATAAAACATAAGTATGTGAGAAGGACCGGATAGAAAATGCCAGTTAACCGGTTATATTAGCACTGCAAAAACACTCCACAGATCTCTCGTAATATTCACTTTGGTCTACATCAAATCTTTTTCATCAAGGTTTGGAAACTGAGTGGAAAAATCTGTGGCCAGACATTTCACAAAAGACAACCGATACACACAAATACACAACTGAAAGAGTGAAGGGATCACATTGCAAGAAGAGCTGAAATAATGTTCCCTTTCAAAAACGGACACAGTAAACTGACACATGCCTCTTTTTTTTTTTGCAGCGCTCACTTTTGCAGTGCAGTTCAAAAATGGGATGACGAGATGACAATGTGAGTGGAAAAGCATTCATTTCTATGGCACACACACTATTTTCCAGATAAATACAGAAAATCTGTTAGAAATTGAGTTAAAATGTCCACTTGCGTTCTCCTCGTAACGATCAGGCGAGAAACAACTTTATTTAGAAAAACAATCGTGACAGTCACACGTGTGATTCCTAGATAATGCTCGTAGTCAAACGTGTAGTGAATTATGTTTTAGTAATCTCAGTCTAGAGTCACACTACACAAATAGAAATAGACATCTGTGTCGGTTCTGTTACAAACTGAACCGGACGTTTTAAAAAGGGTGCTTAAATTGCTGCGTTTTACTTATTGAAATAGCTTTTTCTTTCCTGTTCCTTCCTCCTATTTTTCTTAAATCACTACAAGCATTGCAGCAGCAAATTAAAAACAAAACAAACGAAAGCAAAGGACATACTATGTAAAGACAAATACAATCATAATTGCATTCCTTTATTTTGCAACAAACCCAAATTATTTGTCGTATTAGGGACAAAAATCAAAAGGAAAGCTCGGGTTTGTCATTCAGTCGGGGTTAGAGGTGTGTGTTTCCGTATGTTGGGGAACGCAAGAGCTCACTCATCTTCATCCTCCTCTTCCTCCTCTCCGTCAGACAGAGTCGGACAAGCGGCAAGCTGCCGGTAACCATCCAGCCACTTCTCCACCATTTGAGTGACAAGTGGGTGGTTCCGCCTCCTAGAGCTCTTCTGCATGGCCACCAAAACCCCGCCCTCAGTAACACAGCAGTCCATCCACTGCCTCAGCATCCGCTCCTGCTGCTCCTCCGTCCCCATCTGACGGACACACACAGAAACCATTCACAGAACAAGGTATATCAACAACAGCTCATAAACAGCTTCCAAAAAAAAAGTGTTCTTGTGACATTTTTTAAATTAGTTTTGGTTGTTCATTTTCATGACAGTGGTGTTTTGGGGGTGGTGACTGAAAAGGCAGACTTTTGAAAAAGTTTCAAAGTAGATGCGCATTAACGATCAGCCGATCTTGATCGGAGCACCCCTATTTCAAAGTGCAAGATTTGAAAAATAATTATTTATTCAGTCTACAGCGCCAACTACTGGCCTGGCATGCATAATACTGTTTTTAGTTGTTTTCAAGGATAGTTTTGATGATTTTTACATGAAAACATTTCAAAAATACAAAAGGAAAAACTTAAATTAAATCATTTGTACCCAAAAAAAAAGACAATATGTTGAACTTTTAGTATTGTCTAATACTAGAATGAATTGTTTGACATCAAAAAGTAGATAAGCCTCTTTTTTGCTGATTAGGCAAGACACTATAGGCAGTATCATTGTTTTTTCATGCACTGGTCAATTTTTGGGATTTTGGGCTATTTTGCTACATAACTAGTGAAAAAACATCCAGAATACACATTTAAGAGTTATTTTATTACACTTTATCCATTTGCCTCTGTAGATTTCAATTACAATCAGTGCTATTTTAGTTTCACTTAGGTACTATTATAGTTTTTATTAATATTCTGAATTACTCTTTATTTTTACATTTGAATTTTTACTAGTTTTGTTGTGCATTTTTGTAATTTTTTGTAGTTTTTTAAATGTGTCCATATCAATTTAGTTATTTAGTTATGTCAGTTTTAGTTATTTTAGTACGTCAATTTAAACTGAATTAAAATGAGAAATGTTGCCCAACTAGTTTCAACTTAATTATTTTATATTTTATTTATTATATTATTATTATTATATTTTTTTCAGTAAACATTTCAATTAATAGATTTTCTTTTTTATATGGTATTAGTTTAATTAACTATAATGAATATTTTCTCAAATGTTTTCTGAAATCTCTTACACACAGAAAACTTTACAGTTGATTTGTATCTATTTTCTGAAGATTTTTAAAGAAGGGTTTTGTATATATATATATATATATATATATATATATGGAATTTTTGTATATATATTCCAAAAATATTAGGAATATATATATTCCTAAAAACATGGTGCAAATGGTTTTTTTTTTTTTGGCTGTTGACAGTATTTTTTTATTTGACTATCAACAAAATTAAATAAGAATTTTGAACTTGGCTTCATCCAAGATTCAGATTTCTGTTTTATAAATGTTTACAAATTAGTGCATATTTCAAAACAATATTTTAGAAAACTTATACCGGTAATGCAAAACCGTTGTCTTAATGTATTGTGATTTAAGGAATTTTTTAAAATCCTATTCACCAGTAATGTTTGCTTTGAATAATAAAAAAACAGCTACAAAACAAACTAGCCTCCACAAAAAATAAAAAGCCAAAATCATTTTGTATATTTTTTCACACGAAAAGTTCAGACGTAGTGTAAGCATTAAACCCTCATATATATATATATATATATATTCATGCTCTACAGAGTGCATTGATGTCAGCAGAGCTGTTCTCACCTCTTGTGCTGACAGAAAGTGAATGTGCAACAGCTTTCGTTCGCTGTCAACCAGCGGCAGGAAAGTGACCGTGACATCATCGTCTGTGTTCAAGTTGGCGCCCGCGCCTCGATTATCGTAGCCATCGTTCTCCATGGCAACCAAGGCGGAAAAGTGTCCGCGCGTGTAACCCAAGGCGATAGGGCTCTTCCAGCAGAAACTCTGCTCCCATAACAGAGGGAGGTACACACCTACAAGATAACAGCCAAAGCAAACAGTAATTACAGAAACTCTGTGTGACTGACCCCAAAAACCAACAGCGTGTTTGAAGTCAGCAGAGTGTCGACAGAGATATATGGATTGTTTCTGCTGGCCGTTTCATCATTATAGTAGCAATAAACAGCCTGTCAGCCGCAGATATAATAGATCACATATTTCTTGGTCAACGTGGCCAAACAGCCCAGAGAATAATGCTATTGTGCATGCACTAATCATCACTGTGGAAACTGATCAAATGAATATAATTGCCAGATGTGTGCAGTGACAAGCTCTTTATAATTAGATCAACACATAGGCCAAGTCAATTATTCGAAAGAGATTTGGCCATTTGTTGACTTTTTAGATTTTGATTTTTGGTAGCTGACAACTGCACCTATTTTTGTGATTTACAGAAGTCTAAAACAGCCTTGTCAATGGATAATACATATTTTCTGTTTCTTTATATATATTTGAGTAAACCTTCCTTGTATAAAAACCTTATGTATAAATATATGAATATTTACACATACATACATACATATACATATATGCATACATATATATACACATACATTATATAGTTTATACAGTATATATATATCTATATATATATATATATATATATATATATATATATATATATATATAAACTTACAGACTTTTAAACAATATTGTTTATATCTATATCTATATAGACAGTGATCATAGCCCAATCTGTCCTTCTAGATGAGACACCAAATGAAATTTAAATATCTCCACACTAGCGTAGCACCTTTAAACACAGCTTACCCTGAAAGCGCGTGTATCCCAGCGTCTCTCCTCTGAAGCTCTTGTAATATTTCACACCGTACACTATGATAGGCCTCCGAAGGATGTGTGCCAAGACAAACACGTGTGTCTGCTCTAAACTCGCACCCGGCTGCAGGAAGAATACGATACAAGAATACAGAGACAGAGAGAGAGAGAGAGTAAGAGAGTAAAAGAACCGCAATAAAATGTTAAAACAACTGCTTTGTTTTTCGCGGGAAACCTCAATGTTGTGTTTCCCAAACTCATCTGAATATTTCATTAGGAAAAAATTTACAATTCAACATGAAACCGCATATGCAACTCATTTTACTGTCGTAATTTGAAATATTTTGACACATTGATATTCAATGATTCATTAAAAGCAGCCAAAAAAGGGAAATTGTTTAGAGCTGGGGTGAGTTGTCACATCTTGATGAAAGCTTTTGAAGATAAACATTTAGTTCCTTTCGAAAAACATGCCCTGATGAATCATTCACAGTAAGACAAATGTGTATTCTGAAAGTAAATATGGTCAATGTTGACTTTAAGCACAATGAAACTCAAAATCGAACAGTATGGGAGCAGTATGGAAACAATGAATGGAAACAATGTGGGATGTGTGTCTGAATGTGTGTTTCTGAATGAGTCAGCTGCAGGTATATCAGTCAGTAGGTGGTGAAATATTCATGTTTTCTCATCTGGTTGCTTACCTGACTAGCTAATGACAGTATAAAGGCCCAGTCCTCCTGCCACTGCTCCTCCCGCAGAGAGAAATGCAAACCAAAGCTCTGGGAATACCAGGACTCCCACTCTTTCCAGCGAGTGTAGAACCTGGAAAACACACACATTATATCTGTGATAAAATCCACAGATGCAATTACACCCATGTTAATCCCAACTGCAGATAAACAAGGATTACAACAAAGACTAGACTTGCTCAAGAAAACGTGTGCTGCAGGGTTTCTGCAGGTCTGAAAAAGGTTTTAAAAATGTCTTAATTCACCCTTCCTCTAATTAAGTCCTAAATATGTCTTATATCTGAGCAGAAAGCCTGCCATAAAATGCTGCTTGCACTGCAAAAAAAAAAAAAAAAATTCTGTTTTTCAAAACAGATATTTAAGTATCCTTAAATTAAGATACATTTGCTTGAGATGCAAATTAAACAAATCAAGTCTTATTTTCTTTGTTCTTGTTTGAATTATAAACTCACTTTATTTTGATGTCTTTTTGCTTCTCAAGTAAATGTATCTTCTTGATTGAAGTATCTTTACTTATGAAGAACATCACTTTTGTTCGCAGTGTGATCAGAAGGTGTAGTGAGCTTTTCAAGCCATTTGGTTTATTTTTGTAAAATGAATGAAAAATGAATGAGATCTTTTAGAAGTTGTATTTTCAAACTTTGAAGCGTTGCTAATACAAGAGATTTCTGGGTAGTTAACATGAACCAGGGTTATTACAGGTAACTAAAACCCTTAAAGCTTTTACTGTATGCAATAAAACAAGCTTCAACTGAGAAAAGAGGAAAAAAAAAAGCGCGAGAGACAGATAATTTTTTTCCAGGTATTTGCAAAGGAAACAATTGTCATTTTCATTTAGTTATAAGTTAATGTACTAAATGAAAATAATAATGAATATAAAAAAAATAAAACATGCAAAAACCTAATTACTAAAACTTGAACCTAAATTTGAATAAAAAAATAAACATGACATGATGTAAACCCAGCCTGTTAATGTCCAGTCTTACCAGTGAGAGGAGTCGTGTAAGCTGTCGTTGAGGCTTTTTCTCAGGACAGAGTCTTTGTCGTAAATTCCCCACGTGGCTTGTAGCACTGAATCTAGAAGGCAATCTCCAGCGGTTCGGTTCCACAGGGCATACAGCCGACTGTCCAGACGCGTACCCAGCTCCAGAGACCAGTTAATGATGGGAGACTCCTCTTCCAGCTCTGAACACCAAAATAAATCAGTTTCTCAATGCGTTTCTTTGCACATCCAGTGATAAATTCTGTTACTGCTAGCTGCACGCTGCTCTTCAGGGATGCAACCCAAATAGACCAGCTAAGGCATTTTCTAGATCAGTTTCTTCTCAACTGGAGGGTCGCGATCCAAAAACAGGCCACAAGTTTGTGCTGATACTAAATGCAAATAATAAAATTTAATTAACTGCATAATTGGGACAGCAAAATCAAATAATCAAATGAGCTGATTAATTTTTAAAAGGTATCCCATGTCTTTTGATGTTGATTTAAACACCTCCCATATCTTTTGATGTTGATTAAATACAGGTTTACTTGCAAACAAGGCCAACGTTGTGCTGGCCACAGTTTACAGTCAAAACATCTATGGTCCTGAAGTAAAACTAGTTGAGAAGCTCAATTGTGCTGCCCAGTATTTTCTGGTTTAAAGTACAAAATAAATGCTAAAAAAGTCACTTCACCTTTTTGTACATCTCGATCCAGGACCTCATCAAACAGTTTTTCTTGAACATTTGGGGGAAGGTCTTCAATATCTGCAAAAGAAAAACAAAAATGAAAATCTCTGCATTGAAAACCCTAAGGTCTGTTAAATGGGACATATTATGGATTTCTCTTCCACGTTTACAGAGTTTAAATTTCAAGGCATAGATCACGTCATATTTCAGGTTACTTTTTTTACAGAAATACATTTCACACCCTATTTATTTAATTGTTATTACTTTCTATTGTTATTATAGTTAAATAAAACCATAAAAAAGTTTTTTACTTGTAATAAACTAAACTTTAACGAAATAAATAAATAAAAATTATATATAGGTGCTAGCTAGGTGGTGCATTAGAAAAGGGGCTCATCTCCTGTTTCCAAAATGCATCACAAAGTGCTTGAAAAAGCTGTAAACGAATTCCACATTGCACAAGGTGCAAACAACCTTACGCCTGTTTCACACATACTTCGTCTGCAGTGCGTATGCGTAGCATATTTTTTTACGCACCCATGTTAACAGATTCCAGTTGCATTCCAGGAGCGTTGCGTCTGCAGCAGTGCAGCGATCGTTTACGTACCGAGTAGCAAACTGCAAACGCGTCCTGTGTAAAAGCACATCGAGTCCGTGCTGCACCACATGTTAGACTGTTAAAACTACAAAGTAATTCAGTCAAGAGCAATGAGTGATTTTCTATAATTTTCTTGGATTAACATTACAGCAGCCAGTAGCTAAATTAGGAGCGGTCACTTTAAGAGACAATGAACGCATCCAATATAATACACATCTCTGCGTGAGCCCTGAACACCAGAACACCGCGAGTACTGAATTGGGCTCTTCCACATCTTTTTGTTTGTTCAAACTGCGATTTGTATTTGTTCATTCAGGTGCAGGAGGGACTTCGAGGAGAACTTCGCAGAAGAGAGCTCGGTTCAGTGTCGCTGTCCGTGATACGCGGCTCTCTCTCCGCGTGCGCACCGAACTTAGTATAGTATTTTGCACCGAACTATTAGTATTTTGCTTAGTATAGACCCAGCTCCCAACCCAATTTTGAGAATAGATTAACGGCGATATTTTTTTTTATTGCCCGATAAGAGTCTCGCATTAACGCAGCACGTTAACGCGGATAACGGCCCACCACTAATATATATATACACTACAAATTATTTAATTTGAAGAGTTCTCATTTTGCTTAACATGATGTACAAAAATAACTAAAAACATTTATAAAAACTACTGGTAAATAAAAAAAAAGACAAAACTTGCAGAAAATATAAAACTAAAAATCTAAATATTGATAAAATTTTTTGTTTTATATTATGTTGTCTGTTACATTTTGTCAAGGTGTACTTCAATTCATATTTCATGATGTTTTATATTAAGACATTTCATGCGATATCCACATTACATTCTGGATAGGGCTGCGCCGATCGCGAACGGCCGATCGTTATCCGCATCAGCGCAAAGCTTCAGCGTTTATTTGTGCATCTTCTCAGTTAACAACGGCTCCATGTAGTAACAGCTGCTCTATGTGAAATCACACCTGAGGGAATTTACCGCTGATTAGAGAACCGGCTTTACTGACGAGATGCGCATTAACGATCGGCCGATCGTGATCGGAGCACCCCTAATTCTGGATGATAAAAATGAATGCATTTCATACCTTTTATGTATTAATGTTCATATTTCATAATACTTTTATTTATCTGTTATATCCCTTAATGATTCAGAACTAAATGACAGTGTTTTTGTTAACAAGAAACCTTGATTAACATTACAAATGGATTTCAAGGTAAATGTTTTATTCTATTTTATTTTATTTGAAAGATAAGATATTTATACACTCACCTTCAGGATTATTAGGAACACCATACTAATACTGTGTTTGACTTCCTTTGGCCTTCAGAACTGCTTTAATTCTACGTGGCATTGATTCAACAAGGTGCTGAAAGCATTCTTTAGAAATGTTGGCCCATATTGAAAGGATAGCATCTTGCAGTTGATGGAGATTTGTGGGATGCACATCCAGGGCAGGTAGGCCGTGGCATTTAAACGATGCCCAATTAGCACTAAGGGGCCTAAAGTGTGCAAAGAAAACATCCCCCACACCATTACACCACCAGCCTGTTCTGACTCTACCATCTGAATGTCTCAACAGAAATCAAGACTCATCAGACCAGGCTACATTTTTCCAGTCTTTAACTGTCCAATTTTGGTGAGCTCATGCAAATTGTAGCCTCTTTTTCCTATTTGTAGTGGATATGAGTGGTACCCGGTGGGGTCTTCTGCTGTTGTAGCCCATCCGCCTCCAGGTTGTGCGTGTTGTGGCTTCACAAATGCTTTGCTGCATACCTCGGTTGTAACAAGTGGTTATTTCAGTCAAAGTTGCTCTTCTATCAGCTTTAATCAGTTGGCCCATTCTCCTCTGACCTCTAGCATCAACAAGGCATTTTCTCCCACAGGACTGCCGCATACTGGATGTTTTTCCCTTTTCACACCATTCTTTGTAAACCCTAGAAATGGTTGTGCGTGAAAATCCCAGTAACTGAGCAGATTGTGAAATACTCAGACCGGCACGTCTGGCAACAAACAACCATGCCACGCTCAAAACTGCTTAAATCACCTTTCTTTCCCATTCTGACATTCAGTTTGGAGTTCAGGAGATCTTCAGGAGTCTTGACCAGGACCACACCCCTAAATGCATTGAAGCAACTGCCATGTGATTGGTTGATTAGTTAATTGCTT
Organism: Carassius carassius; assembly: GCF_963082965.1. Taxonomy (NCBI): domain Eukaryota; kingdom Metazoa; phylum Chordata; class Actinopteri; order Cypriniformes; family Cyprinidae; genus Carassius; species Carassius carassius. The sequence goes on from NC_081785.1 coordinate 2,680,935, forward strand.
TAATGAGAAATTTAACAGGTGTTCCTAATAATCCTTTAGGTGAGTGTATCTTATCTATATTTAAACATACATATCTATATTTACCCTGGTTAAAATATGACAGTCGGATAGGTCTTTGTGGTTTGTGGCCACACATAAGATCCTGTGGCAGAAGGGAATTTTTTTGTCTTTAGAAATGAAAATGATGAGTGATCACCTGCTGGTAATGTGAAGGTGACGAGGTCAGTGAAGAAGTAACAGGGAAACTCTCCTTTACGTCTGTGAAGTGCTGCTGCCACCTCTCTGCGGATCTGTTCTGTTAACTCAGGACACACCAGAGCCGGTATACACTTCGCCGTCTGCTGAGACACCTGAAATACATTCACAAGCAGATGATAATTGAACAATATCACATAGTGAGACAAATTCTCTCCATTTATGGATGTAAAAGTTTGACCTCTGTGAGCAGCACAGCAAGCATGTCCTGTCTTTGGAAGCGGATGGCCAGATGCACCAAAGTAAAACCAGCGTCAAACGCAGATGGACGGTTGAGAATTCGCACCTCGTCCGCGGTCAGCTGACGTGCGATATCCCCGCCGGATGACTTGTACGCCTCCACAGCGGCCAGATCCCCCTCCACAACACCTGAAGAAATGATGCCTTACATGAGTGGGTTGACTTCCTCTCTTTCACAACTCTTTGAATTTGCAGTTTCAATTTCAGATTCAATGCCTATCAGACCTAGAGTAGCCATAGGTATTTCCTAGAAAACACTGACAATGCTCTAGAGATGAATGATTTCATACTCTGATGCAGGAAAGCAGATTGCTAACAGAAGTGTTCCCTAGTAGCAGAGCATGTGAGACTAAATCTGTCGGTTTGCATCCAAAACGGGTGCATGCAAACGTTCTCCCAGCGGCTTAGTGATGAAAATAAAGGTTTGAAACCAGCTGATATTAAAAGATTTAGCTTTGAATTTCACCTTTCACATCACAGTAAAACATGCCAATCAAATAGTGAGCCAAAGAGAGTAGATATTGTACAGAAGTCAAAAAATGATTTGTACTCAAGTAACACTTCATAACCCTTTACAGTAAGGTTAACAAACATTAACTTACAAAAGAAACAGTTAATCTTTTTTTTAATGCTAATTTCACTACTTTCAAATAGTGTATCTGTTAACATTAATGCATTAACATAGACAATCAAAGACTATGAAATGCTGTAGTGATGCATTGTTAGTTTTAATGTTAGCTAATGCATTAATGTTAAGAAATCAGATCTTGTTGTAAAGTGTTACCACAATGTCAATGCACTAGATATTTAAGAAATGTGTGCTATTTATTTTGATCTAAATGTAGGTATATGTGCACTACCATTCAAAAGTTTGGATGTTTAATTGCTTCTTGAGAGAAATGAATAGTTTATTCAGCCAGGACGTTAATGTTACAATAGATTTAAAAATAAATTATGTTCTTTTGAATTTTCTATTCATATAAGAATCCTGAATAAAAGGTATTATGGTTTCCTCAAAAATATTAAGCAGCAAAAAAATGTAACAATGAAAATAATAATAGGAAATCATCATATTAGAATAATTTCTGAGGGATCATGTGACACTGAAGACTGGAAAAATGATGCAGAAAATTCAGCTTTGCATCACAGGACTAAATTACATTTAAAAATATATTAAACTGAATAAATATTTGACAATATTACTGTTTTAACCATATTTCTGATCAAATAATCGTAGGCTTGGTGAGCAAAAAAGGGTTCTTTAAATAAAAAAACAAAACCATCTTACCAACCCCAAACTTTTGAACGGTCGTGCATGAAGCAAAACATTTCATATATAAAATGTAAAAGTATCTGAGCATGTTTTTAGTTAATGTGATGAACTACACTGTGCTACCAACTTCATACATCCACTAAAATTCAACAGAACACCAGCTGACGAAAAGACATTAAGGAAAAATGATGTGAAGTTAGTGAAGAGAAAAGCTCCTGCAGCATCTGAGTGCAGATACACTCAATCTAATGCAATGACATTTTCAAAATGCATTTTAAGTGTCTAAATACGTTTTGGGGAAACTGTATCTAACACTAATGGGGTTCATTTCTCACCAGCGCAGGCGTTCAGGAAAAGCCAGTCACTTCTCCGCATCCTATTCCGGATCTGTTTGAGTTTTTTAAAGTCCGCCTCCTGCTCGTTATCGCTGCCCACCGCTCCCGACGCCAGCTCGATCTTCACCTCCGCCTGCCCTTTACACATAGGTGGAGAGAGTTTCTTCTGTCTGCCCCTGCTCAACCCCCCTCCCCCCGCTGTCCTCAGCTTATCCCGCTCCTGCTCATTCACTATCGACGGGGACGTGGTGCTCTCCGGCTCCGAATCCTGCTGAGGCGCCTCGGGTGAACTGCTGGGTTTGGGGTGGTCACAAACCACACACCTCAGACTCTTTGGCCAGTTCTCATAGGTGCAAGCAGAGCATGGCCATCGCTGGGCGTGCATGTTGAGCCGATTCCGGTCATTATACTCCTCGCATGGGTCCGAGGTGATTGGGGAAGGTCTGGACCCCGAGTCCGATGTCTGTGGTGCTTCAGACGGACTGAGCGGGCCGTGTTGGGAGCCCTGCCGCCTCTGACTGAGGCACTGCGTGCAGCGGATTGCGCGGGGCCAGTTCAGATAGGTGCACATGTGGCAGGACCATTTGCTGCTGGTCTCTGGCAGCTCGTCGGCGATTCGGACCCGAGGCCGGGCGCTGGAGTCAGGGCAGATGAGCTGGGTGGTGCAGAGTTGCGGGTTGAGGCTGGAGCTGCTCTTAAAGGGTTCCTCTGTGATGATGGGTGCGTTGTGCCTTTGGGCCCGACACATGGTGCATTTGATGGCGGACGGCCAGTTCTCGTAGGTGCAGTACTCGCAGCTCCACTTCAAGCCCAAATCTGTCATCCTCGCTTACGCAAGGCACCGCAGCTGATGCCCCCCCCCCTCCCTCCAGCCGGCCGCTTCTTCGTTCTTCACCTGCTTTCACTCGCTCACGTTCACAGCGCCTCCAGTTTCTCCTGCAGTAGTCACAGACACGCAAAGTTTAGTTTGACAATAGAAATTATGTTGATATACAAGTCTCAGAGTGTAATTACTCTAAACTATTACCATTTTCCTTACAAATATATAAAAATAAATGTTATGTGTAAAATAAAACGTAAAAATGTTTTGTAAAGAAATTTACATTTTCAGCTTGGATCCATTAGATTGATCAAAAGTGACTTTTGACATTGTTACAAATTTTTTTTCTATTTTCACAAAAAATAGCATGTGATCAATATAATGGCACACACACATTGCATCAGGGTTTCCACAAAAATATTAAGCAACACAGCTGTTTTCAATGAAATAAGAGAAGTTTCTAGCACAGCAAATCAGCATATTAGAATGATATGGAATAAGGAATAAATTACATTTTAAAATATATTCACATAGAAAAGAGTCATTTTAAACTCTAATAATATTTCACAATAATTTGAATCTTTTTACTTTAATCGTACCGACCCCAAACTTCAACTTAAAACATTGATTGAATTTAAGAACACTATTTTGCTGGTCCCCATTTGCTAAAATGTTATTTAATCCACAGGTTTAAGAATGTTCCAAAGGCATCTTGTGCTTCAGTGGACCTTTTGTACAAAGTGGTTACATGGTCCATGCCACAAATTTGCTAACATTTGATTAGTGACCAAGAAATAGTGCAGAATATTTTTACATTTATCCTTTTCTTTGGTATAATTGTTGAAATCCCGAATTCCAGATTTTCAGTGTTGTCCTACTGTATTAGTTACTTTCAAATTAATACAACAATTTTTCTGAAGTAACACAAAAATATAGTATATGAATATAGTGATCTATTAAATACCATTGTAAATATAAAAAATATCATTAAATTACCATCTGATACCACTGTACTACAGTTTCCTTTTTTGGCTGACTTTGACTATTTAAAAGTTAAACTGATGACAGGATGCATAGGGTTGACAAAAAGAAACACAACTTTTAAATCAGCATAAATCATAATCTGTGAACGACCTTAATCTTTCCATTTGCTTCTGTGATATTAAAAGCACAATACATGAATTCTAAAAGGCTTTTTAAACCAGAAGTTGTTCAGTACTCGAAACGAAAGAGATGAAACCAGCTCACTGGGGCAAACGGTCACATCCTTTGCCCTACATTCCTACACTCTTATTTGGTTATTGGACTAGATTTTGGTCCAATTTGGTTCAACATTTGTTTAAAAAAAGAGACAATTTTTTTCACACTGGCCTAGATTTTCCTGACTGTGGTGGTAACCTAATAAAGTGATATTATGAAGACGGTAATAGTGGTACTGAATGATTTACACACACACACATATATATATATATATATATTTATTTATTTATACACACACATACACTGTTGTTCTAATGTTTGGGATCAGCAAGATTTTTACTGTTTTTTAAAGAAGTCTCTTCTGCTCTTAATGGCTGCATGTATTTGATAAAATAAATAAATAAAAAATATATTGTGAAATATTGCAATTTAGAATATTTGTTTTCTATTTCAATATACTTTAAAATACAATGTATTGCTGTGATGCAAAGCTGAATTTTCAGCATCATCATTACTCCAGTCTTCATGTCAATCATCATTCAATCATTCTAAAATGCTGATTTATTATCAATATTGGAAAAAGTTTTGCTGTTTAATATATATTTTTGGAACCTGTGATACTTTTTTCTTGATTCTTTGATGAAAAAAAAAGCTTTTATTCAACAGACATCTTTGGTAATACAACTGTTTCCAACACTGATAATAAATCAGCATATTAGAATGATTGAATGATGATTTCCGAATGACTAAAGACTGAAGTAATAATGATGCTGAAAATTCAGCTTTGCATCACAGCAATAAATTATATTTTAAAGTATGTGTATATGTGTGTGTATATGTGTGTGTGCGTTTGTGTGTGTGTGTGTGTGTGTGTGTGTGTTTGTATATACATACACATATACATACACCCACACATACTATACTACTATAGTTTTTATATTTCACATTTTATATCCAAAATTTACGGCAATACAGGTGTTTCCTTTTTTAAGTAGGTTAAATGTTTTGAAGGGTCATAATCTGTCAGATTAGACGAGGAGCTGTCAAGCTGCTGGACGAGCCTCTGACAACGCAAAAATGCCGTTTCGTTATCTCAGTAGGTTTTGACACATACCTCTTATTACACAACTGGAAACCTGGCTTTAACGGCGAGAGAAGTTTTTCTATAACGGGCGCTGGGAATGGAATGTGAGACGCATTTCCGCCGCTACAGTGTGTAAAGTTCAAATGTATACAGCTCAAATGTATCCAGCACAAACTCTGCGCTGACACACTGTAAACACTCTCGGCTCGCTTCGGAATTCAACACCAAGGTGTCGATTTTACCCGAACAACAACAACGCCATAAAAGAGCTCCAGATTGTATCTGCACCGTAAATAAATACATACAGTCACTTCAGCTCAAGACCGTGCACTGTCCATTGACATTTTCACTTCCTTAAAATAAAAATAAATATAAAATAAATACATAAATCTATATTTTCTAAAAAAAAATATATACGCAAGCATTTTAGGAAACTCAAAAAAAGGTGCATTAATTTGCCCTGTTGCATATACTGTTACAGTGATCCCCCTCCTCCCACAGAAATCTCAAGGCCCTTACCTGTCTTTGCCCTCCACACTTCAGTTTGCAAACACTAACGTTACTGCTCCCGAGTTCGCCCTTCTGCAAACCGAGCTTCTGTCGCTCTGGTCCTACCGAAACCCAATCCGATCGGGTCCAAATCCAGCTCAGCACCGACAATCTACCGCGACAGCAGCGCGATTCTGCGACCGAACTCCCATGTTATTTCTCTCCCTTCCTCTAAAACCCCAAGCCCCACCGCGATCTTCGGATCAAAGCGGGTTTTAGTGGGTTTTAAACACCGGAATTCCCATTTCTGTTGCCGATGTGACTGGCTCTAATGGCGGCGGCACAGGAGCGGGGGGTAAACCAAAATAAACCAACTCCGGAGATACTGGTAGGAGGGATATCACCTGGATCAGCGGGCACATATGATTGGCTCTCGCTCCGTAAACACCGTGGAATCCAATGAGGGCGCATTTCTTTCGTTAAAGAGTTTCACGACATACTTCCTTCACGAGCAATAACAACCGAGAAACCGTAGCTCTCGGTCCGCCATGTTGGCTCTAACAATATCAGGGACGGAATATTAGGTTTCACTCTGGAGTGGAGCCAAAATGGAGTGTGTTTCGTGTGTTCGGCTCCACAGCCAAGGCTAGGGGAATGATGTCATCGGTACAGAAAGATCTACCGCAGCATCATCTGCAGTGACATAAGGGCAGTTTTTCAATGAAAACAAAAATAAAAGAGTTGACATTGTAGCTCCAGGGCCGTTATATTGTTCTCTGTGTGTCAAAACAATATTTATTATTTATTATTTATTTATGCATTTAGCAGACGCTTTTATCCAAAGCGACTTACAGTGCATTCAGGCTATCAATTTTTACCTATCATGTGTTCCCGGGGAATCGAACCCCCAACCTTGAAAACACAACCGCTTGATAACACAATGCTCTACCAGTTGAACTACAATAAATGAAAGGCCCAGTGGGTGGTCTTAGCTGAAAAGTTACTTTCATTTATTAATTTCTGTAGTAGACTATTTTATTTTTTATTTCTTTAATTAATGTATTCGTGTTTTTGAAGTGAAGACTGCATTAGAAAAGAAATTAACTAATTTCAAAAGTTTAATTTCTTCGTACATTTTTAATATCTTCTGATTCTTTTTGTCCATAACATTTCTGTAGTGAACATTGAGTCCCTTATAATTTAGGGTTAGGTTAGTCATGATCAGTGAAAATACATCCTTTTGTCAGCTGATTGATTATCTTGTATCGATCGATTAATCAGAACAGATGAATTAATATTTTTAGCACAACTTTGTCGCCATCCAGTGGTTTCATAAACTAACGCTGACACACATTAGTTTGAGGATGCGCTTTAATTTTTCTGTGACGAATTTTGTATTCTGAACATTTTACTCCAAAATAAAAAGTCCATCCCAGAGTCAAAAGTAAACAAAATGTATATAATATATTTTTATTCTTATTACATTTATTATATATTATGTATAAACGTCGCTCTGACTGGCTGATTACACGGTAAGAGCGATAAAGCCCGCCCATAAAGTTTGTTTTTAATAGGTGAGTCTCGAAACAAGTAAATTTATGCTGCACCTGCCACCATCAATACTCACCTGTGCCGTGTTTAAATTGAAAATTAAATTAGTGTTTACCCAGGATTTAGTGTCTAATGATGTGAAAACTAATAATAATAATAATAATAATAATAGTACAAACGTTAATGGCAGTAAGCAATAATAATAATAATAATAATAATAAAAGCAAAATATTCTTGTTGTATTATTTCGGTTATTTTATTTAGTGTTGAAATGTCACATGTTATGCATACATTTGGTGATATTTTGGCTATAAAACAATAATATAAAACAACAAATAATATTAATAGCAATATTAAATATAATTTTCATATTTATTGTGTAAAGTGCCTTTAAATGTTCAAATATTGAATATAATCACGTGATACCAACCCTGTACCATGGTTTTGCCCAGTATTTTTTGTAAAGAGAGAGAGAGAGAGAGAGAGAGAGAAAAGTCTATTTTGAGAGAGATCAGAAGAAATAAGTGAGATTTTAATATTTTCAAAGAAACAATTCTATATATATATTTTAAATGACTTTGTTACAATATACTGTACAAAGTCTGTGTATGTTCCTGTAAAAGGACGTCCTTTTTTCTGATGTAGTGCATCTGCTTTCACAGTTCTGCTTCCTCTCTCATCTGTAGCCACACCCACCGGGGGCCCCACAGTGGGAGCACCACCCCTTCCAGCCAATGGCAGTGCAGCACGGCCACTCCATCACTCCTCAGTTTCCAAGGTAACTGGGCTGCTCTCCTGAAAGGCGCTACATCATCAGCATCCGTCCAGCGAGGACTGCTCGAGGCAGGCAGCCCTGCAGTGGATCGGCTAGCAGGCACCTCCCTCACACACCGCACTGGATGGAAAAATGGAGTAGATAGTGTTATGGTAAGTACCCGGCTTCTGTCTTCTGCCGCTATGGGCTGATGTCTTCTTATTTATAATATTAAAAGCAGGGGACATTTGAATATGGATATGATGCTAGAAAGAGGTTTTACTCCATCTGAAGGCAAACTGTGGAGAGAGACAGCATCGTTGAACTGGCTTGCATAGGAAAGACCTGACGCATGCACAAATAGTATTCACAAGGGGGGCAAAATATACAGCGAAGACTGGAGGGGGGTTGTTTTCTTTTAGCACTATTGGTATTTCTTTCTGTAAGGTCGGGAATGTGAGAGTGTCAGTGTTTATTCTCCACCCTCATTACACTCAAACATGGGCCAGTGTTTTCAGTTTAATAGCCCTTCATGTTTGTTTGTCTTAAGCACGTTTCTAGGTGAATGGCTTTACTGATGAATTTCCATGTTTATGGTGGTGCAGGTTGGGTGGAGGGGATGCAGGATGCAGGGTTTAACTGTGCATGTGGTCCGGCGGGCACGCCTGTGTCATTGCTTGGTCATGGTTCTCTCCCCTATAGATGATGCCTCGTCACCTTGTGCCCAAACACACCCTGCAAGGGTGGTGTTTCTGACAGATGCTCTGAGATATTAGAATGGATTTGCTTTCTTCTTGATAAGACCACATATGTGTGTCCTAAGGAGTGGTTATGCACCACAGGCTTAGAATTAGCATTCATGTTTAACTTGGTGGAAAGAGGAATTTAACTTTAAATGGAACAGCAAACATGCTATAGTATATCAAGTACTCTTAATTTAACAATATACATAAATATATATATAAAAATAAAATTGTATATATATATATATATATATATACTATTTTATGTCAGCTAGTTGCCAAAGCAACAATTCACAATTAAAACATTAATAAAAACTGTATTGACTATATATATAAAATAAAAAAACCGCAAAATGTACTTACATTTTATAAAATAATTGAACTAAAGCTAAAGATAAAAAAATATTCAAAATATTAATAAACTATATAAATATAAGCTGATTAAAATACTCTAATAATATCTCAAATTTAGTATGTCATCTATTTTAATATCTAATAGCATGTCAATAACACTAATAGAATGGACTGTTTTATTGTATTAAGCATTATCCATCTCTATTTAGTTTATTATCTATTACTATTTAGTTTATTATGTGTTCAGTATTTCAATAGTTATTTGCAAATATGTGTTTATAAATTATTTTACCCCAATGAAAGAATAACCAAATATAATAAAATGTTAATAATTAAGAATAATTTAGCTTCTTGCTAGCTTCTTAAAGCATTTAAGTAATTTCTGACCTTTAGATGATTGAAATGAAAATTTATATATATATATATATATATATATATATATATATATATATATATATATATATATATATATATATATATTATTATTATTATTATTTTCCAAAACAAAAGTTTATGTTGATCAAACCAATAATTTACCAGTCAGTTTTGATATAATAAATAATTCAACGTACTATATTTCCGGTTTATGTACTGTATATATGATTGTGTAGGTGTAGAATTGGTAGGTAGTATAGTACATTATATTTAAGTGGTTAAACAACTGAAAGGGAAAAATTACTTTAATAAATGCACAAGATATAATGGATTTGATTTTGTTGAAGTCTTGGCTTTTTATTATTTTCTCTGTGATCCACCTCTGTGATCCACCCCTCCCTCTCCCATGAGATCCCTGTTTTATTATGGTGATGAGGGTTTGTGCTTAAGCAGGGTTAGAAGGCAGGGGTTGGGTGGAGTGTGGACGCTTCTTTTCCACAGCATTGACCCGTTATATAGACCCAAAATATTCTGTGTAGCTGTCTGCTTTTGCAAGTCCTGAACACAAAAATGCTTTCTAAGCTTGCTAAGACGGGGGCCAGATGACACAGAATACTATTGTTGGGTGAGGTCTGTGATCTTGAGAGCTGAGGGTACAGCTAAGGCTTTTAGCAATGCATAACCATGCTGAATATGTTGTAGAGTTTAGTAAACTTGTGCAAGGTAGCATGCAGTGTCTGTAAACGCCCTGATACTGTAAAGTGTAAAATAAGCTTTTTAAGTGCTGAGCCCAAATGCAATTTATGCCTGATGTGAATTACACGGTTCGAATGCATTTGAAAGCTGTTGTAAATAATGATATATTATTGGCTTTTTCTATCTTGGTAATTTCCCATTTAGACACAGTGTGCAGTCAGTCTGTCTCTATATCATGTCTGCACACTTATGTCATCATTCAAACATAATGAGAGCAGCTGCCATCTATCATCACCACCCAGAGTGTGGCAGCAGCCGCTCGGGTAATTATTCTCTGTGAGCTTAGAAATATATATTTAATAATGCTTTAAAAAATGCGTGTTGAATTTCTCACTCTCAATGTTGTTAAATGTTTCAATAATAATAATGATGAATGAAAAACTGTACTGAATCCAAATCATCGATTTATTCTTCTCAATAATGCTGTGATATTAACAAGGTTTTATTTTATTTTAATATGTGTTTAAAGGAATAGTGAATACCTAAAAAATGAATATAGTTAAAGTACCAGATTGATAAGCAGTATCGGTAAGAGTATTAATACCATTAAAACCTTAACGATACTGTTACAGTTCCTCCAAAGAAGGCTATGAAGACAATCCCCAAGATATCTTTCATTGTAATCCACACGAATACAGGAAAGGAAATAACTCTGGGTAGCAATAACACAAAACAATAATCGACAGTTAACTGAACAGAAAGGAGACTTAAAATAGGGCAGGCTGATGAGGGGCAAACAGGTGATGGGAGTTACTTAGTCAGCTCTTTAGGTAACTAACAATGACTAAAGAGCTAACTAACTCAAGAGCTAAACTGAACAGGAACACAACCATATAAGGCAAAACAGGAACAGGCAGACGTAACACTAAAGTTCATACTCCTAACAGATACACATCCCCAGTTAATATCGAGAAATATTACTACAATTTAAAAAAATGATATAATTTAAAATGTATTTTATTCCTGTGATGCAAAGCTGAATTTTCAGCATCATTAGTCCAGTCTTCAGTGTCACATGATCCTTCAGAAATCATTCTTATATACTGATTTATTATCAATGGTGGAAACAGTTGTGCTGCGTAATATTATTTTGGAACCTGTGATATGTTTTTCAGGATTCTTTGATGAATAAAAAGGTAAAAATAACAACATTTATTCAAAATAGAAATCTAAATAGAAATCAAAATAGAAATTCACTCAACTGTTGCAGATTTCCTTATGTACCAGAGGGGAAGGTTTTTCAGACTCTGAGACTGGATGACATAATAACCTAATAAAAGTTATACAGTACACTAGCATTATAGTGCATAATATAAGTGCACAATATATAGTGTGTATTGTAGAATCTTGGTGGTAAAAGCAAGCACCACTCTTTTTAAATATAAAAATCTAGTCTACTTGTAATTCATGTAAACACATTTCATATAAACTGAAAAAATGTTGTGTAGTATTTATTTTGAAACAATTTTCACTCATTGCAGTACATTTCACAAATAATTACAAAGCGTCGTAAAGCAACACATTGAATTAAGTGTTTTTGATAGGTTAAATATGTGCTAAAGCAGGTTGATTGTGATGGTAAAGTGACTTTTAAATATTGTTTTCCCTTTGCGGGGTGCAGGAGGGTCATGTTGCCATGTCAGTATCATGTAATGAACTTGCAGTAGTAATACACTTTCTGAAAAAATGACCTCAACCTTTAACCTCATTGATGACTGAGGTTAAGGGTTAACAATGTATCGATCAGAAACAGGTCGAAACTGTCCCGTAGCAATGATGGACAGTTAAACAAAGCTTACAAAAAACATTCAGTAGAAATAGGCCCTCGACAGGACTCAATGTGCTTTGACATCATGTCAGATGTCATACAAAATAAAACATTATGGTCAATAGGTCTGTTACCATGGTAAAGAATGGTCTGGCTGTAAGATTGTTTGTTGAGTGAGTGCTTGAGCTACAAAGTCACATTAGTTATTTGCCAGTCAACATCGAGTAGGTAAGGTGAAATTAATATGCTGTATTTTGCCTGTGTTTTGAGCATCCTACAAGCCCACACTGCAATACTGTGGGAGTGTTTGGAGAAAATCTTTTGCTCTTTGGTTTTCTTATGCAGAAATGATGCACTTTAACCATAAGTTTCTCCTTACAAGTAGTCTACTTTTGTCACTTTGTCTTCACATACAGTAAGCATGATAAACAAGGACACATTTACATGTATATTCTAGAGTGAAAATAAAGCTTCTTTATGGAAATGTTAGCCTCACAGGCTCTCCATGACCCTCATATTTATAAATAAAAGCGTGTTTCTGCTGACTCATACATTGCTCTTGGCTCCTTTCAGAAAGTGGATCTGATTCAGTGTAACCCTGAACACATGTAGATGTGTCTTGACTGTGATTTCTTCTGTTATCTTAAGATTCTGGAGGCTTTTTGTCCCAGCAATACTCTTTTACAGTATTGAATATCAGGAAATGTCAAGGCTTTTTGATATATGCTACTAAACTTTTATTTAAAATACTTGATATTCAATCTTTCAACTCACATTTTAGTCTTATGCCTTATAGTTGTGTTTGCCAGAATTCATTATATAAAATTCAGAGCTAATATATTTGTATAGTTTAAGTTTACATGTATTATACTATTTTACATTTGATTTCTGAAGGAATTAGATTATTTATGAAATAATTTGGGCAGGAGAAATTCAACAAAAAATTACATCATTTAAAAAATATATTTTTAGTTTTATAGATTTTATATTTATATTTTATGTAAAAAATTTTTTTACAATTGTATACTTTGAATAAAGTAACTTGAAGAATAAATTAAGATTACTGACAGGAGAAATTGAACAATATATATATATATATATATATATATATATAATTATTTTATTTAATTATACATTATATATTAATCCTCTGTAAAACAATGACTTTAATGAATTATCTATTATCTATGAATAATAGACAAAAATTCCTCTTTCTCCAAAATGGAGGAAGTGGCAGATTTGTGAGGTCATTGCATCAGTATCATGAATTATTGAAGTCCATCTGATCCTTCACAGAAGCAACTGTCTCTGATCTGTGGACATACAGTTCATTGTTCCATTGGATGTGTAAAGCTGTGATTATATCGGTATCTGTGCAGATACTGGACCATTGTACCATGTGCTTCTGGCTGTGTTTTAGGAATTTATATATATATATATATATAATTTTAGGTAAATGTTTTAGAATCTTCTTTAAAATGCCAAATTATCGAATATTAGTTAATTAACATCTGATGCATGAGCACATGAATACAAATGCCTTTTGTCTCTAAGCAGGCAGAGGAAGAAGCAAAGACCAGATGTGAAAAGTATTTTAAATCCACAGCATTTATAAGTTTAATGGTGTCTGAGTGCAAGACTTATTTAGCTGATACATGTTTATACTAAATCTGTTGCTGAAAGCTTAAAAACCGAGCATACACTCTCTCGTCTGACCTCAGCATCTGGTGTTGGTCAAGGTCAGAAGAGAGAGAGTGGATGTGATACAGAGATGTTCTGCCAGAAACGCTGCTGCAGGTGTGCGGCTGTCAAGGGTAATGAACCGTGAGCTGGCAGCATTTCTTCTTCTCTATCATTCCTCCACCAGTCTCATTCATTACTATATAGGCTATTTGTGTTTGGCCAGTATGCAATGACCAGATGACCCTAGCATAGTGGTGGTTAACTTGCCAGAACATCCACACTTTCTTCAGTCAGTGTAAAATGTAGTTGACCTCTCAGTTCCTTCAAAGCAATATTTCACCCCAAAATGACAATTTGCTAAAAAAAAAGAATTACTCACCCTCAGGCTATTTGAAATGTATATGAGTAACATATTTGGAGTAATTTAGCATCAGTTGCTAATCAATGGATCCTCAGCAGTGAATGGGTGCTATCAGAATGAGAGTCCAAAAAGATGTTAAATACATCACAATATTCCACAAGTAATCCACACCACTCCAGTCCATCAGTTAAAGTCCTGTGAAGAGAAGAAACAAATCCATCAATAATGCATTTTTACTTTAAACTGTCACTTCAATACCAGTCCATAATACATAATAATAATGCTTCTTCCAGTTACATAGTCCATCCCCTGTTGCCCTCTTACATCGAAATACACTGACAAATTAGTTTGGAACCGTTTTGGACTGTTTTCTCTTGTAAATGTTGCTTGTCCCAGATGAGTCGTATTTTACCCGGAAGCAATGGTTTGAAGTTTAAAAACTTTTTTTTTTTATCCTACGAATATGCAGCTTTTGACTTCACAAGACATGAACTGATATTGGAGTGAAAGATATAACAAGGACATGTCAGAAAAGTCAAATGGCTTTGTGTGATTATGTACACCTGATTGAGTTTACAAGTCATTTTCAGGTGATCAACCCAGTGATTCTGTTTTACTGTTTTACTGTTTTTTTCTGACATGGTGGTGTCATATCTTTCAATTGGATGTTATAAGTTGCACTGAGTAAATACAGCTGGTTTAATAAATATAAACAAAAACTTTTCAGACTGCAAAGCAACAAAATGTGGCTATTTTAAAGGGGGTGATTCTTTTCTATACCCACTTGTGTCGTGGCAATTTGTAACAGCTTGACACATGAAGGAATAGTTCACCCAAAAATGAACAGTTTGTCATCATTTACTCACCCTAATGGATTTAATGTGATTTAAGACATTTGGGTTTGGAACAACAATTGTATTTTTATTGGGGTTGAACTGTCTTTTTGTTCTCCGTTTAATCTCATGGTTAGTTCTGTTGTGTTGCTCGGCTCGCTCTCATTAGCCTACAGATGGGGTGTCATGTGGAAACGTCCCCTCTATAACTCACATGATGCCAGTCATAGTGAATCACAGCCTGACTGGAAATAGGTTTTAAATGCAGTTAAAGGGTTTAATGTGGGGGTTATGGGATTACTAGAGCCGCACTCTGTAGACACTCAACTCGCCCACACTGCCATCATTCACTCCCAGTGCTGCTCTGTATGTCTCTATCGATTCTAGTTCATCCAGCATGAAATATACAGAGAAATGCCATCTCAGCTAGAGAGAGTTCACAGAGAGTTCTGACCCGCAGCCTCATTCTGATGCTAAATAAAGAACTTAGTCACCCTCTGCATAAAGACTGCTGAGAATATGCACAGTCACCTTCTGATGTTCGGTGACATTGGCTGTGATATTGCTGGAACATTCATAATATCATTATATTATAACATAATTATATATCCTTTAGTCATTAACTACTCTGCATAAAATATGGACTTCTACAAATGGTAAACAAAGTATTTAACATTTACCAGAGAGCTTACATCTATTAATACAAAGAAAAAACCTGTTTAGGCCTATAAATGTTTTAATGCAGTCTTCAGAAAAAAAGGTGCAATCGCTCTCACTTAGGCGGTACCTTTGTACCTTATTTAACCCTAAAAGGTACATATTGGTACCTTAAGGTACATATTAGCACCTAAATAGTATATATTTGGACATTTGAAAAGGTACTTACTGCCCCAGTCACAACTTTTGTATCTTTTTTTTTTCTTGCAGGTTTCTGGAGGTCTACACTTATATCAAATAAAATGAAGGAATCCGTTATGAATTGAATAATTCAGCCGTAGAATGGAAATAAATAAACCACTTTTTAAATGGACAAATTATTAGACAAATTTTAAATGATTAATTTAATTCACGTTTTTGAAGATAGTTAAACAAAGCAGTCTCTACTTCAGTTGCACTTGGGAGAGTGAGTAGCTTTAAAATTGATTCAAAAGCTGATTGGTTCCCCTCCTCAGGTGAACTGTTGAATGGCAAATATTTTAAATGTATTGACAAATGGATAATCAAAAGCATTTGCTTAAAAATAATTAAGAAAAGCAACTGGGAAAATATTATTATTATTATTTTAATGTCATTTGAAAATATTTATTAATTTGTAATTTTATTGTTTTAAAACTTGAATTAGGTGAACGGCTGTCTGTTTTTCATTTTAAAAATGATTTATTAATATTATGGTCAATTAAAGTTTTAACTGTGTATTAATTTGTCAATTTAAATAGTGATTTATTTCCATTTTTATGTCTGAATTATGAAATTGATAACTGAGTACTTCATTTTACTGAATTGCCACTCCTTGTCCCCCATTAACATTTTCATTAAATTGCAAAAATAATGTCTTTTTCAAAACAGGTTTCCCAAACATTTCTTACAGTCTAAAGTGCTGTCATAGAGTAATGCATATGATTTGTCAGGACATCTGTTTCAGTAATAGCCATCAGGTAGTCGTGATAATTGTAATTTTGGAATTTTATAAAAAAAAAAAAAACACAATGTAAAAACATATAAATATGCGTGCGCTATGTCACAATTCATCATAATGCATTGCACATAGTAGTTTATAAGTGCTATTCAGCATTGAAATGTTCACTGTAATTGAAGTGTGACTCTTTTTCTAAGATGCAGCTGGATTTGTGTGTTTCATTGTGATTCCTTTGGGAATCCAGCAGAGGCTGCTGCTCATTTGAGAGGATTTTGTGAAGTCAGCAGAACTGATGGCTGGTTTATAGAGTGCCTGGTATAATAAAAGATTAAAAAAATATAAAAAATAGAAAATTAGCCTGTGTTTTAATCACCCTCAAAGCAGGTGTATGTGACTTTCTTCTTTCAGACAAATCTACCAGAGTTGTATTAATAATTGTTCTCTTTATTCCAAGCCTTTCATCTGGAGTACGCGGGTGTCAACTGCTCAGAAGACGTGAAATAAAGTGCGCACATCCATAATAAAATGTCCCTCACACAGATACGTGGGGGGGGGGGGGGGGTTGGGGGTGAATAAGGGCCCCTTGTAGTGAATACATGCGGAGACAAAACAAAACGCTGTTCATGAATTAGAAGCACAAAACAGGGATTTGTAAAGAAAAATGTTGGAGGATTTCAAGACTGGTTTTCCTTTGCTAAATTAAGGAAACTTTGTTTTCTTTGCTACTGCATTTCTCAGAGGTGCTTGCATGATGCATACGTACTACATCATCCACCTGCATGTCTTGAGAAAAAAAGTGTTCTTGAGGGTGTACTGGATCAGTCTGCAAATAGATATAACACAGAGAATGCAAATGTTTCTTTGTGTGTGTATGTCATGTTTTGAATAAATTATGCATGCATGTGATATGTTAAACATCTGTAAGGCTCTGTATAATTCTGTGTGACACTTTCTTGTATGTTCCCCTGATGCAGATGTGTGCCATTGTATGTCATGTGTCACTGATGCATTTGCTAACAAACATATCTGAAATTATTCTGTCTGCCCTTTCATGTTGAATGTCAACTAATGAATCTGTTAGGATGGCTTCATCCATCCTTTAACAAATACATGCAGATGAGCTGTAAATGCCAGGAAGCCATATTAGCTGAATAATTCAAGGGCTTGCTGTGATGCTGTTGGTGGGATGGCATCACTGGGTGCTGAAGCAGCATATTAACCAGATGCTCAAACTGGATCTGATATTGATTTCCAATCGTTGACTTCCCTGTTGCAGTGGCCCAGATATTCAATGCTGTTTAATGCTGGAGATATGGCTTCATGATGAGCGTCAGTTATTCCAGTACAGAATCATCTTCCTTCCTGTTATTTGTGCAGGGTGGAAATGACCTCAGCTGCTGAGGTAATGAGGCTGTGTATGACTTTAGAAATGACCTCATGGTGCATTATTCATAGGCATTAAGCGTCTGTTAGAGTAGGGAATGCAATAATTACATTAGTAATGAGTTTGCATTGTGGCATTGACTTTAGCACAAGTAGACGCCACTGGCTTTTTCTTCAGCAAATGTGAATAAATGTTTTTGTATAGTACGTGTGTATTGTGTATGCAACATGGACACTATAATAAAGAGTGTTACCTGCCCTTGAGCAAGTGTCACAGTTGGTAAACCGTGATCTCTGGGTTTTGCACTTTGTGGGTGAAGTCTGTGTGTTACGCGTCAGCACTGATTAGTTTATGGGCGTCTCCGTTAATTGTAATCAGCAACAGCTGTCACTCATTACTCATCCCTATATATTGGCTTGTCTAGCATCTTGTGTTCGTGAGAGCGTTGTTTCATGTTTGTATTCGATGTCTGTGTTTCCCTGGAACCCCGTCCACTCTACGCAACCCATCACCAAGCAACACCACTTACCTTCGGCTCGCTTCCCCGCAGTTCCTGTGTCACCCTCTCCTGCTGCCAACTCACCTCCGTCTTCCGGATTCGTCATTCCTCACCACCATCTTGGACTGTGCATTCCTCCCAGCGTTATTTGTGTCTCAGTTTTGTATTGTCTCATTGTCTTCATTAAATCTCATTAATCTCGCACTTGCATCCTGCCACTCCTTCACCCAGTCGTTACAGCAAGGCACTGAACCCCCAACTGCTCACTGGGTGCCGCAGCATAAATGGCTGCCCATTCACGAATGGCTGTGTTCACGGTGTGTGTGTGCGCTTTGGATGGGTTAAAAAAGCAGAGCATGAATTCTGAGTATGGGTCTCCATACTTGACTGAATGTCACTTTCACTTCACTTCACTTTATGACGTTATCAGTGACTCCATCTTTTTAATGAAATGCTCTCTGCAATGCGAATATACTCTGGAGGATTTCAGAATTGTAAGCCCAGCATCTCAAATATGCATTTTGTAGAGTTTTTTTTTTTTTTTTTTTTAAGTCTGGTGATTTGGCATCCATGTCGCTAATACTATTTTCTTCAAAATAGTAAATAATTCCCTAAGATGAGAAATCTCTTTCTTTAAATGCTTTTCTAATGCTTCACCATGACAGCCAATTTACATGCTGTTGTCTTTGACAGTGACTACCATTAGATTTGTATCCCAAATTACCTCTGGCTATCTGATATCTAACTAAGTCTGGCTGCTCTTTTAGTATTAATGGGTGTTTTGCACTTTAACTAATTGGTTTTATAATTTATTTTTTTAAATCTCTCTTTTTTTTTGTCTCCTCTCTGAACAGCTAAACCAAAAGCCCCGTCCTCAGGATCACACTGTGTTTCACCATGAATGTTGCTGTATCACCGATGGCCAGTGAGGCTGGTTCCCCTATGATAACCTCTGTGACTCCCACCCTGGAACCCGGCCCTGATAAACATGATGATCCGTGTGGGCCCAGCGTTAGCGGAGATGGGCCGACTCAGAAACAAGATCCCTACCGCAGGTACCAAAAACCCCCTCCTCTCCACACAGGGGCCGACTGGAAGGTGGTTCTACATCTGCCAGAGATCGAGACCTGGCTGAGGACCACGACGGAGAGAGTCAGAGACCTCACACACTCTGTGCAGCAAGACAGCATTAATAGACATGTGGATGTGCACCTGGTACAACTCAAGGTAAGAGTACAGGAGTGTAGCATTAAAGTAACCGATATTTTGAATGATGCTGAATGTATCTTTGTCCATGGCTAGATGATTAGATTATTTAATATTCACTAAGCCCTCATTTATTTGGTCAAAAATACAGTATATATATATATATATATATATATATATATATAAATTATATATTTGTGGTGCAAAGCAGAATTTTTTGGAGTCTTCAGTGTCACATTGTCCTTCAGCAATCATTATAATAAGTTGTTTTCCTGCTCAAGAAACATTTCTTATTATTATCACTGTTGAAAACCGTTGTGCTGCTTAATATTTTAGTGGAATCAGTGTTAGATTTTATAAACCTAATATAATATAAATCTATTATAACAATCTGATAAAAAAATATATATATATGTAATTTATTAATTAATATGACTTTAAAAGCCATAATGGATCTTTGAGTTCTAGATTAGTTAGATATGATATGTATCAAGAGCTTTTAATTGATTCCTCTACTCGACTCAAACTCTATTTCTGCTAAGAGCACAGCATAGCTTGCTGGAGGATTTGTCAGGTTGCTGGTGCATTAATGGACATGTAAATATGTATTTATTTCCAAAATTGCATTAAGTTTGTCCAGATGTATTTCACACTGCGTGCAAAAATACTTCCTGGGTAATTTCTCATCTTATATTTCTCTTTTGAGAAATTTGAGAGGAAACGTTATATGTTGTTACAAGCTACTTTTTAAGATTTAGTGTTTTGATTTAACAATTATTTATTCAAATTTTTACTATTTTACTTTTTTTTTTACTTTCATCAACTCGTGAACCCCAGTTTGGGAAACCCTGGTCTGTTGCACTGTAGTAATGATGACTTGATATCAACACGTGTTTGATACAGTGATGCTGAGGTCATAATGAGAGTTTCAGTGTTAGTCTAACAGCTGCATGGATGAGTCCCTCTGCCCCACTTTCAGATTGAGAAACCATTACAGAACTCCGTCTGAAAGATGTTTCAGAAACATCGTTGTGTTCTCATTTCATTTTGTACATTTGTTGGTTTAATCAGAACAGTGTGCTCAGCAGACTTTAATTAGACGTTCACCCTCTCGATGTCTTTCACAAGGGAGAATCAGGCAGCCTGTGGTTCAGCTTCATCATCTTATAGCTCAGATAAACAGCTGCTCACATCATTATGAGAGCCACTCAATGAAACGGAGGATTGTTTTGAAACTGAGATCGAAATAAATATTGTAAGCTCAAAAAGCAACTTAGTTTAGTTTTAAATAAGTGAAAGTGAAGAGGAAACTGGCTGCGTCACTGTTCCCCTCGGTGAAGTCTGTGCATTCTGAATGTGTTACAGGAATCTCTTCTTTAACTGAATGTGTCTCCGCTGCTGGAACGTGACCTGATGGTCTTTGCTGTTAAAAACACACTGCAGTCTCTGGTGTCACGGCGGTTTACAGCCAGTCTGAGAAACTGCCTGTCCTGTTAATAAATCATATTTGAAGCTTTTAGTATAAGTGTGTGTGTGTGTGTGTGTGTGTGTGTCTCTGAAGGGCAGCTTTCTCTCATCGGTCAGATGGTATTGTCATTGCCACCACGGTTATGTCTTTTTAGTTGTGAAGTGAGGTTGTGCCATTAGGCTATTAACAATCAAATCATTTCAGTCTGATCTGAACAGTTTGAGTGCCACATTCTTTCAGATCTTGTTTTAGCAATCTGTCATAATGTAATAAGGCTTCTTAAAGAGACTGCTATTGTAGAACGAGGAAATATTGGACCCAATAAATGTGGCAAATGATGCAAATGATTAATAAAATATTATAATTAAATATGTGAGTTAACACCCACACAGACATCTATATATTTGTGAATATGTGTGTTTGTTTATATAAAATGTTTATATGTTTGTGTTTGTATGTGTGTGTGTATATTTAAAACACACACACACACACACACACACACACACACACACACACACACACACACACACGGTTTGGAAATTGGATGGATATCTTTAATTTAGAATTTGTATAATGATTTTTTACTACCTTTTTATAATTTGGCAATTATTTATAATAAGAAATGTAATTTAACTAAATAAAAAAAAATGATTTATTTAATAAACAAGAAATTATACATAATCATATATGAACCTAGTAAAAGTTTGCAAAAGTTTTTTCCGAAAGTACAAACCTTCAAGATTTATGAACAACCCTTAAGCTTAAAAGTAGTTTTCACCATTATATATGGTGTTCTTGAGGTTTGATGAAGGAAGAGAAGTCATGTCTATAATCTAATACAGCTGAAGATGTTTCATAGATTTTATAGTGAGTGTTGCACCTTCTTTTTTCAGTATGTTATTCAGATTTTTGCCTGCTTTTCTTTTGTTTGAGCATCGTTTTCTGCTTCTTTAATGGACCTTTATATATCATCTCTCTCTTGATGCTTTGTGTTGTTGTTGTGAAGAATTCTGTGTGTGTTTCTTGCTGAATCCAGGGTTATTGTGAGCGGCTGACTGAAAGCTTTGTGTTCAGTATCAGCAGACAATGAGTCAGTCGGGCAGCACACATCTGTTTCTCCGTGAGAGGCCACAGAGCACAGCACTGACTGATACTCTTACACTAGTGCGCCTCGTGACTCACTTCCAGGCTTCCTGTGAGCTCCATACTGACTGTGACATATAGGACCACTGATTCTTCATGTGTGTGGTGATTTTAGAACTGCCTGTCAATACTGAGCTTTCAGGATGTATTATGTTCCCTGAAAATGAATGTAAATGTCAACAATCATATACTTCCAGGAGGAATTTTGAGGCAATTACAGATGACAAAAACATCTTTCAGTCTCTCAGAAAGTCACATGTCTCTTCTTCCTCCTAAAATGAATCATTTAGCATCTTTTCAGGTTCAGTGGCAAGGTGCTCTTAACTATATATTGTCTTTGACTTTCAAGCATACAGCGCCATCTCGTGGAGAAGATCAGGACTAGTGTTCAAGAGTTTGGAGTCAGTAAGGCATTTCTAATGTTACAAAATATTCTAATTCAAATAGATGCTGTTCTAAATTACATTTTAAAATATATTCAAATAGAAAACAGTTATTTTTTGAAAGCATAAGATACTTGTCACAGTGAGGGTCTGTGACTAGACTCTAATGATGTAAAGGACTCTTACAAACATACACCTCCTGTTCTGCGCAAGTTACACTAATTAACACAGACATGTTTGTGTCACTGATCATGTGAATTATTTAGAGTTATTCCTGTCATCATTATGGCATTTCTTTCTCAGTTTAGCATTTAATGATTTTCATTAATGATTGTTGATTTACATTTATATTTATGCATTTTGCAGACGCTTTTATCCAAATCGACTTACAATGCATTGAGGCTATGCATTTTTTACCAGTATGTGTATTTATGTATTGTGTTGTGTTAAATTAAAACAACACCGGTCATCTTGTTAAATGTTTATTGTTGCCAAAAGTTAGTTTGTATTTAACTTGTAACCATTTTTTTTATTTTTTTATGTTAAAATTTTTTTGTATGTATCATTGTAAATGCCATTGGCACACTAGTGGGAAACCTTCATTTTTGAACTTCTGGGAATTAACACTCTGAACTTTTGAGTTCATCATCACTTAAATAATATACCTCCATCTGCCAATTCATTTAGAGCGGTGGTGCTTATACTGTTTAAAACATTTTTGGTCCCTTTTTCTGAACTTGACTCACCCAAGTCTCTCTTAAAATACTTTTTTCAAAAACATTAAAATAACATTAAAATTCAAAACTTTTGAACAGTAATGTACTGTATAACTCTAGTTTATAGTAATCATGAGCACCCATTTGTTTGTGCATGTCTGTTTATATATATATATATATATATATATATATATATATGTATGTGTGTGTGTGTGTGTGTTTTGTATGAAGTATCCTTAATATATGAAAATGCATGTCCAAGTGTTTTTCATGTAATTGTGTTTTACAAAAGTAGTAGGTTATATGTAAGGCTTGTATATAAGTGATTAGGCTTGTAATTTAAGTACATTGCTGTTACTGCATGGCAAACTGTTGACCAAAAGATGGCGTCACTAACATAGATTAATGAGAAAACGTGAGGTTCTCTGTCACTGGATGGATGGATGGATAGTACAGAACTGATTCTAAGTGGAATAGTCTGGTTTGCAGTAGCAGCTGTGTGTAGTATGTAGAGAGTTGACTCACTAATGGATGTCAGAGCGCCAAGAGTTTAGCACACAGCTGTGATGTCCACATTCCCCAAAGAGACCAGCCCTCAGAACAATGTCTGCAGACACACCCTTATTCCACAGATCAGATGTACAGTATGAGGATTCACACACACACACAGACACACACACTCACGCACACTTGCATTGGCACTAATTGCATGTAATAGCATTTTACCAGTTGTCAGGATGCCGGGTGTACTCACACTAATGTGATTTACACACACACACACACGCAGACATACCCATGTTTCTCACTTCTGTATTTTTACCCTGTTGAAACCAGATCAGTTCACGTGGGCATGTATTTGGAGTGATGTAATCTTAGTTCTCGTTCAGCCTCCTCTAATGTACAGTGGGTTGAATGGTCTGCGTGGTTTGCAGATATGCTAAAGACTTCACCTTTTGTGCCATTTGCATGTTGCAGTTGTTTTTATATCATTTCCATTGCAATGTCATAATAGAAAGCTCATTTACAAAGCTCTGCACTTTTTGCATGTTTCTTTATGGAATATTTGTCTAAAATGATTGATTTTCACCAGATTGCATTACTAACATTTTTAAATCTATTTGGTAGAATTAAAGTTTATAGATTCTGTTTGGGCCTGTGAGTAATTAAGGCAACTTTTTGGGGTTGGTAAGGTTTTTTAATCTTAAATAATCTTATGCTTACCAAGACTGTATTTATTTGATAGCATAATATTCTAAATATTATTACAATTATTACATATTATTATTATTACATACTTATATGTAATTATTACATACATATTATTACAAAACTGTTTTCTATTTGAATATATTTTGTGTCATTTATTCCTGTGATCAAAGTTGAATTTTCAGCATCATTACTATTTAGTGTCACATGATCCTTAAGAAATCAATGTAATAAGCTGATTTGATGTCTTATTATCAATGTTGAAAACAGTTGTGGTGCTTCATATGTTGATGAATAGAAAGTTTTGGAACATTATAAATCTATTTAGTGTAATTTTTATTAGGAACTTTTGAACAGTAGTGTATGATTAACACATACGTGCTTTTTCCAACGTACTACATCAAAAACCATGCTTTTTCCATGATGGCAATGTTTAAAACTTTTTTTTACAATATGTACCTTGTTACGTTTAATTATTTTTAAAATGAATGGTGTGTCAATGCTGCGTCAGAGCAGCATACTTCTTGTAGTTTTCCAAAGAATCTTTTGCATCTTCTGAGAGATTAATATTATTTTAATATTTACAGTATGTATTTAGTGTTTCAAATTCAGATAAAAATGCAAATGTATGTTTGTGATGCATTTGCTTAAAGGTTGCACATAAAGGTTTTATCATACTGTACAATTTAATGTACTAGCCTTGTTGATGTTAATATCAATGTGGAAGCCCCAATATGTGCGGTGACCTTAGTGTCTCCAGTTACGCCTCAAACCCCGATGTTACCCCCCTGCAGCAGCTGCCCTTGCTGGTGGGCCACACAAAGTGAGGGAGGGAGAGAGGTCAGGTCCCAAAATAGCCCCTTGGTTTGGTGAGACAGCCCCTCCTCCAGAGATAAAGACAGAATGGAAGAAACAGGCCAGTGAAGTGAGTGAGGAGGAGATACGGAGAGAGAGAACGATAGCATATCAGGCAGCACAAGCACTCAGAGCTGTCACATCTGACATCAGATCTGACACACATCAGCGCCGCATGCCCCGCAGAGCTCACTAAAGCAATCTCTGACTTCATTCTCCTTGATTCATCGTGTTTTACTTCAGCCAGCGAGCAGGTAAGAGGAGGGATCAACTGACATGCTCAATATATTTCTAACAGGAAGCCTCTGATGGGTTGACATTGTGAAGATTGTTTGAAATATTGTTAGGAAGTGAAGTCGAGTGGCTGAGTTTCTTTTATTAATAATTGAGTAGGCTGGCTTTGTGTTTGGTGTTGCTTATTGCACATTTTAGGGTGTGAACTGGTGTCTTTTTTATAGGAAAAGGTTAATGTATTATTTTGCATTTGTAAAAGGAAGAACTTTTATTGTGTTTGTATGCGTGTTCATGTGCTTGTGTCATCAGAGGTCACATGGTATTGAGAGGGCAGCTGTGGCGCGCTTACAACCTCAACTGGCCAGTGATAAAAAAAAAAAAATAAGTACAGAGAGGGACCATGCTAATACCAAGAATTTTTTGGTACTATGGTGTAATAATGGTACACTACTCGTCAAAAGTTTGGGGTCAGTAGTTAAAAAAAAAGAGGTTTGAAAGAAATCTGCATTTATTTGATCAAAAACACAATAAAACCATAATATTGTGAAATATTATTATAATTTGAACTGCTTTCTATTATTCCTGTGATCATAGCTGAATTTTCATCATCCTTTCAGTGTCACATGATCCTTCAGAATTCATTCTTAATATGCTGATTTGCTGCTTAAGAAACATTTATTATTAATGTTATTATAAGTGATAAAATTAGTTGTACTGCTTGATATTCTTATGGAATTGTATTAATTTCTTTGAAACATTGTGTACAAGAACTGGTCAGTATCATAAAATAAAGAGTGTGGGTGATCAGGGTCTTGTGTGACCCTGAAAGGTTTATTTTGTGACATTGACCTTGGAAAATGGAACATAAAATATTAATTTGAGTGGGGGAAAGCATACCACAGAGTGATATGAGAGACGTGAAACCTGCACAGCTATGTTAGAAACTGAGACAATTCAATATTTTTGAGGCCATTATAATGCAGCAGTTGACCAATGAGAATCAGTTTTAGTGTCATTTGAATCATTGAAAGGGTCAAACACAAACCCTGATATGTTTTTAAGTTTATAAATGCTTTATAAATGCTTAGTGTAACTGTAAATGTGTTGTTCATCGGCCATTTAATGCTTGAACTAAAATAGTTCTTCCACTATAGTATCTCATGAATTCAATATTTAAATCTTTTTTGATGTGATTCTTATCTTGACACTATCTTCAGAGAACCTTTGGTTTGGTTAAGCCATCATAACCTGTATTATAGTATGTGAGCTACAGTAGGTGATCTGTGACTCCTGTAACATGGTCAGCTTGCACGCTACTGTTTGTTTTTAAGAGAGCGAAGCAGGAGTGTATGGGACCTGCTGCATTTTGGCGGCATGTCTGACCTACATTTAGTGGTGCCGTGTTATTTTAGGGAGTGTGCGACACCGTATCAAAGATGCTGCTGGCTGCAACTCTGGTGGTGCTGTGTTGACCACAAGCTGCAGTTGTTTTGGCATGTCTGCCATGACCTATAAATGCTCCTGCACTCTCACCTTTCTCTTTATTCTCTCAGTGCTTTTTAGGTTCTGACATTTTCATGTTTTGGACATAATCCTGAAATAGTTTGTTTTTCAGAAAAAAAATATTATTTAGGGTTGTCAAAGATGCTGTTGTCACTTGGACTGATATTTTGAACTTAATGCGATTAAATACTGTTTATTTTATTTTATTTGTTAAGTGTAGTTTTTATGATGCAATTACAATAATATCAAATTGACAAAATGTTTGAAAAGAAAGTTTCAGTTTACTGTATGTCCTAGGAAACTATTTTGCCTCCTGAATTAAAAGTTTTTATAAATGACGATGTTTAAAGTTTGGATGAGATGAGACCACTGTCAGAATTTGCTAGCAGCTGAGCCTCCTGACTTGCACAGGGAGGGATCATAACATGATCCAATAAAGTGGACCCAAACTGTATTTGGACACTTAAGGTACACTTTAAAAATACTAATCTCATTGCATTACTTGGTGAGAAAAATGCAAATGTTATCTGACTTTACATACAATCCAAAACAATGAATGAAATTCAGACATTATTAAGTAAGTGTCCAAATATTTTGGGGGGGTCTCTTTAAATGTGCAGTTGCTACTGTATGTAGTGTATCTACCATATCATCTTATTCTGTTTTGTGATCTAATTTTCTGAAATTAGCTACTGCTTCTGAAACTAGCCATTTAATATCCGCCCCTAGGGCTGCTTGATTTATGATTTGTACCACAGTGACAGTGCAAAAAAGCCCCCTAGACCCAGTGACCCACAGTCGTAAATGTGCTCTTCGCTGCTGTGACTTTCACATCATATAAACCAGATAAACCAGAACTGGTTAGCAACTAAAATAATATTAGATATCCCAATAAGATCCCAGTGAAATCATTGAAAAATCTTAAAAATATCAAGAAGCACAACTGCACTGTGTGGTATATACCTACATTTTGAACAGTAGAGTATATGTCATGAAAGACATAATCAGAGGTAATTTACTGGGAAAACCACATGGCTCTTTGGTATATTCTGAGTTCTCCTCTGTATTATTCACGTCATGTGAAAATGACTCAAATGTCCATCCATTTTCTCTTACATGGATACATAACATGGTGATGTTGTTTCACTTGTACCTGGTTGAAGGTACAGTAGGTGCATGACAAGTAGTCTTCACTTGACTGATGTTTAGTTCCTTTTATCAAAACAAAACTAAATGATAAAACTGCAAAAAGTCCTGGAAACCTGAGCTGTTACCATAATAATGTTGTTTGGTGTGTATAATGAAGAAATATCCTGTTGAGTAATTCAATCTTTGCTTCAGTGAGCCCTGATTCTGGAAAAATATCTCTTCTTTCAGAAAACAAAGTACTTGTTACTCATGCCCTGTTCTTTTTGCTCTTTCTCATGAATTATAATACATATATCTGTTTGGTCTGAACATTAGACGTTTTCTATCTAAAAAGCCTTAGAGGGTGTTTCTTTAATATCCAGTGGGTTCTGGATTGATGATGGAAATAGGTATTTTAGCACAGGAGGAAGTTGGTGAGAAAGCCACATCCTCAGAAATTGTGTATTTCCAAAGAGCTGTATGAATCCAGTGCCATCATATGATGTGTAATTTCATGCATAAAATTGCAGATCACAATACTGTATATGTTGACTGTCTGTGCATTTGTCTGTCTGATAGGACATCTGTGAAGACATATCTGATCATGTCGAGCAGATCCACGCACTGTTGGAGACCGAGTTCTCCCTGAAGCTCCTGTCCTACTCAGTGAACATCATAGTGGACATTCGGAGCGTGCAGCTCCTCTGGCACCAGTTGCGAGTGTCCGTGTTGGTTCTGAAAGAGAGGCTTCTCCAAGGCCTCCAGGACTCCAACGGCAACTACACCCGCCAGACTGACATACTGCAAGCCTTCAGCCAGGATCACGACGAGGTCAGATACATCTCCACAACATCATCCAAATTAAGCCACCTAAGGCGGGTACATCCCTTGCTTAGGGTACATCCAATACTAATTTACAAGGACAGAAAGTTAGTTATGCAACGTTCTGCTGAGACTGTACCATAAACCCATTTGATATACACTTAACCAAAGACATTCAGCCTAGACAACTCTAGCACACATGCTTTTCTAGTAGACATTTGCAGTAAGGTGTACTTACGTAACTTAGTCGAGTTCTTTTAACATAGGATAGATTTGATTACATTTTTAAATTTGAGTTTGCGACTGAGCCTGTTTTTGTTATCTCGATCATCTTTAGACTCGGCTGGACGCTTTGACAGAAGTGGACGACTCTGGCCAACTGACCATTAAATGCAGTAAGGACTACTTCTCCTTGGACTGTGGCATCACTGCGTATGAGCTGAGCGACTACAGTCCCATTGATGACCCCGAAGGTCGAGGGCCACGCTCCCTTTATCCCGAGTTGGAACAAGACTTTCCAGAACTGCTTCAGAGTGTGGATCTCCTCAACATTGCAGCCTCCAGACAAAACCAGGTGTTGTCTCCACCTGCAGAAGAGTCTGTTACCCCCACCCAGGAACCTCAAGAGACAATCAGTGTCCCCACTAAAGAAGAAAGTGCAAAAGATTCAGCAATGCAGGGAGATTGTGGCTTTGGCCTTTCCAAACGCCCACTTCAAAGTGGCTTTAAGAGTGATGTGTCTCCCACACAGCCTTTGCCTAAAAAGCTTATGTATCTGGAAAGTGATGGGGGCACAAGGTGCACTAGGTCTTTGCCTCTCCAGTACCAAGGTGACTTGAGCAGAAGCACACCCTCCCTTCTGGATACACCAGATCGCTCAAAGTTCTGGCTGGAGCTGGAATCAGTTTATCCAGGCAATGGGAGTCAGTCCTTTGAGAGTCTCCATGCCATGAATGGAGGGATCTTGCAGATGAGTCTCAAGAGACCTTCTGTGTCCACTGAAGTTCCTCTGGAGAGACGCTCGGCAGAGGCTGTGCAGGGATTCCACAAGCAGAAGCACTTGACAAACTTAAAGACTATGCACTCTAAAGCCAAGCAGGCTTACAGTGACTCTTCCAGCCCTCCAGCATCTTCAGGGGAGGACATCTCAGACCCAGACCAGCGTGAAATGTCATCCAGCCCAGACAATCAAGCTCCCACCACAGGTTCTCTCTGGATCGTGAACCAGAATGCTTTGTGCATCTCCAATGCATCGGGGAGCTCCAAAGAACACTGGTATGGTTCGGATGAGTTCCTCGCTCTTCCTGCCCAGCTGAAAAAGACAGAGATGTTGGCATTGAAGCTGGAAAGCCTTGCTCAGGCTTTACCACAAATGGGCCTGGAAGAGTCGATTCAGGATGTGGATGACTGGGAGCTCACTGAGGTCAACCCTGATTGGGAGAGCAGCAGTGATCTCCTTTTGCTTCACCCTTATAAGAAGCCCTCCCGAGTCGGCCGCTTTTCACCTACTTCCTCGAGTGACGTGGCACCTTCATTGGATGACAGCATCGAGTCTGGCCCACTCAGTGACCTGTTGTCCGAGGACGAGGGGGCAAGAAGCACACCAGAATCCAGGGGTAGAAATATATCAACTGGCTGGCCTAATGCACCAAAGATGATGTTTCAGTGCACACCTTTGATACAGCAGCTACTAGCAGATATTCAGCACCAAGAGAACTACCATGATGTCTGGGCGAAAATAGAGGTAAGAGATTTCTGCTTTTTGGCACAGTATTCTTGAATGATGTATAGTATATGCTTTAAACCGTTCCATATATATACTGGATATTATGACATATGAACTGAATGCAGTATATACTGTTTACTGTTACTTATTCAGTACATGGCATACTGTACAGCAAACTGGATACTATTTTCAATAGTAGGTTAAACTGTTGACATTCTGTGATAAACATGTTTCATGTTATGTTACAGTTGGATTGTGGGTTACATTATACTGTCCAGTGTACTCTCCCTGTATACTGCACATTTTGGCAAATGTATCACTGTACTGTCCTAGTATGCATGTTATATATTGCAAAAATAGTAAGATAAGTGTGTTAGTTCCATAGCCAATCACTCAATAATCTAAATGAACAACCAAGTGTTAATGCTAACCCTCTGAACTTACATTCATCACAGTTCTACATTTCCGATTTAATTTCAAAGGGATATAATCATTAAGGAAGTCATTTGTATGCCTTAATCCTCATTCACATAGAGGCGGCAGCTAATATGTGTCACTACACTAAGCAGATATTAAAAACAGCTGATAACTAAAGGGGTAATGAACTAACAAGCCACCTTAGCCTTTTGCTAACATTCGAAGCTTAATTAACAGGATTGCACTTCTCGACAACCTCTCTTCAGTCCCAAGGCTGTAATTAAATGATTAGCTGTGTAATTTAGAACATGCAGTCATGTATATAAAGGACCCTGGTGCTTGAGGAAACCCAAACTTGTCAGACTAGTTCTACACTTTCTATGTGCAGAATAGCATACTACCATACTCTTACTATTGCTGAACTATATATTATGTAAACTATGCACAGTATGCAAATTTTATGAATGCATGGAAATACCCAGATGACTTAGTAAATTTGCTGAAATTAGCAGTATGCGTCAGAATTACTGCAGGGAATACTGTATCCTATAATGCAATGCATCTTTAAATATTGTGTGACACATTAACTTTTTAAGAAGAAATGTAAAAAATATATTAAATATACTAATTTGTATTTACATTTTATTAAATTAACAGATGGTTTTATTTAAAGCAATTAGGGAACAAGCAAGTTGTCATAATGTAGGACCCAGCTATCACACTAAAGTGAATGCCACTTAAATGCAACATCATGAGACAAATTAGTGAGGTCAGCACAATGTGACATTGTGGCACACTACTGTTTGAAATGTTCATCATGGAATGATGCATATTAATTAACTTATAAAGATCAAAGCATAAACATTTTTTATTTCCTGGCTGTTGACCATGAGATTAGTTCTACTCTTTGGTTTACTGTCTTAGAGACATAGTAGCATAATGTCGCCATCTGGTGGTCAAATGGAAATTAACACCATAAGAACACCAGAAACCTAAATTAATATAAATTAGTTTCTTTGTTTAAGAAAATGAGACAATATTGAATGCATGGAATCTTTTTTTTTCCTTTTTTTAAACAAGATAATTTAGATGCCGCTCATTTTTTTCAACTTTTGATGCTTTGGTAAAAAAAAGAAGTGCATAGTACCCAAAAAGACAATATAAATTAATCTATTAATTGAATAATTTGAAATCTGCCACAACTGTCTTAAAAAAAAGAAAATAAATTAAGTCAAATTATCTAAATATATTTGCACTGTTTCAAGAAGGTGTCCTATTAATAATTTATTAAAGGTTTGCATTAGTACTTGAACTGCTGTGGTTGGTTAAAATGTGCTTATACTGTGTGCGTTCAATATCTTGTGCTTTCATTCTATGGCCGGTTACATAAAATGCTTAGACTAGTCTTACAAGTTAGACATCTGTTTTATTCCTTTAAGATAAAAAAAAAACATTAAATTACATTAAAAAGTAGACTGGCTTACTGTTAGTTGGTCAAACTAGTTCTTAAAACACAGTCTTA
The DNA here is from genome assembly GCF_963082965.1 of Carassius carassius. Classification (NCBI taxonomy): domain Eukaryota; kingdom Metazoa; phylum Chordata; class Actinopteri; order Cypriniformes; family Cyprinidae; genus Carassius; species Carassius carassius. The sequence continues at coordinate 2,713,657 of NC_081785.1, forward strand.
GCACAGAGGCTAATTTCATGTAAATGGCCACTGATTTAGAATGATCAATAACATTATACACATTTCGGCCAGTGTCATGACTTTATATCGTCCACTGGAATTCTTTCAGTTCACACTAATTCATATTTTATCACCTGCACATTCAGTGTACTGTTTCATCCAAGCAGATCAATCCTTACAACACAGGAAGCACTTCTGAAGGCTACTTCTTAATACTCCTCATGTCTTATGAACAGTATCAACGGCAATCATGCCGATCCAATGGAGGTGAATAACTAGTGAAGGGAAGGATGCCCTCAAAAGTTTTCAGCTGTAATCCTTCCTTTGATTCCAGTGCAGGTGTGCATGTGTGCAGTAAGCTCACTGGAGCGGGTGGAGGTAGGCAGCCACATCCACCTGAGATGATGCGTGTCACAGGAGGAGGTGATTGATCACATTAGTATTCAGCTGCTGGAGATGACTTCATTCTCATGGCAACAGACAGCTGGCAGCTGAAGCCTCTTCTTGGGGCATCTCATGGGCCTAGTCATGTGTGACGCCACCAACTCATCTTCCCATTCTCCTTGTCTTTCTCTCTCTCTCTCTCTCTCTGTGTCTCTTCTGCCTCCCCACACCTTGACATTCGTTGCACATCTTTGTCTTTGCGTCTTTATTTTTGGTATTAAAAATAAGACTGTAAAAAAAAATTTTTTAATAATATATACACACATTTTATGCAACAGATATTTTTTCCCCCCAATAGAATTTGATTGGAGAGCTGCTGAATTATGATCATTTTTATTGTATCATAATATGCATTTATATTATTATATTTTTATATGCAAATTATTATATTAGGTATAAAAAATGATGCTTATCTTTAAGATCATATACATATATAATGTTTATTTATTTATTTTAGGCATATTAAAAAATGAAGTCCATTATAAAATGTGACATATTCATGACAAACCATGTAATTTATTTTTATTTTATTTATTATTATTATTAGGAGCTGTGGGATTGTTCTCTAAATATTCTCCTCATGCATTATATTGAAAAACAATGTTTGGAATGACATCAGGGTGATTAAATTATCAACAATAAAAAATCATTTTTGGGTGAACAATTCCTATTTAATGCATATAAACAGACATCGGGAACATGCTGATAAAAGCAGACATACAACATCAAGGTGATTAAATAATAAACAAATTGTAATTTTTGGGTGAGCAATTCTTGTATGTATTGAATATGGTGAAAGCTGGTTTCTGAGATTGTCCAATTCAAATATGAATTTGACTGCCCTCGTTCCCGTTAGCTCTCTCTCTCTCCTTCTCTCACTCTCTCTGTCTGTCTCTTTCTTGTTCTTTCTCTGGGGCATGGAGTCGCGTCTCATTTTCTCTTCCTCCCTCTGTAATACACTCACAAACAGGTCTTGCGACAAGCTCAGTTAATGCTGTGACCAGCGGCTACATATTCATCTGCTCTGAGAGCTTTATCACTGCACAAGATGAGAGTGAATTACACCGCGTCCCTGCCAGGGGAATCATTTAGTGGCAGTATCTATTGATTTCCATCGACTGCCATCATTTCACAGAATTCCTTTGGTCTATATGATGATGTACTAGATATGCGATAGTTTGAGGGCTTTCTTTCAACATAAAATTAATCAACCAGCTTTGGCCAGCTTGAACAAGACAGTCTGCCAGACCAGAACCAGGCCCAGCTGATCTGTTCAACAATACAGACAATAAACCAGAAGGAGATGCATTCAGGCCTTATTTTGACATCTGAAATGGCAGATCTGATTCCTCTCCAGCATTTAGCTTTAAAAGCACAGCCAGTCTCACCCACTTCAAAGCTTTTCTGCCAGTGAAGGCCAAGCAGTCGATAAAATTATGGGATTTTTAGCTGGCATCTGCGGAGAGGTCATTTATATCAATATCTTTGATTTTCGCCAACGTTAGATAATGAGCAGTAGGAGCTGCCTTAGAGAAAGGCCGAGATGTTCTCATTTTACATTCAGATGGATCATTAGAGACTTCATGAAATGGTATTTGATCTGTTTGGGCGTATGACATCGAAACATGAGAGGACCAGCATATTTGTCACTCTAATTAGAGCACAGATCCTCGTCATTCACCCTCTGGTTAACCACAGACTTGAAGGAATAGTTCACCTGAAAATGTCTTCATTTAACTCGCCTTCATTTCATCCTCTTTCTTCCATATGCAGAAGTATGTTCAAACTGCTCATGTGAGTGCTGTTGAGCACCAACGATAACATAATAGTACCATAAAGTATAAAAAAAGACTGGGGTTTGACTTCTGAAGTCTTATGAAACACATTTGAGAGCTGTGGCAGAGGTGGAAGGTTTTCAGTGAATAACAACAAAAATCTTGGCCGGTTCCTCACACAAAGCTAGCTATAGATACTAATATAGACTCCATTATTGGTTGTTTTATCCTTTTTTGAGGTATGAAACCCCCCTTCTACTTTTGTTGTATGGAGTCATTTAGACGTCTCCTGTAAAACTGTTCCTCCAGTATTTGTTTGAGCTACATTCAGTAGGTAGCTGTATAGTTTTTCTTTGGTCCAGTAGATGGCAGTATTTACACACCAGCACATTGAATTTCCTAACACTGCAACAGCAGTGGAGGCACATCAAGGGCAGCTTCTGTGTGACATTCCCTTAAGCATTGTGAGCTTTTGACAAATGCAATCCATCGCTCCCAAACTTTTATCATCAGTTTATCAAAACACTTGATTATTTTTTCTGAAGTCCTATTTGTTGTGGTGTAACACATGGTGGTTTTAATGTTTCGAGACTTTTGATGTCAAAGCAGTCACATTTGCTGTGTTTGGCATAGTTGATGTGTCGGTGTGTTTGTTCCTGCAGGGTTTTGTCAGCAAACTGGATGAGTTCATCTGCTGGCTGAGAGACGCTCTCGAAACCACAGACAACTGGACACCACCCAGAGCTGATATCCACAGCCTCAAACTCTACCTGGAAACTCACCTTGTGAGTAAACATCTGTCCGTCCTTATCCTTCAGTGTGGGAAAACTCACAAAGGTTAACAAATGAACACATGCTCAGAAGTGTTCCCCTTTAAGGTTCAAACTGCTTTGTTTTAATCTACTGAAATTTCATTTTTTCAATCTTAAAGGAGGATTTTTGCTCAGATGTTGCTCTTTCATAGTTTCATCATGTTTCTCAGTCATGTTTAATTTAAGTCTCTGACGTTTCCCATAAATTACTTAAGAGGAATCAAAATAGGCACAAAGTCAATTGTTTATGCACAAAAAGATTGTGTAAAATAAAAGCATATAGCAGCTCAAATCTTTTTCTTGAAATGTATTAATACATTTAAGTAAATTTACTTTTTAAAAAGAGTTGTACAGTAGAATTGTACAATTTACAGTAATAGATCATTTATTACTAATTTAATTACTGATCAATTACTATGTGTGTGTGTATAAAATATAAATCTTTCAGATTTTCATATTATCAAAAGTAAATTATAAATGTACATGTATAATTTAAAATTGTCCTATATTGTTATATATAATATTTAAATATTTTATATGTTACTGTAAATGTTCTCTATTCCAAATGGTTTTATATTATATTATATTATATTATATTATATTATATTATCTCTATCTGTGTAAACATGTATAATTAAAAAAATATATATCTGGTGTTTTATCATATTTAAATAAATCATTTACAGTAAATTATAAATTTCTTCTATTCCAAATTTAAAAACAATAATTTTATGAATATAAATACATACGATTATATTTAATATTATCAAAAGTATGATTCAATTGAACATGTATTATTTGGAAACGTGGATAATTTAAAAGCTTTATACATTATTATAGGTAACTTCTGAATGTACATGCATCTATTTCTAAATCTGCATAATTTAACACTGTATTATATAGATAAATATTGATATTGTATTTGCCCTCGACCACTAGTTGAGATCTGTTCTAAAATTTCTGAGTTTATTTTCAAGAGAAACATCTGAGAAGTTGGAGACATGAGCAAAGTTCTTCATTTGTCCTCCGTTAATTCTCACTGCTGTCTGGGAAAACTAATTGAAATATTAAAGAGATCTCATGTCTTTCCAATGGGAGTCCCTTAGTAGCCTGTATCAGAAGCATATCATGTTTAGCTCATGCACCAGTGAGATGTGTTTGTTTATCCATCTGTCTGTGTGACCGGCCGTCTCTCCTGAAGAAGGAAAATCACATTGTGATTTATAGTGAGGGGCTTCACTCATTTTTATTGATTCAGAGAGCGGGATCACATACTCGCTGTCTCTCATCCAGCTTTCAGGGGCTCTTAGGATGTGCTCACAGGTTTAATGTCTGGGCATGAAGTCAGGCTGGCAGGTGGGGAGTGTGTGTGTGTATGTGTGTTTGTGTTTCTGTCCGTGCACATATATGTGTGTGTCTGTAAACACGGATCTTTCCGGTACCCACCGGAGAGCCGTGAGGAGGAGGCTGGCTGTTGCAGGGTAGGAAGAGAAGGGGAGAGAGAGAAAAGGAGTGGGCTTTCTTTATAAGGCGTTGAGAGATTGTGAAATGAAACAGCTATTGATTGCACTGGGTGGTGGATCCAGTTCTCTGAATCACATTAAAGACACACACACACACACACACACACACAAACACACACCAGCCTCCATTGGCAAATGAGACACCGAAACAAGGGTCCCCAGTCACACAAATACTGAGCTGTGCTCCTGCTTTATAATATACACATAAACATTAAAGAGACTGTGTATATGTCAGTAAGTACATAAACCACACAGTTTTTTTTCTTTCTTTTTTTTTTACATCTGAGTGGACAGTGTTTAAAAAGGTCAATTGGAGTTTTATGGCCATGACTATTAGTCCATGTAACCTTAGAGTCATTTACATGCTGGTATGCTCCTATAAGTTAACAAAACTACTGAAACATTTAGTAAATGTATTTATTTTTGAATGTACAGTCTTTCATTTCCAGAAAAAGATGTGTATACAAAACTGTGTAGTCAAATGTTCTTCAGAAGTTTCTGTTTGCAATAACAAACCCTGTTTATTCGGTTTTGAATTTGCATGTTAATGTTATAATCTAGCTACATTAATTGTTTTAAAATGTAGTACTTCATAACTTTAATTTGCTTCTTAGACAGTTAAAAAAAAAACTGTGGTTGCAGCTTCAACAGCCGTTTTTCTCCATCTGAGAAATGTAATGTTAACCCCGCTGAACCAGCCCAAGGTTGTGTGCTGGTCTTGCATTTGCTCGTTTAAGATATTTGAGCTTGTTTTCCAGACTAAAGTGCTCAGTGCTCAAAACTCCTTTGAAACAATCAAACCATCACGTTAGGCTTTTTAAAGCTGTTTATTTCACTAGGGAAATGTCATAATATCAAATAAGTCTAAAAACATCCATGAACTTCTAAATGTACCAAAAATGGTTACCATCTGGGCATCTTTAGCATACAATACACAATGCTTTGAGTCATTCAAATCCAAATCTCACATACTATGTATTGCACATAGCATGTGATTTGTGAATTTGTCATAAATAAGCATTTGGCCTTATTTGTAAATAACACAAGTTGAATTTTTTTTTTTTTTTTTTTTTTTTACAGAAAATTAAATATAAACAGAAATAAAAATATAAACAGAAAAACAGAAAAACATTTTAGTGAGTATTATCAAATATAATAAATATCTAGTAAATATTTAAATGAATTTACATATATTTATTTCATTATATTACGTAATATTTTTTTAACCAAAATTGTTATATATATAATTAAAATTTAAATTATATTTATTTTTCTAGAATATAATTTTAATAGCTCACCTATAAAATAGAGCAATTCTGTCATTGTTTTTGCCTGACATTCTAATCATTAAAAAGATATTTTGAAGAATGTTGGCATTTTAAAATTCTTGTGTGTTTCACATAAGAGAGAAAGTCATGGAGGTTTGGAATGAATTGAAGGTGAGTAAATGATGACAGAATTCATTTTTAGGGTGAACTGTCCCTTTAATAACAAGCACAGCACTCATGATCCAGGAGAGATTGACAGGCCGTCCTCCTGTCTGCTCATCCCGGAATCCACAAATACCTTCAAACCACACCACAAACCCCAATCTGTCTCCAGACAGCTCCTCCTCGCACACCAGCCTTCCCTCCGTTCTCTCTCTCTCTCTGATTTGGGGATTAGGTCAGGGGGAGGATCATGGTCCACTTGTTGCTGTGGCACATCTATTGATCTCAAGTAAGCGATAACCTGTTTGCCCTCACATCTGATCCCAGCTCAGAGCGGGGTGGCAGCACTGCGTCCCGTCTGTCTACTCGCACACAAACACACGGAGACGCCTCACACTTCAAGAGCTAGCAGAACTAAGCACGTATCACCTCCAGTGTGAAGATGCAACACTAATTTGTACTGTAATGGCAAACAAAACACACACCTGCTTTCGGAATCAACTTAAAATGCAGATTTGGGCTTTGTGCAGTCAACATCTCTGGTTTCATTCATGAACACATTGGAATTTCTCTTCGAGGCTGGGTTTTGAAGGTAAAGGTGATGATGAAATGGATGTAAGAGTATTTGAATCTTGACGGGGATGTTTTTATGTTGTTTTTATTGTTGTTTTGCATCTCGTACACCCTTGTTTAATAAAACATGACATCTGGTGCCTTATTGCTTATGCTGAACCTTGAATTGGAGCTGCACGAATTGATATAAAGAGTCTCTTAATAAGATTGTGATATTGATATCGCCTCAGTTATAGTTGATGGTATTATTTCAGCTCGCTTTTTAATGCCGCGAATACAGTATTCGAGTGTCCTTGCCATGCGCACCAAAAATTACTAGAGCATTTTGTTGTAGCATAAATCAGTGATGGATATCTGTTTATTCTGCATTTTTACCCCTTCTGATTGTTTACTCAATTTAAAGGAGTTTAGCTCTGTAAAGGATATCAATTTTAGCCTGAATCCGAAGTCATGAATAAGCTCTCCTCAGTTTCTCTCGTGTCTGTCATGAGTGATAAATTGTCTCACCTGCTGATCCATCATCCGTCTCGTCCCGCTCAGACTTTCTGATGGCGCAGAGTTGAGTGAGAGAGAGAGAGTCTCGGCCCTCTCACTCCACTCTCAGACAGCCTCAGACACCAGACCATCCATTTCTGTGTTTCCTTAGTCACTCAACTTAGGGCTTGTCTACTTGGACGTGATTAGTGCTTTCTGATGCTATTTTTGCTGTTTGTTTAGTGTACCGTCGTCTTAACCCAATTAAAACAACTGTATCGCAAATATGTAAGGCCTCCTTGATCAACGTGATCAAAACTTTGCTAACAAACAGTTTTAAACAATCTTATACATGCCTTCTGTCGTCTGATTGATAGTTTGTACTTTTTTAGCAAGCAAAAGGCAATCATTATTTTTTTTTAATTGTAAATTATAATTGTAAAAATGTCCACAGCCTTCAGGTTGTGGTTCACAAGTCTTTTTGATAAGAAATTTTAGAAATAATTCAAGATGAACATTTACTGGAGCAATTTAGGATTACTTGATTGTCAATATATAGTTTTTTTTTTCTTCGAAAAATCACGTTAAAACATGAGTATCAAATATGATCCATGACGCTTTTGAGGAACATTTATTTGTTTGTCTCCCAATCATCACTGTATAGCATTGTATACAATGCATTATATTTGGACAAGAAAACCAGTCTTAGGTCGCTGAGGCATATTTGTAACAAGAGCCAAAAATACATTGTATGGGTCAAAATTATTGATTTTCCTTTTATGCCAAAAATCATTAGGATATTATTTAAAGATCATGTTCCATGAAGATATTTAGTAAATTTCCTAACGTAAATATATTAAAACGTAATTTTTGCAATATGCTTTGCTAATTTAGACAACTTTAAAGACGATTTTCTCAGTATTTTGAATTTTTTGCACCCTCAGATTATTATCCTAATAAACCATACACCAATGAAAAGCTTATTTATTCAGCTTTTAGATGATGTATAAATCTCAGTTTTGAAAAATTGACCCTTATGACTCAAACTAAGCATTTAAATATCATCTAAGACATATTATTAGTCTATAGTAGTCTATAATACTGTTGTGAAGATCTCATTGATTACAAGAATTGCATCGTACTTTCTGGCCATTTTTTTTATATCAGCAACTAAATTAAGTTGCATAGTTTTGCTGAATTTGAGCCTCTGATTAAAGCTCCAAGTTCTCCTATATCATACTACAGGAGCCATAAATGCCTGATGTATCAAATATAAAACTCAACAACAACAACAGCAGCAACATTTCATTCAAAATGTTGTCTAAAGGTTAAACAAAGTACAATAAATACATTAAATTATACAACACAGTGATGTATACAAAATTAATAATACTATAAAGACATAAACTAAAACTAATACATTGACTGAATTGACAATTAAGTTTAATTAAATTAGTAATTAGTAATTAAATTACTAAAAATGTAAGTAAAGTAAACTATAAAATAAACTATAACAATAAAATCTAATTCAAAATATTAACAAAAATTATAATAATAATATTTCAGTGATATTAAAATAAGACTGATGCTGCCAGAAACAGTTTTTGTAATTCTAAAATTAAAAACAAGGTCCCTATTGGGTCATTTTTGTAGAGTTCAAAAAAAGTCCAAAAAGTCAAGTCATGCATGTCAACAAACTGGAATTGCAATGTCAAACTCTTAACACTTTAATCCACACACTACGCTCAGGTTGTACACTACACATTTTGAAAAACATAGTCATCGAAATCCATTTCACTCTTACAGAAAACTGTGCTCAAGAGTATACAGTGCATAATGCAGAATTAGTACTAGTAGCATGCTTGTCTACGTGCATGAACAGACATTTGTGACAGCGGGATGAAACTGAAACTCTTCTCAGAACAGATCCCATGTATACAGGTGGTTGCATCTTTCTGTCAGGTTTGCTGTCAGACAGCTGAGGGTGAAAACGGCCGTGGCGGCTCCCGCTGCCCTCTGTGCCACTGGTCAGATCAGAACAGTCGGTAATGGCATGAAACAGGGCAGAGGGAGATCTGAGGAGATGAGAATTGAAGGTGAGGATGGCTTTAGGCGCCTCGACCGCGGGAACCCTGTGGGAGCGCGGCCCACCGCCCCCCTCGTTCCCACCCGTCAACCTCCACACATCTTCAAAAGCACATCCCTCACCGGCCCCCCTTCCTCACGGATGCAGGATAATGCCGTCTACTCTTTGATTACACTTAGCAATTGGAGAGCCCTCCATTCGAGAGCACTGGGTATTATCAAAAAGTTTTTTTTTTTCTCCCAACCGCTGCTGCACCCACTGGATGGCGAGAGTAGAGGGGAAAACAGTGTTTGGTGGGGGTTTAGAGAGAAAAAAAGTGAAATAGAGACATCAGAGTAAATGGACAGTCTGTTGGGAGACGTACAGATGACTGAGAGTAGGAAAGCACCCGACGGATAGATCCTTTGAGCTGCTGAGCGCCACGCAGTGAATTGTGGGTGTAAGACAGAAATAGAGAGATGGGAACGCGGTTGCGTAGTCCCGAGGTCATTTTCTGGAGGGCACAACTGTGGGAGATACGGCTTCAGGTTTATAACAGCATTTGAATATTAGTTTATGCCGCAGATGATGAATTAGAGAGACAGCTGTCGTTTGTTAATAATTCAGCTGCACGGATGGCAGGATAGACTTGGACAAATACAGAGAGATGGGCTTCATTCCTCTGAGGATGTATGAATAATGCTCGTTTGAGATCAAGGAGTGTGTGAAGGGTGTTTAAAGGTTGCGTGTCGACAGCGCAGCGGGAGATTATATACATTCTAGCTGAAGCACTTAATGTGAATTATGAGTGTTTGTTTTAATGGGATGGAACCGGACGACATGTTAAAGAAAACTGATTTCATGTGTCCCGTTAGGAGTCCTGTATAGGAAAGAAACATGAGATCTCCTTCATATCTCTGTTGTTTCTCCTAGGTTGCATTGAGATTAACTGGAGAGAACAAATTGAGACTTTTGCTCAAGTTTTCCCGAAAAGATCTCAACAGTGTCATATTATGATCTGATCAGTATGAACTATTTCTCCTAAAAAAATCTCTCCCAGTAGAATGATCTGAACTGCTATACACATTCACATCTATGCAGTAATATTGTGAAAATGTTATAACAGTTTGAAACAACTATTTAAAATATTTGAAAATGTAATTTATTCCTGTAATGCAAAGCTGAATTTTCAGCACCATTACTCCAGTCTTCAGCGTCATGTGATCCCTCAGAAATCATTCTAAACGGCAACCTGTGAGCAATCAAATATTCATTAAACTGATTTAATGTGTCTCAATTCTCCTTGGTTGCATTGAGATTAATTGGAGAGCAAATGAGACTTTTGCTCAGGTTTCTTGAAGACATCTCAACAATATCGGCAAATAAAGTTTCCTGATTCTCAGTATTTAAAGAGATCTCAATACTAGTATTAATTTGTGAACAGATCAGCATGAACTCAAATATTTATCCTTATGTTCTCTAACGATTAAATGATCTAAGCTGCTATCTATAGCTATCAACATGCATTTTATAGCTCTATATTACTGTATGTCACCTATTAACTATTGATTTGTTTTCATCTTAATTTTTCCAAGCAAATTGAAGGAGAAAATCTGTGACTAAGTTGATTCTTAAATAAAACAAATATTAAATCTAAAATCTTATTTAATGTGATAGCTGTCTAACTGTCTATCTAGAGAATAAATTTCATTTTATTTCTGTTTTATTACTTGTCTTTTTCTTCTATGTTTTTTTATTCCTGATATTTAAAAAAATCCTGTTTTATTGAATATTTTATTGTTTAGCCTACAGCTTGCTGTTTTGTTATCTAAGGAGTCTAAATGACTGATCTTGAGGGTAAAATGTGCTTAATTTTCATGAAAGCAGGATTGTTAATATTACTAAAATAGCCTCGTTTTCTAAAATATAACTTTTTTTTCCTATTAATTTTGTTGCAAATTTAATCCTGGATGTGTCTTCCTTTATGAGATTCACCCATTAGCTCTCTTGATCTATGAAAACAGAGCCCTTGAACAATAAAATCCTCCTTTAAAGATGAGCCATGACGTTTTTTTGTGTGCATTTGTGTAGAGATGTTCTAATGGAAGATAAGAGGGAAATCTGAAGAGGACAGAAAGTGTGAAGGGGGAGAACAAAAAGAACTTTTCCCTTGCACTCACATGTTATTTTTGTGTTCATATGCATGTAGAGTTTCAAACTCAACGTGGACAGTCACAGTGCTCTGAAAGACAGTCTCCTGGAGGAAGGACGGCAGCTCCTGGAACTCATCACCTCCCACAAATCAGGTACGGTTCTGCAGAGGCACACATTTATTATTAATGTTTGTATTAACATAGTGACCTTCAGAATTTATAAATCCTCAAGTAACTGATCCTGAAGCGCCGAGCGCATGCCTTTTCACATACATTACGAATGGCGCACGGCCTGCTGAATTGAGTTCTGGGATAAAGCGCAGAGATAGATGCGGCAGCCCGGCCAAGCGCTTCCAAAGCCGTATATGAAGAGAGCGGGAATTAAGAACAGCAGGTTGAGGAGGCCATTGCAGGCTCTCGTTCCTCTACAATATCGGTGATTATTCATCTGAAGAATCTCACCGAGTGCTCGGCAAATGCACAAATCCTCACAGCTGACCTCGCTGCTCGTATGTCTCGTCTCCGCTGGGTAAAGCCAGCTACCATTAAATATGCAGATGGCTCTCAGAGGCAGGAGCGCTCCCTTATAATGCCCCGACAGCCCTGTCCTGCAGGGCCGCAGCGTGACGACAACTCCCTGCCAACTATACAAACACAAACATGCACACTCGCACCTTTATTATAACCCATCCTTCTGTGGGGAGCTTCTTAAAGGAGCCTCTTACAGTATGTATTTTTTTCTTCTTTGGAATAATGATACATGCTCTGGAATAATGCGAGTCGTTAGGACCAGAAAATGTGTATTAAGTAAATAGTGGACACTTTGATTTTAAAAAGGAAATATTCTACACTTTTTTACCATATTCTGTAGTTTGAATACACTACTGTTCAAAGGTTTGGGGTCTGTATGATTTGTTAATGTTTTTAAAGGATGTCTCGGTCTTAGAATCATCAAGACTGCATTTGATCAAAAATAAGTAAAAACAGTCAAATAAAAATGTTCTATATATTTGATATTTTTCTACTTCGGAAATCATTCTAATGCTGATTTGGTGCTCTAAGGTTTTTTTTTTTTTTGATCATCATCGGTGTTAAACTGCTGCTTAATATTTTTTTGGAAATCATTTCTTTTTTTAATAAAGTGCAAACTGAAATAAAAAAAATTAGTAGTAAAAAAATGTTATCAATTGAATTATCAAAAATACAGAAATCTATTTGAATATTTTGTAAAAATGTCATATATTCCTGTGATGCAAAGTTGAATTTTCTGCATCATTACTCCAGTCTTCAGTGTCACATGATCCTTCAGAAATCATTATAATATGCTGATTTGCCAATTTAAAAAAAAACAGTTCGTATTAGTAATTATGTTGAAAAGTTTTTTTTTAATAAAAACATGATTTTTTTCTATATTCTTAATGAATGGAAAGTTCAAAAGAACAACATTTAAAAAATGTTTTAAAAATAAAAAACCATTTATGAAGAAATAACTGGATGCTCTTTAATACAATACATGCAACATAATAATGCATAAGACAATTCAAATAATAGTATGCACTAACAGTATATACTGCACATTCTGAATAGCTACTTTTCCAGGCATATATGTGCACCTTGCTAATGTCAGCCAATGGGCAGAACACCCACTTAAGCCCTACAGTGTGATGCTCCTGCCGTCCAGCCGTCCCGTCCCACACACACACGTACCCCTACAGTTGTTTTTAATGAGCCTTTAATGTGCTGTGATTTAACCATTTATCACGACTCACCCTTAATGATCCAACAGACGCATTTCACTTTCTTCTTTCCCTCTTAAACTCAAACACATCACTTATAATAATGCTCATGGCATTATCATAATCACCACCATCATCATCTAAATCATTAAAACCAACCTCTGGTAAAAAATAAAATATTGAACAAGTTAAATGATAATATCTTCCTCTACGCTCGCTAATCAACAGATGGGAAAAAAACAAGGCGTTTGATTTTCTCTCTTCTTCATGGACCCAAGCTGGACCGCATGTGTGTTTTTGCATCTGATGAGGACTCGAGCATTCGGTTAATCCCTCTGTATTATGGGATGCTTCTATATTCAAAACCCATCATGTGTCCGCTGCGTCTCAACCGGCCACAATCAGCATCTCTGTCTGCAAATCCTATTTGTTCAAAGTAATTAAAAAGCATAAAGTAGGATAAATAAGCTCGAGGCAGAAGTGGGGCTTCTGGAGTGTGACCCCACATTGTGCCTGGATCAGGCCTCTCGTGGCAGCCGAATGTGTTCTGTGATGGAAGCTGTGGCGTGTACTTATTAAGTCATTTTAAGGCACAACAGGGAGTTAATTAATGAATAATGAATTAATAGTTTACATTTTCTTCAGTACTAATATATATATATATATATATATATATATATATATATTCACACAGTACAGACCAAAAGTTTGGAAACATTACTATTTTTAATGTTTTTGAAAGAAGTTTCTTCTGCTCATCAAGCCTGCATTTATTTGATCAAAAATACAGAAAAAATTTACTATTGTGATATATTATTACAATTTTTAATTGTTTTTACATTTATTATACTTTAAATCATCATTTATTTCTGTGATGCAAAGCTGAATTTTTAGGATCGTTATCACATGATCCTTTAGAAATCATTCTAATATGATGATTCATTATCAAAGTTGGAAACAGTTCTGCTGCTTAATATTTTTTCAGAACATGTGATACTTTTTTTAGAATACTTTGATGAATAAAAAGTAAAAAAAAAAAAAATATATATATACATATATATATATATATATATATATATATATATATATATATATATATATGTATATATATATTTTTTTTTTTTTTACTATATATATATATATATATTTTGTAATAACAATATACACTACTGATCAGTAATTTGGGGTCAGTAATTTTTTTTTTTCTTTTTTTTTTTTTAAATAAAATCAATACTTTTATTCAGCAAGGATGTGTTAAATTGATAAAAAGTGATAGTAAAGAAAATATATTATTAGAATATATATTATTAGAATTTTTTTTTTAATTTTGAATAAATGCAGTTCTTTTTAACCTTTTATTCATCAAATATATTAGACAGCAGAACTGTTTCCAACACTCATAATAAATCAGAATATTAGAATGATTTCTAAATGATCATGTGATAGACTGGATGTTACATGTGACACTGAAGGCTGGAGTAATGATGCTGAAAATTCAGCTAAGCATCACAGGAATAAATTATTATTTTTAAAGTATATTCAAATAGAAAACTATTATTTTAAATTGTAATAATATTTCACAATATTAATGTTTTTTTTCTGTATTTTTGATCAAATAAATGCAGGCTTGATGAGCAGAAGAAACTTCTTTCAAAAACATTAAAAATAGTAATGTTTCCAAACTTTTGGTCTGTACTGTATATATATATATATATATATATATATATATATATATATATATATATCACATTGCGGGATATGCTTTTCCATGCAGTCTACTGTACTTTGGTCATAAAAATAACTGCATAAAGAAAATTTGCATACTTTGCACAATATATATACTACTTTTCTTTCAGAAATGGTAAGTAGCATGAACATACATAATGTGTACGGCGTAATAAAGTGTATGTAATGAGGATCTGTGTTTATTTACATGCTGTTTACTGGTTTTCATGCTTGTAATGTATATTACAAATGCTTTTATCTATTTTACTGCTGTTTGTATACTTTTTATTTGAATTTAGTGGATGCCTAAACAAAGTAACTAGTACATCTGGTTTTAATAACAGGCCTTTTTTCAGGTTTAAACCTAGAATTTTTGGGATTACAGACATTTAAACACTGTTACTGTTATGTATGCATTAGTATTACACAGTTTATTTTTACCATCATCGATGATCATTTAGTATCACTAGTTTTTTATTAATATTTTCAATTAATTTTTTTTTTTTGTAATTTCCATTTCCATTTCAAATTTAGTTTATTAATTTTGTAGTTTTTTTTATATGTATATATAGTTTTTAATATATATTTATTTATTTTAGTTTTAGTTATTTTAGTGCTTCAAGAAATGCTGCCAACTAGCTGAAATATAAAGTTTAAGTTTGTAATATTTTTTTCAGTCAACATTTATTCTATTTCAAGCAATGAAAATGAATATACACAATATGTAAAATGTATAATCAAGATTTTAGTTTATTTGCATATTATCTACTAGTTTTCATGGTACTATTTATTACTGATGCTTTTTTATGTTTAGTGCCATTTCTTTTAGTTAATAGTTTTCATTTGTGTTTAGCTGATGCTTAAATAAAGTAAGTAGTAAATTTTGTTAAAGGAACAGGTCTTTGGTTAAGTTCACAGTCACCTCTTTTTCAGGTTTTTGGATTACAGAACTTGAACCGCTACGTCGCTTCATTTGTGCCGTGTGTTAGTGTTACCGTGTGTCTTTCTGTGTGCACACAGGACTGTGGGACATGCTCCACATGATATCTCACCAGTGGCAAGAGCTGCAGAGACAGATCCGCCGTCAGCACAACTGGATGCTGCGCACGCTGGACGCCATCAAAACCCACATCCTGTCCAGCGAGAGGGACGAGGAGGAGCGGGAAATACACAGTCATCCCGGCAGCCCCAAGGTACAGTGACACATTGAGCCTGTTAGTGCCCTGAATGGTTCCATCTGTCCGCGTCTCTTAGTTCCTCTCTGGTAGCCCACGGACATGCTCTGCTCGATTAGCAAAATAAACAAACAGGGCGGAGGAGCGCCGCAGATTTCCATAAAAAACGCCTCCAGGAAAGGCTCTTCAGTGAGACATTCCTCTCAGGGAGGAAACGGGCAGGGGACATGCCACTGACATGATGCGAATGAGAATTTTCTGTCCGTAAATGAGCATGAGACATTTGATAGGTAACACACACACACGCATTCAATTATGCTTTGGAGGCAATGCGCTCAATTTATACTTCGCACTTAATGTGTAATTGCAGACATAGTTATTTGGGAGACCAATTTCTCATTGTTTAATTGTCAATTGTGATTGGGTAATTGCGCTCCAATTAGGTGGCGTGTTTGTATGCCGGGCCTTGAGAGCGAGGCCTGGCAGCAACCGCGAGGCGTGTTTGTGCTTCTGCGACAACAGCAGCTTTAGGAACAGCAGGATCTCAGATGGATTTCCCCTGGGAGCCTCAGCATCGCCAGAGCGCAATCTCCTTTCTCCTCTCCTCCGTAATCTCTTCTGCTTCATCTGCAGAACACAGGAATGCCAGGGCCTCTCTCAGTCGCCTGATATTTTTCTCTCTTGCTATCTTTCTTCAGTCTTTTCCCCTGCTCCTATAGCTTCTCAAACATTCTGTTGTCATGTTTGGAATAGCATACTAACGTACTACTCTTACCTTTTTAGCAGTATGTAACATGCATAAAATACCCAGATAAACTGCATTTACCAAAATGTGCAGAATGAACCAGAAAAATTGGGTTAAATGCACAAAATAATATTTAGCAGTGTTCAAAATATTATAGCAATGTACTGCAGAACTACCTGCTGCTTTTGTAAAAATCTAAAATATAAAGAATTGAGGTCCTATTAGGTAATGCTAGTTAATGCATTAATTATCGCAATCTAATTTTTAAAATGTGAATCTTTATTAATCTTGTTAACATTAGCTAATAAAAATACAGCTGTTCATTGTAACAAATTTTTATTTTAATAATGTGTTGAAATTAACAATATCTAAGATTAATAAATGCTTTAGAAGTATTTCTCATTTTTAGTTCATTTTAACAAAATTAGTTAACTAATGTTAACTTATTGTAGCTTTATTGTTGCAAAAAAAATTAAAATGTAACATTTTACTTACTATTTTCTGCTTGCTACATACTGCAGAAAGATATTTATTGTGAAGTACCTTTTTAGACTGAAAAATAGAAACAATAATACAGTTTGTGACATTTAGTGCATTTATGCAACATTTTCACAATAGCTCACTACGTCAGTGAGTAGTGAAAAGTTAACATTGTTTGAAGCAACTGCATGCCATATCTGTAATTATCATGATTATCGTAATTATCATCTATATTTATTTATCATAAATATCATATATCATACCATATTTTTCGGACTATAAGTCGCACCTGAGTATAAGTTGCATTTGTCCAAAAATACGTCATGATGAAAAAAAAAAAAAAAAAAAAAACATATACTGTATAAGTCGCACTGGACTATAAGTCGCATTTATTTAGAACCAAGAACCAAGAGAAAACATTACCGTCTACAGCCGCAAGAGGGCGCTCTATGTTTTCAGTGGTAGGCTACAGGATCACTGAGCAGCATAGAGCGCCCTCTGGCGGCTGTAGACAGTAATGTTATCTCTTGGTTCATTTCTCCTGGTTCATGTCAAATTAATTTTGATAAATAAGTCGTACCTGACTATAAGTCGCAGCACCAGCCAAACTATGAAAAAAAGTGTGACTTATAGTCCGGAAAATACGGTAATTGTAATTGCGATTTAAATATGTTTAATTGTCAAGTCCTATTTAGTAGTTCATTACATGCATACAGAACACTTGCATACCACATATTACTTTCTTTCAGAAACAGTAGGTGGTATGCAGTGTTTCCCTTACATTGATTTATTCGTGGTGGCCGGCCACAATATCAGCAGTGATTAGATAGATTTTCCAAAATGCTTTCACTTCGTTTAATAAGCATGAGCTCAGCATGTTTCAAACTCAAAATGCGGCGCATGTGTATTTATATAAACGTATATTTGAAGGAAGCTTACTGTCTTTAGAAAAGTCTTGATGTCATTTTCATTCAGTATTTCCTATCTAGCTTTTCCTAAACACAGAAGTAAGTCTATGGGTAAGACTTCCGTTTCATTAGTCGCTTTAGGTAAATTATGAGGAGAATAACAACGTGCAGTTAACGGTAAAATGGTTTGCACTACAAACCAGTGTGCTCTTAATTAAGATAATACATTAAAATAATATTATAAGACACACCAACTTTAAATATCAAGCAGGAAAACAAACTGTTTTGTTAGCTGGACAGAATGTACACAGGTGAGACTGGAAGCCAGATCCATATAGAATTTACAAATTGCCGAGTCCATTTTTATGACAAAAAAAGGTGGATAATGCCTGATAAAGCAGCGTTTATGAGCACAACGCTGCTTTGTGTGCTGCTGTTCCCAGAGAAACCACTATTTCTGCTGCTTCTAAAGCGCCTCCTGCTGGCGGAGAATGATTGTGCATTTTCAATAAGCCCATTTTCTGTTTTATATATAGCCTTTACTTTTCCCGGGGGAAGTGCCAGCACACATAGAGTGTAAGTCTGTGGGAAACACTGGTGTGGTATTCTGAACATAACTAAAGTGAACAAAGACCTACTTATTTCCAGTTTGTGGGCACCGACAAATAATCAGAGTGCTTTTAAATTGTTTTGTTGTAATTAGAAATCACCACAATCAGTGTGATCAGTCAGCGTTGACAGCCATTAGCCGGTTGGTTACAACAAATTAAGAGAGAGAGGGGTGAGTGATTCATTATCTGAGAGCTGTTAATGATGATCGGATGCATCGACTAATTAGACAGGCCAGAGGATAGCGGGAAGGTCACACAAGGAGCCACAAATCTCTCTCTGTCGAGGGCAGGGGTTGTTGATATTGGTCTATGTGGTACCTTGAGCCTGTTTCACACCGTATGTGTGGTGTAGGAGTTACTGGTGTTGATTTCAGCATGGCTAACATGCAGTTTATTTGATACTGTCTATTATGGAATTTTTGCATACACTACCACTTGTTTGGGGTAAGTAAGATTATTATTATTTTTTTAAAGAAATAAATGCTTTTAAGCAAAGATGCATTCAATTGATCAAAAGTGACATAAGTTTGTAATGTTACAATATTTTTTTTACATTTTTTTTTTTCAAATTAGGGGTGGGAATCTTTAGTCACCTTACTATCCGATCCGATTCCAAGAACGATTCTTGATCTACTTTTTTCCCTTTATTAATTAATTAGTTTACTGACCCAATTCATAAATATAAATAAAAATAATTGTAATATTTATGTAATAATATAAAATATTATATATTTATTCTACGATCCTAAAAATTTTATTTTAGCCAGAATAATTTGTATAAAGTATGCTATTTTTCTTTTGTGAGTGCAATGTCTATAAAATGATTTTTAAAATCAATATCCAGTCATCACAAATGTTGATAGAAAGGTCAAGAAAATTGTCATGGAAATGTATTGATTAGAATATATTGCTTTGTAGACATTGTTGAAAATTATCCATAATATTCTTTCAAGCCTAAACCTTAATGTAAACTAAAGTTTACATTTATAAATCTGCATTTTCTTTTCCTATACTAACAAATTATAATTGCATTAGATGATAAAGTTTCTCTCTTTAACTTTACCGAAGGGTACAGTGTGCTTTGATGCAGGTCAAATACTCAAACAAATGCTTTAAAAATCCTGTCTCGGGTCACCACATGGCCCATAGATTCATCTTAATGGAGGTTCAGGGAATTCATATCACTTTCAGACCCACGTTTCACTGACTAAACAATATTTGGAAAGTGCTGTCAAGGCGCTCTTTTCAATGACAAGCCCCCCTCTTTGCTATTAATTCCTAATGCTTCTCCACAACAGGTGTCGTTTGCAGTCATTAATTTGCTTTGGTTAAAAAACGGCCCTCAAATGAGCAATGCACGCCGTCAGAGGAGTAATATATACCGCCTCGCCCAGACACTAAGTCTGTCCCTAGAATGCCATTAAGGTGTGTACAGAGCAGGCCGCGTCTCTCTTGACAGCCATAACGGTTTGTTATTATAGCTGCAAACATATGCTCGCACCTACGTCTTGCCGTCGCATTGTGCCATCTGAATTATTTTCTAAAGACCATAAAGTTTTAACATGGCTGGATGCTGGTCAAATGGCAATCCTGAGGGAATCCTGTCTAGTTTAGTTATTCGCCTCTAATTAAACTGTAGGGGTAACATCACACAGACTAAAGGCGGAAGGGAGGCAATCATTAACAGCATGAAGCACCAACAATCCACTCTCAATAACATGGTTCTTAGACGAGAAAATTGTCACGCTTAAATCCGCCTGCTAGATGGAGACTTTCTTTTGTATCTGCACCACCGTATACCGCAGTGAGGTACATGTGACTTTGTGTAAATCGGTTAAATGTCACAAGACACGAGGAGAGGATAGACGGGAGGCGGATTTCATATGTCCTACATATGTGCAGGGATTCATGGGTAATATTTGATATGTTGACCAGGTGTACGTGGTGAAGAGTTCATTTGTGGTGTCACATCCACTGTGGGATTTCTCTGATCTCATGTCAGGCTGTGACACGCGTTCGGTCTTTTCTTAGGGAGATTTATCCAGCTATAGAAAGGGATTCTGTACATTCGCTGCCTTACTATTACTCGTTCTTATTTGGGAATGAAATATGTGAGCTCTAAACCCTGCTTTACCAGTATAGACACCTGGCATTCGGTTATTTCGATTATACAGACTGTCAAAGAGCAGTGGGATTGTGAATATAAATAAAAGCAGTGATGGTCTTGTTGTTAAATAACAGTGTGAAATGGCTTTTTTTGTTCATTGTAGTGCACAGCTAACTCTTTTAGAACATTTAAGCTGTGCTTTTAAGATTTTTTTAATTAATTTTTTTATACTTGAGTCAACTATAAAAACAAAATGAGACCCTTTTATATGGACTAAAAAGTGCAAAAGACTTGGCCAGGGATTTTACATTCATTGTACCAGGCTACAAAAGTGGACTCGGATTTCTTATTAATCTGTTTTACTTGTGGTACTTGTCAACCCATTTTTTTATTTTATTTTATTTTATTTTATTTTATTTTATTTTATTTACATATTGTGAATATGTTTTATTTTAATTTTTTGTGTTTTTTTGTAAGGCTTCGCAAATACATTGCATATATATATTTGTATTTTTAGATTTTAAAAATATATTTTAGCTTTCCCTTTTAGCTTTTTTTTTTTTTTTATTTTTTTTTTAAGTAAACTAATTCATTAGAGAACATTTATAATTCACATTGAAGCATTGAAAGACATTTAAACCCCCAAGCCCTCATTTACACTTAAAAAACGAAGGAAGATCTTTGTGAGTCTGTTTTTGGATAGTTTTAATAGTATGTTCCTCCTCTGGCTTGCTTTGTGTTCACAATGCACATTTGAAGCAGACTGAATTGACAGACTCTTGAGCTGATCTAAATTCGGTTTACTTTAAAGGGGTTTGAGTTCATTTGGAGTCTTGCGAAGCTCTCTCAGACACCTTAAACGAACCAAGTGTGAAAACAGCCTGAAAGTCCCTGCCCCTGATTAGACCATGTTATTTCTCACTAGCCAGTCTAATCCTGTAACTAAGCTTGTAAAAGTCGCCTTGGGGTTAACAACCGAGCTGCACTGCTCTAACATTTGCTTATATATTTTTAGGTCAGAATATCCACACACATCCCTTTTACCAGTTTATCGACTTATTGGGGACCTCCTCCACGGCCTGAAGAGTTTGCAGTATCTGCGTCCCTCTCGCAGTGGATGGGCAGAGTGCAGTCCCTGCCAGATGTCTGTGGCATATTCCTCCACTGTCATATGTATGTATGTATGTATAAGGCAGGCAGGACTCTTATCGGAGACTCCTTAGAGACAGCTTGTCTGCCCCGAGGCGGTTATTTCACCCCTTGCTCTTCGCTGAGCGCGGCACGCTGAGGAGGAGGAGGCGAGGGAGGGCCTGGGTTCTGTTCGCTGGCATATGTTAAAAGCAGCCATTCCACTCTACGCCACCCAGCCATGCATATGGAGCAGTCTTAGGTATATCAAAGTCACCATGCTTAAAAACTGACCCCGGGGTTATTGCTGGTGAAAAAGAAATTACAGGAGGTGGCTTGCGAAGTTTTGGAGGAGAGCGGCCCGAACACCTCTGTGTTATAAGCGCAGACTTTAAATGTAGGGTTCACTTCAAATGTGATGCTAGTTTGCAAACCAGGAATTTAAATTGGACTTCATAAGGTTTGATGTATATTTAGCCACAGTGTGACAGAGTTATGAGTTTGACATGCTGTAAAATGATTTTTTTTAGGGTGTAAGGGTAGTTTAGGTCTAGAAGTCTTGTTTAGTTTTTTGTCTTATAATATAACATAACATAATAATATAATAACAATCTGAGACTCGTGAGAGCTTGTTTAACAGAACTTCTTTTAATTCTGTAATACTTAATATTCATCCAACCCCTTCAGAAAAAAAAAATGAAATGAAAAATAATCAAGGACCCAAATAGGTAGTCATTTATTCCAGGTCTCTCTGCTTATATTAGCATGCAAGAGCATTCGAGCCGTAATTCATAAAGTGACTTAAAATTGACATACAGTACCTCTTTAAGTGTTTTTTTCTCTCTCTTTCTTTTGCCAGCGGCACTTTGACAATTGAAATGAATGTTTTATGAAAAAATTAATAGCGCCTGGTTTTTGCAGACAGTTTCAAATATTTAATCACACAAACGATATGAATTAATATGCAGACAAGGTTTAATTCATATTAATTTTTTCTTCCAAATGAGATGTATGAGCAACGTGTTTTGCAATGAATATTGGTAGCGTGACTTGAATAAGTGGCTGTGTGAAATGTGCACCTCATAACTGCCTTTGTTGCTGTTTGTCTTCTACGTCCATCTTTTCCTGTCTTTTTACAGTCGTCCTAATTTCAGAATTCATTAGTAGATGCACTGGAATCTTGTAATTTCTATTTTTATGGAGGATGCATGGAGACGTGAGGATTTTTCAATCAGCCTTATACATGTATGAAGTCGAAAACCTCATGCCCATACTGAAACACTCCTCTAGTCTGACTTAATTTGGTTTCTTTTTTCAGTCCTTGTCCTTTGGCTATATATCGTGCCTGAAAAAGTCTGGAATATAAACCAGATTGTATTATTTTTTCATTTGTATTCTGCATTCGGCACTTGGCAATCGGATCAAAGATTACCCAACTTGCTTGCAAAATGAAGCATCAAGGATCACTTTGGGCTATAATTATTGGAATCGGGCAGTTTTTTCTGAAGAAGGCACAGTGCAGAGGGATGGGACGCGCTGTCTTTTCCTGAGCAATCTGGACGGCACGACTCTAGATGTTTAGTCATCTCTGTTAATTAGAATTAGATTAAGACTGATCTGATAAATGTGCTGTGATATTTTGATGTCGCTCTTGAAATGCATTTTTCCTCTTAAAAAAATAAAGGTTTCAGTAGGGAGTTCTCAGTTATGCCTACTGTAAAAAATCTGAAATTTGATGATGATTTGAATTTGAATAAAAAATATGGTAGCAACATTTTAGGTTTTACAGATTTAACCTAAATTTAAAGTAAAGACCCGTATATCATAAATTGAAATAATATTAATATTAACCTATGGAACTACTGATATCGGTTATGTACCTTGAAGAGTTCGTTCATCCAAAAATGTAAATTCTGTCATTAATTACTCACCCTCATGGCGTTCCAAACCTGTAAGATCTTCGTTTATCTTCGGAACACAAATTAAGATATTTTTAGAGCTTTCTGATCCTGCACATATGTTGGTTTTGTGTCATGCGGTCACACATGGTAACAGATGTGACACTAAAATAATGCAATAAACATTCATTTAACAACATTAGATGTAACATAAAATGTACATATCACATGTGCATAAGTGATTAAAAAAAAGTGATGTGTCACGCAGGGAATTCTGGAATGTCAATCTACATTACTTGTTCTTTTTTTCCACTTCCAAAAAGTTAAATATAACAGTTTTATACTGTAAAATTACAGTAGCTCTATTACAAATTTTCACTGTATAGAGTTAGGACCAATTAACAGGTTTTTAACATAGCATTTTAACTTTTATTATTAAAATTATAATCATTTTATAGAACCAAATTTGGTTCCCAGAAGAATCTTTTTAGAACCTTTAAGAAATTTTTTAATTTAATTTCCGCTTGTGCAATAGAACAAGTGGTTGTTAAATGTTCTTCATGGAATCATCAATGCCAATAAAGAACCTTTATTTTTTTTAAAAGAGTGTACTTGGAACATCTTAGAGACTAGAGACTTGGAACATCATTTGTCATTCACCTGGTGAAAAATTTACGTTATTCATTTCTGTGCAACAAATGGTGCAGGACGGGATACTTGGTTATATTAAATATTTAGGGCCCTATTTTAACAATCTAAACACAAAGTGTAAAGCACACGGCACAGGTGCACTCAGGGCATGTCCAAATCCACTTTTGCTATTTTAACAACGGAAAAACGGTCCGTGTGTCCGGGCGCATTTTTGGAATGGGTTGTCCCTATTCTCTTAATGAGTATTGGGCGTAACGTTCAATACACCAATCAGAGTGTCATCTCCCATTCCCTTTAAGAGCGAGATGTGCTCGCACGGATTGCTATTTACATGGCGGAATTTGTTTGCGGAAAAGCTGAACACTTCTCAAGTGAAGAAACCAATCTGTTCGTGCGCGAAGTTAAAGTGCGCGAGCAGATCATTGACGGGACAAGAAGGAATCCACCAAAGCTCTGCGCGATGAGTCAGTTAATATATATATGTGTGTGTATTGGCATGATTGTTTAATTAATTCGCCAATATCATTCATCATTATAATTAGTAATAGTCTGAATTGCGAAAAAATTTGAACAGCGCCGGACTGAAACTAGCAAACACACACTAGCAAAAACACATTGCGCCAGGCGTATTATAGGGCCCCTAGAATGACTAATTACTAATTATAAGAATATACTGTAATAATTCATTTGTCACTTTGTACAGATTTCTACTTGTTTTTAATTGTCTAGTTTGCTCACAGTCAGATCTCTATGGGACTGTGAGTCTCACTGTATCTAAAACGAGCTTGATTTGGATTTGCAGACATCGACTTAGGAATATGTTGGAAAAATGGACAATTGCATGGCTATTTATTCTCAGTTCTATCATTTTCTCTCTCTCTCACTCTCTCTCTCTCTCTCTCTCTCTCTCTATCTCTCTCAGAAGTGAGCACTTAGCCTTCAGTCACTGCAGAATAATTGTCAATGAATATTTAACAAGCTTTCAGTAGGACGGATAGACATCTGAGAGGCATCAACGCACTTGCTGTATCATTAATATTGGAAATGCTATAGACACACTGTAGTCAGTGGACCAGAGTGCATTCTGGATTAGCAACTGAAAATGATACAAATGTGAATAAACCAACTCCACCACAAACCCAGCATCTGCCGCTTCCTGCAGCTCTGCAGAAAACAAGTTGGATTTGTTTTTCGTAATTTGAACAGAGTGAACCTCAGAAGAGCAGAAGAGTCAAGAACATGTCCAGGCCACATTTCATCCTAAAACTAAAAGATAAGGAAAGTGATGGTTGTATCCTTTACACAAAATGTAATTTATTTTCTTTCAATTTTGAGATGAAAAGGCTTTGAAATATAAGTAAATTCCTAAATATAAATATACATTTATTTTCTTTTGTTTTTTGGATGTTAATAGTCCTAAAAGTATGGTCTTAAAAATAAGCAATTTTAATGATTAGGATATTTGTTTATATTTCTATATTTTTAAATATTTTGTTTTTAATTCCAAAACTAAAAAGAAAGCCTCATTTCCTCATCAAAAAAATATTTTATTTATTCTTTTGATTTTTGGGGTGAAAATGATCCTAAATATTTAGATGTGCCAAATAATATTTATTTTCATTTCATTATTTTTTGCATTTTAAGTGATTTTTTTTATTTAGGTCTGAAATGGTATTATAAATATGAGTGAAATGTTTATACAAAAAATGTAATCTAGGTCCATTTTCACCCCAGAATAAAATCAAAATAAGCTTCATTTTTTTTTTAATGCAAAATATAATTTGTGAGCTGGACATATTTTTTTTAAGATCACCCCACAGAGATTTGATGACTTTAATATTAGATTTTCATTTCTCAATGATGCATTCAAAACCCTGTTTTTATTTGACATTTTCTGTCTTTCTCTCTGTCTCAGTCAGTAATGCTTATGGCCGATCTGGTAAACATAAACCTGTCAGCCATGCACTGAAATACGGTGTGGCAAAATTTCCTTATCACCAGCGCACATTTAAGCATGCCTCTCAGGTGAGATGCACAAAAACACATCCCATCATTTTCTCAGAGTCCTCGATGAATGTCAGAAAAACTTCATGTTCTCCACTCTCTCCCTCCCCTGTCTTGAAGTGATATAAAATTCTAATGTCTGCCCTCTGGATCTCTTTCTCCTGAAATCTGGCCAAAGCAGTGAAGGAATGCGAGCTCGCTGACATGCATGAGAAGGGAAACAGGAAGATGAGGTGCAGGCAGGAATCCTCACTCATGAAATATATTCCAGCGATGGGGATAAAAGAAAGAAGACATAAAATGCAAGAGCTTTACTTCGGTGTTTGTATGTATATTTTATAGTTGTAGCACACAGCTACAAGCACTTTGTTCTGTGCATTTGGATGCATTGATGAGCCATAATGATTCCCCTCAGCTTTTACGACTGGCTGTGACAGATGCTCAGGCTTGTAAAATGTTATATTATCCAGAATGAGGATTGGTGCTTATAGACTTTAAAAATAAAGGTTCTTCAATGGTTCTTTGGTTCAGCATAGAACCTTCTATTTATCAAGAACCATTTTCACTCCCTTTTAGATCAGAAATGATCTTGGCGTCACTCTAAAGAGCCAAAAAAATCTGAGTTGAAAAAGTACAAAGAACATAGTTTTTTTTTTCTCTAGGTCTTTTATATTTTATACTGCTTTGCTTCATAGTGAATTGATCGTTTCAATAATGTTTAGATTTTCTACTGGAAACAACTCTTCTGATTAAAATGGGCTTTTTTTGCTGTATTGCTTCTGTTGAGATTGTTTCAGCACAAAAACTTGCCATTGAAAAATGTGATGTCGCAAACAGGGACACATATAAATCTTCATCATTTTTGACCTTAGGTCAAAAGTGTCACATTCGGACTGAAACATACTGCTTCTTCTTGATGTGTAATGCAGGTTTCATGCGGCCTTGGTTCAAAACGGTCCATGAGTTAAAGACTGACAGATTGATTGAAAAGTGTGTGTTTACACTTGTACTGTATGCTTAAAGTTTCAAGTATCAAAATGCAAAGGTTTGAGGTTTCATTAAGGCTTAAAATCCTAAAAAAAAAAAAAAAATCGATTTAGTCGTCTTATTACTTTTGATAGTTTTGCACAATTTTGAGAATCACTTTTGTCAATTATAATTATAAAACACAATTATTAAACACTTTTTGTTTTTCACAAAAATTTTCACAAAATTTACATGTTATCTCCTTTGACCTGCATTTTTAATTCTGCCTGGGAATGTTTTTGCCATTCCCAATCATTATTTTGCACTTTTTATTAATAAAAAATTTGGTATTCCCATTAAGTAGACCACGAAAGAGAAAATAGTCACTTTTTTGTGATGCTGGAAATGCAAATGCATTGCATTGTGGGGTACAGTTTTGCATGCTTGCATTAAAATCATTGCATACTTTCCGCACTGATCTCGAGCAAATACAGTTTGTGAAGTATTTTTGTGGCCATGTGCTGTTTCTAGGATATCATAAATTTGTTTTCTGCATCATATTACTTTTATATTTGAGATGAATCAGGGCACTAGTTGTTGGATGTGATGAACAAAACATGACGGGAGCACACTGACCGCTAGAAAATAAAATTTACTTCAGATCTTTTATTAAACAAAAGGTTTTTTTTAAATGATGCTCAAAATTGTGCAATACAATCCAGAGTAACAATGACATAAGGTCAAAATTATGTTTCAAAAGTGTTGAATGCATTAAATTTTGTTCGTTTATATAAAACTGCCTCACAGATAATAACTGGGACATTTTCACTCATCAGAAATGCAAGCTTATCATTTCCAAGTCGGATCCTATTCCGTTGTTTCCTCTTTCTTTTCCGAACCAGATGAAATCCATTACTGCATTGTGGCAGTTACAAATGCTGGGCTTTCTCCAAACACAGAGTGGCTTGTCTGCAGGATTACTTTTGATTTATGCTCCAGCTGTGATATTGTAACTCTGTGCTATAGTGTCCTTGGACATAAATGTAAGTAAACACCGGGAAGGGCTTGGTGAAGGCCTGTGCATCAGAGCTGCTCCGTACCTTTATTTTAAACCGTGCTGCGGTGCAGGCTGTCCCCCGGGAATTCTGTTGCTGATGTGTGTGTCGGAATTCTGTGATCTTCCAGAGCCGAGGTTTCCAGGTTTCTCCCTCTGTTTCACAGCCGATAAGATGTAATAAGGCAGTGAATCACTAGGAGCAGGTTTGAATATGAGTATGTTTTTCATTTTTAATAAATTCTTTACATTTTGATGATAAAATGATAGTTAGGTGAAGACTATATGTGTGTATAAAAGTGGTGCTAGAAATTGTGCATTTCAGAATCAAACTCTGTCCACATTTGATCAGGAATCATAATCAATACTAGCATCAGGGATTTGTTTGAATCTGCAATATTAAGCGATTTAGTGATTCTTATGTAGATAGTTATTTTAGTGTACTTCTTGTCTCCCCTTTCCAATCAGACAGATGATTTTGTAATTGCTCTGCCCGGCAGGTTGCATGTACACTAGCTGGGCTGATAAACACATATCACATGTGACAGTGTGCCCGTGTGATAGAGAGAGATCTCCTGTGGAGTGAGTCAGGGTGCTGCAGACTGGGAGCTCATTTCTGGGCTTTGATTACAGGTTTTTGCAGGAACTTACAGAATATAAGTGCAAGTCGTGTGCAAGATTTTTGTGCAAGTTATGAAATTGTTTTCAGGATTGTTTGTTAAAAAGAAAGTTAATTATTCATATTTTGGACCATTCTAAATTTATTTACTGTCATAAATTTTACATGAGCTTGGATTACTAGCTCGATGCATAGTGTATGCTTATTCTTTTTTTTATAGTGTGAGAAATAGTATGCAGTCAGTGAGTTATGCACAGCTGTGATTATTTTTTGATGAAATAATAGTGATGTTTTTGTTCTTCAGAAAGGAAATGGAGTATTAAAATACAAATTCAGGAAAAAATACAAAATATTCCATGCTTTGTAGTAGGTTATCTAGGGTTTGGCACTCCAATTCATTGCCATTCATGATAGTCTCACTAGTTGTCTGGTTCCACAGTCACTTTTCTGTCTTTGTAACTCTTTTACAGTCTCTTTCTTTCCTCTTTTCCTCTGTTGTCAGCTTTCTACATCTGTTTATGCATACAGCATCCACCAAATGCATGCATACAGCATCCACAAAAACACTTTCTATCTATCACACAGTTGACTTTAAATTGCAACCAAAACATTGATTACTGCTAATTTCCCCCCAACTTGTTAGCATTTTCATGCTACCCATGAAGTAAACAGGTGAGCATGTCTAATCTGTCTTGTTTTCATATTTCATATAGGAGAGTTGTGGTCCGAAAGCTAATTTGATTCTTTGTTAGAACAATAGAAATATTAAGATTTTGTCATTGGTTAACTGTATTTGTATTATTTTATAAAATACTATATATATATATATATATATATATATATATATAATTTATTGTTTTATTGTATTTATAGCTAATTTTCTCATTTTTATTTAGTTTGTTGATGCACTACATAACTAAAACTTAAATAAAAATGTATGAAAACTATAAAGACATATTTTAAAAAATAAAATTTAATGGACAAAAAAACAAAAAAAATATATAATGAAAACAGAAGATATAAAAAAAGTTATTGAAAATATTAATAAAACATTGTATCTCAATTATATTAAAATAACCAAGTATTCAAGCATGAATATTATTAAATAAAAAATTATAAGTCATATAGGTTTGAAACAACATAATTTCTAGGCAAATTATTCCTTGCATCTTTTGAAATCATAGATCATGTCAAATCATTTTTGTTCAAACATCAAAACTCTCACTTGTCCTGATGATTTGATCCTATTACCCATAAGTCCCGGCGTCCTTGTACTGCATTAGCAGACACTGCTAAAGACTTGAGGTGTCAGGGCACCATTATAAAATATATATATATATATAGTTTTTATGAACCTCTTCAACAAATCATATTTGATTTCATGCATAATTAGTTTGTCCATCAGCAGCCGAGGGGACCCTGTAGCGGCAGTATCTGCAATATCTTTGAGCTCTGATGACAGAGGCTTCGGGACAACAGCCAAAATGCATTAGAACAGTAGCACGGTTCCGCCCCATCGCTCCGGATGAACTAGAACTCATTTCATGTGACTGGTGTTTGTAACTACGCTCTTTTTACCTCGCGCGCAGCGGGACGAACATCTCAACACTCACTGGCAGCCTCCAGTATTTGATAGACACTCTACCCTTCGTATTAAACTGGAAGATTTAATTATATTTTGAAATAATATTTTAATTAAATATTAAGGTAAGCGAAAATGGATTTCAAAATAAATACATCAAACATCAAAAAAGTGAAGGCTCTTTTTTTCTGCTTGGCGAGCAGTAAAGGAAAGAAGCCTTATTCAAGTCTCTGAGAGATTCGATCTAATTTAATTCTCTCTCCTCGCTAAATAAACAGTTCTCCAACCTTTTTTTCATCTGGGGGGAGAAGAGATGATTGGGGTAATCAATATTTCTAGCATTTTAATTAAAACCGTTAGTGGAATAAATCCATTTAATTATCAGTTAATGAAATACAAGGTCATCTACCTGACAGCAACTTTGAAGTTGGCTTACTGGTTGGAAAGAGAAGGCTGGTGAGGTGTCAGAGTCATTTAGCAGCTGCCAGAACTCAACCTCAGATTCTCCCCACTGTATTAACCCCTCTGTGTCCGTCAGCACGCTGCTTGACTCGTACCTTCTGCTCCACCCTCATGAAAAACAATGAAAATCGGGGTTAGCAGAGCATGCCGGGTTTACTGGTGCACGGTGGACATGTCCGTGGTGTGTGTGTGTGTGTGTGTGCAATCAAGCAAGTAATCAAATACAAAATAAAAGTTTGTGTTTACATAATATAATACACACACATACATGTATATTTAAGAAAAATGTCATATTTATATATAAAATATTTTTTTTATGGCTGCCCCCGAATAGTCGACTAACCATTAGTCGACCAGAAGAGGCTCGGTCGACCAACATTTTATTAGTCGCTTATTCGCAGAAAAGATAAATAAATAAATATCCACAGGTGAAGTCATGCAGTCTGTGACTAACATATCATAACTGCTGGTGTATGTGGTTTTATAGGCTAGTTACATCGGGGAGGACATCCAAACGCTCGCCTATCATTCATCGACCTCAAATATGGCTTATCATCTGAAAAATATTAGCAACTTAACATGGCCACTCAAATGAATGTTAACCCAGATAAATGTGCACTGTTTAAGTGTGTGTGAGGAGTGTGGAAGCTGAACAGTAGTGTTTCACTGCAGGACAGATGAAGGCACAGGTATGCTCCCTTGCTCTTAAAATACTGAAAACTGATAAGAATACAGATAAGAATAATAAATCTTTCGAATCTGTAAAGACTCTACGTCTATTTGTGTGCACTCACAATAACACGTTTGCACTTTTGTAAAATAATGAAAGCAAAGAGGATGCGCTTTCTGCTGTCTGTCTCTGTGAACTTGAGCACGAAACTTAAGTTTATTTTAGCCTTACAGACATTAAAAATATATCTAGCGAAATGTGTACTTTCAAATGAACCAAATCAAATGGAAAACAAATATTCTCAGATTATGCAATCCGCGTGAGACATGCACACAGGCGCATCACTTCTGCAGAGATGACGAGTCAGTGTCACCGACTCCATCTCTTAAACCAAAAACAAAGAAAGCACTAGTTTATCAATTAATTATTAAAATGTTAATATATCCTCCTTACTGTTTTTCACTGACACATTCATAATCATTACATCTGCTGAAGCGCTGTGGCAAGCTTTCTGCCTGTACTTGAGCGCTAATTAGGCTAAGTAGGCAATTATAGGCTTGGTATTATGTTTTAGAAATAAATACAAAATAATAAAACTTTTCATATTTTATGTCAATATAATACTTGTTAATATCGGTATATGGATATATAGATTCTTTGGTATTTTTAGGAAGACTTTGTGGTTACTACTGTTAATTTTATGATAGTATAATTTGAGTAACGTGTAATTCTCTCTTTGAAAGTCAGAAATTTCCATCTATATCCCAAAAAAAAACGGCATCACTCAGGAAGATGTACATAGTTGATAGTATGCAGTGATAAACATAAGAGAAAGTTTCTACATTCCATGATGTTAATAAACAGTCCTCTCTGTTGATACAGTAGTTAAAGACTTCCAGAACAAATGTGTATATAGCATCATTTAACCTCTGAAATTTGGATTACAGGAAACGTCTTTGTTGAAAATCACTTGATAAGCTAACGATTCTCGATTGTGGTCATTTGGGGCACAATCGGCAATAAAACACTTTTATTTCTGCAAGTCAGAGACGTAAAGTAGACACTGAGCTGTAGCATGTTGTATGTCTGTCGAGCTGTAGCTTTAAAGGAGTGTGAATCGGTCACTGTGTGTGTGTGTGTGTGTGTGTGTATGTTTGGATGCAGAAGCTTTTAGCGTGTGGAGGCGGCACTGGGATTTGTGTGATGGAGTTTATTTCAGACCCAGTTCTCTGGGGCCGGAGGAACAATAGTCTCTCAGCAGTCCTTCCTTCACCATCTGGAACAAATACAACATATAATAAATAGAGATACAATGGGGCAGAGAAATGGAATTTAACTTGGCCCGCAGCACTTACCTGAAATGTGCATATAATGGTGTGGGGCATTTGTCATAACGAATGCTTTCTGGAGTTTTTGTCCTACTGTTAATGAAATAGTAAACTTGGCTCTGTACATTACGCTCAGCTTTATGCATCGATCTCTGCAATTGCTTTCTTTGTCTTATTACTAAAATCAATTTCCTTCTGTGATTGCCAAGAAGAGCATTTAAAAGCACTTACTTCATGTGATATTTTCTGACTCCGTTACCCGACTCTGTGGCTTTTATTGTTCGCGACAGTCGTTCCAACAACAAATGCCCTGCACATATGTCGTTATTGGAAAATGGCTGGCGAGTATTAGAATCAGTCTGCCAAGGACACTCAGTCGTACAGATGACAGATGTATTAAGACATTCTCAATCCCATTCTGATCAAAGTCTAATTGTTGGGTACTGACTTAATGGTGACGTTTGGAGTTGATTTTAACCACTGTGGCACAATGTGAAGCACAACATGTTCCTGGATCAACATGCCTTTTTGTTCATGGAACAACATTATGATCCAATCATAGTCTCATAGTCTATCATCAAGGTCCAGATCTAACTTTCTGCCAAAACTACCAATAGCTGGGTTTCCATCACCCTGCTTTTATGCACATTTTAAAATATCGCACCGGAATCGAGTGATGGAAATGCTGCATTTCGAATAAAAATGCGTTAATTCGCAAAAACGTTTTTACGCTCGCTTGAGGTGGTTTTTGACTTGTGCGAAAAAGGATTAATGCAAATAATGGGAGATGGAAGTGCATTTTGCAGAAGAATAAATAAAAAATACCTCCAAGCGCATCAAAAAAGTAATGTGACTTTGCGCTATGGACGGTAAATCCTGACAACCAGCAGAACGATCTCATTGTTATATGGTTATTTTGAAATGCCAGAGCAAAGTCAAAGTAGTCATCAAAGTATTTCTGTTTAATTGCCTCATTTAACTGTTAAACGACTGCGTTCCCAAACAACAGCATCCACCTCCATTGTGTTTCGTCTGCTCATTCTGAGGTGCAAGTAGGAAAATTATTATATTCAGTAGCTTCTCCTACTTTTCTTAGTGATGCATATTGCCAGTTTATCAGGAAGTGACAATTTTGTTCTCTTTGACTAGTTGGATGGAAATGCTGCTTGTTTTTGTGCAATATACCAATTTTGCGCATACAGTAAATTAAATTCGCAACTTTGGATGGAAACCCGCCTATTGACTGTTTATTAGGAAAACATACTGGCCATTTTTATTAACCCCAGACTGTACTGATAATAACAAACCTAGTGCCATCAGCAAACAAATGATGTTACATCTGTTTTATAATTTGAAAAATCAATGTGAAATATTAATGGTTTATGTTTTTGAAAATTTTCTTTAAAAAAATGCCATTTGATTTTCATAAGTAAGATGGCTAATGTAGTATATAAAATATATTTTGTTATTATTTTATAATATATTTGAATAACATATTTATTTTTTCAAATTTATATTTTTATAGTATGTACCTTTCTAAAATGTACACTTTTTATAGCATATTTCTTTTTTATAGTATTTATCCGTTTTACAATTTTAGCTGAAACTATGTAAAAAAAGATTAATAATTCCTGATTGTTAAATACATCATTTTTTGAACTGTAAGGAATTATCTGTGTATTATCTGTGCAATAAATTATTTGTCATACATTTACATACACTTATAGAATACTGTATGGAAACGAACATGTCAAACATAAAGGATATATATATATATATATATATATATATATATATATATATATATATATATATATATATATATATAATATTTTTAAAAGAAGTATATTATGCTAACCAAGGCTCTGTTTATTTAAAAAACAACAGTAATATGAAATATTATTGCAATATTTTCCAGCAGTATGCCAGTTACCAGGCCTGCAGGCAGTGGTTCTGATGACTGATGTGTCTTTGTGCTTTAATACACGGACACAGTGTTTGACTTCAGTCTGTTCAGCTCAGAGAGGGCAGCAGAGCTCAGTCTATACTCTAGATATCAGTCTGATCTACTGGTGGTTTATAGTTTCATTTGACCACAATCCACTTTGACAAACAATTTGCTTTCATCTCGAACTCTCACCAAAAAAATAACGAAAAAGAAAAAATTTCTGCTTCCCAAACCTCAAAAGAAACCATGTCAAGGTAGCCGCGATACGGTCTCATTTCGATTCCAAATGAAGATCAGATTTTTTTGTATGTTACTTAATTATTTCCTAATTAGTTTGCATGTTAATTAAGATGGTGGCTAATGTTAATTACCTGTATTGATGGATTCTCATGTAACACCTGCCTGAAGCGCTTGGCTCAGTTTTCAAAATATCTTCATCTAAGCCGGTTGATGCATGCCGTCTCGCTTTGTTGAAAAGCGGCAAGGAATTGAAGTCAGGGGATTTTTGAAGCAGGTCGCACTGAAGTAGTCAAACCAAATGCTCACTGTTTTCTTCTCTTCTGCTTTCATCCGAGAGCTGCATTTGCAGAAAGGATTGGCATTTTATGATTAAAGTCATGTTTGTGAGCATGTGTAATCTGTGATGCTCAGTCTGTTAGATGGGTCATTCCACGAAACGGCTGCCTTTTCCAACTCTGATTAATGTGTTAAAGTATAAATAATTCAATTTGAATTCAAATGTACAGATTTTTAATACATGTTTGCATACCCTGAAATGTATTTGAACACAAATAAACTCTTGAGTCACAATCAAGTACTGTATATATAATAAACGAATATATATAAAACAATATAGAACAAATAATAGATTAATGAAACCAAAGACTGCCCATCAGAATGACCTAAAATGAATGATATCTCATGTTTATCCACTATAGAGACATCAGAGCCAGCAGCTAATGTCAGAAGATCTGGCTAAGGTGAGGCTGCTCTCGGTAGGTTCATAAGTGCTGAACAACCGCTGATGCCCTGGAGCTCATCTCAGAAAGTGTCAAAGCCAATTTTCAAATAGAAGCTATCTTTATTGACTGCATAATGAAGTATTTTCTTGGCTTAAAAACTCTTAAAACTACATTTGTCACACAAAAACAGTATTATTTTTACATTTTAGTGGATTTGGGCGTTCACCATGACACTGGCTGTGAGAAATATGGGAAGCAGAGTGATACAGACGGTGAAAGGGTGTTCCTGTAGCGATACCAGTACATACCAGTACATCTCACAGTTCTCAGCCAATCAGATTGGAGAACCAGAATTAACTGTTGTATATATATATATATGAACACACAAGTAAAAAAGACGAAAAAAATTATTGAAAATAAAATTTAATTTTCATTTTTTACTTAAATTAATAGTGATATAAAAAGAAATCAGTTAAACACATGATCATTTAAATAATAAAATACACTGGCTTGGCATCCATTTAAGATTTAATAGAGAGAAATTCAGTCAATAGTAGCTCATTTACAATGACTTTTAATAGCAGTAAATATATGCCTTTTGTTTTCATTTTTAACGCTTATTAGTTTTATAATGTTTAATATATCCAATAAAATGTATGCCTGTTATATCTTTTAATATATTTTACATCTTTTAAAATCTTTTAATAAATGATCTCTTGCCACTTATTTAAAATGTTGCTACATAATGCAAAGAGATTTTGCTGATAAAAAATGGCTACAATAACGCACATACTGTACAGAGGGACACAAAAATGTTTCTGTATAATGACCCAGATGTTTCCCTTCACCCATCCATGATGGCAGAATCAACTTTGACATTCTTGACACACACCTGGTGTGATTGCTTGGCATGCATGACAAAGCTAAAGCAAAGCAAGACCATATTAAAGCATAGATGGTCTCTATTAGATTGAAAATGATCACCCGATCAATACGACCCCCTGCCTGACTAATCCATAACATGAACATTGTTTCAGACCCCCGCGCCTTTTCCTGCCTGTGTCTCGGGGTGCTTAGACTTCATGGAAGCAAGGATCAGCGATTAAATGCCACCTTTCAGCAACAACATTAAATAAGAAGTAGCAATTTGGCTTCTAGCAATTGCTAATTTCACGCCCTGATAAATGTTGCAGGAGCTAAAGCTTTCAAAGATGTTTCTTAAAGGGGCGGCAGCATATGCAGGTAAAGGCCTGATGCGTTTTGCGGGGACAAAAGCTCACTTCCATGTCAAGGTCAAAAGAGTTGTTTTGCTTTAAGCTAAATGTAAGTCATCCCTTATTACCAATTAAAAATTTATTCTGACCTCATCAATTAAATTTAGAGTGAGGGCTTTTTAAAAAATAGATCATTAAAATGCTGTCTTAAAAAATGATGGTGCATTAGAAGATATTTGACATTTAACAGAGACAGTACACAGTGCCGTTCACACATACAGAGATTTAATGCTACCAGAAATCATTCATTTTCAGCAGCTTGAGCAACACTGACATCTGGCATGTCTAGCGGGGCGAACAGAGGAGACGGTCCACTCATACAAAGATGAAGGAGTGAAGTGGAAATGGAATGAAATGAATGGAAGGTCCGCCTTCCAGGTAAAAGAGCCAGTCGCCTTTGTTAGAGGCATCACCTTTTTTTGTGCTAGTTTTAGGGTAATTCCAGTTAAAGTATCTGTTTGGTTTGTTGCTGATTTCAGATATGAAATGCAACCTTGAAAAAACTTTTTTCCTCTCCATTTGAGTATTGGAGCTGTATTTGAATGACACACAACAGCGACCACCCACTTTTCCAGCTCTCTTGATCTCAGAAGTATTTTTCCCATTTATTTTCTCCTTTGGCATTTCAAAATATTCTTCAATAAGAGTTCTAAGCCACTGAACTAAACCAACATGTTCTAATATATATATAGTATATATATAGTACCTGATGAGTAATGATGTTGAAAATTCAGCTTAACCATCACAGAAATAAATGTTTGAAATAAATTCAAAAATAAAAGAGTTGATTGATTGTTTTGTATTTTTGATTAAATAAATGCAGTCTTATTGAACATAAAAGTCTTCTTTTTTAAAACGATACAGGTCTTACTGACCCCAAACTTTTAAGTATATAAAAAAACTTACTTTTTGGTAAAATATTCAGAAATATAAAATGCACTCAGGCATGATTATTTGCATTGCTTCATGGTGGTGAGAAATCTGCAGACCACTTTTGTCTCTATTTCTGTGTAACGACTTTAGTGCACCAGGAGTTTGACTTTTAAACATTTTTTTTTTAACTTGCTTCCACAGAGGAATACAACATGACTTAACAGCCTCAATTTCTCTCAGATTCTCAAAGGAGAAAATGAATGGGATTTTACTTACCTTAAAGGTAGTTTGTATCTAGAAGAGTGTAACTTCAGGAATCTTAATTTAATTATGCAACACATTTTGCATGTTGCCAAGTGCTCTTTTGATAAAGCCCAACCAATTCA
Source organism: Carassius carassius (assembly GCF_963082965.1). Classification (NCBI taxonomy): domain Eukaryota; kingdom Metazoa; phylum Chordata; class Actinopteri; order Cypriniformes; family Cyprinidae; genus Carassius; species Carassius carassius. The sequence goes on from NC_081785.1 coordinate 2,752,198, forward strand.
TCTTGCACCTACAGTGGCATTTGTTCTGGTGACAGTATAGATAGTCATAGAAATATGACCCGATGTGTTTTAGTGCATACATAATCCAATTTATTTGACCAAGCAGTCAAACAACTGCAAATGAATGTGGTCGTTAGCTGCAATAGACAGATAAGCGTGAACAAATGAGAGCAACTTCTGTCTGACAACACTGTAATAATCGTCATTATTTTGAGCTACACATATATAGTTACGTGATTCATGTGGGAAGACCCCACCACACATTAAATCTAGCCTTTATGACTAGTGATTTGAAAGTAATAGTTTCCAAATGAGTTTCATGCCTCCTACAGCTCCTCAGAGGCCCGCTCTCCTGAAAAATAATCTCCTCTCGTAACTTTTCCGAGGAGTAAGATGCAGAGAAGAAGCCAGCCATCAGGAATAGAAGAACATTGTTTTTCCTGCTTGTGAAGGTGAAAACACTCGAAATAAATACATTGACAATTGGAATTGGGTGTTCTTTTCTTTTCTTTTTTACACAGTACGACAGCTTTTTCCAGATGCGTGTGGAGTTTTGTAAATTTATGAGCTGCTTTGATAGAACCCTCGGCCATTTACAGCTGCCGTCTCGACCCCACACAACTCCCGACTGAATTTATCTTCCGAGCATGCCTGCGTGTGCGCTGCTCGCCTCCGATGCTGCCTCTGTACATCAGGACAGACCTGATGGGAGACATTTCAAACAGGCCGATGTATGTTCTGGTTGTTTTGAACACCGGTCGCTGGGGGGGCCGGGGTGGCGGGAGACTTCCCACCGTTTTCAATCTCGCCACAGCGCTCCTTGCATTCAGAGCAGACGATAAAGAAATGAGCGACCCCTGTGTTTAGTCACATAGCTTAAATGTCGAATTTAGGAGGTATCCATTGGCCCCTGTCCAGCAGTTCACCTGTTTTTTTTTTTCTTGTACTGCACGCTAGAGTCACATTTTTCTCTTCATTCCCCAGCTGTTTTCAATGAAACTCTGTCCTGTTTGCACTGCTGCCACATGAATCGTCTTCCCATCCGTCTCTCCCTCTCTCTATCCTTTTTCATTGCACATGAAGCAACAGAAGAGCGTGACTCAATTCTGTTTGGATTATATTTGATCCCGATGAATTTCACCCTCCTGTTCGATGTGAAACACATGTGCCTCAAAGCTCAAGGACGATCATGTCTGTGATTGTTTTCCTCCAGTGCATGTTTTTTAATCACAATCTGCAGATTTTTAGCAGTCCTGTTTAGCTTACGAAGGAAAATCAGTCAGGTCTGTTCACGCTTTGTCTGACAGACCTTTAATATTTTACGGTTTATTATTTTTTTTTGTTCTCATTATTATATCTCTTTGGTATTAGGCAGTTAAAAAGAGAGCTTTTTTAGTGGTGTTTGCCATGGCTGTTGTTCTATTGGAAAAATTAATTAAACAAAGCTTTGGTTTTAAGTAAGGGGCTTACATGTGTTTTTCTTTGGTTGACATTGTCTGCCTTGAGATTTTGTAAGCTTAGCCTTTATCTAAGACAGTGAATGCATCGTGGGAATGGGCTCTGTGTACATTATGAAACGATGAGACAAACGCTCATCAATAGCCTGTTGATGAATGTCGGTTTATGTGATTGATATTGATGTTTTTCGTATTCACCCATGGGAGCCGCATCTTGCAGCAGCTCAGATGCATATGCCTTTATAGATTTCAAATGCATTTCAGCTCTGTGTTTTTAATACAGATGGGTAATTCTGCGAGATCAATGCAAATGCATTTTACCCACAACCAGCCATTCAAGCCACAAGAGAGGAGAATCTCTATCATGACAGTGTCCTCGGCTCAAAACCGAAGTGGCGTGCTGGGCCGAGCCATCCTTGGGTTCAAGGTGGCTTGGAGAAATTGCTTTTGTCGGAGGTGGGCATTGGTTATTATTGTGTGTGTAAGCTCCGGTGGGATTGAGTAATTAGGATCCTGACGTGGTGTCGGGCGAACCAGCCAAGTGAATCAAAAATGAAGGCAAATGAAAGCAAATTCCTCCGAGGAGGGAGAGGAGAATTTTGTGCGCTCGCGCCGCTAATTTTCTAGAGCTCCTAGTTAGGTTCATTTCATTCCTCCCTAATGAGCAAAGCGCCCGAGTCCCAGCATTTGATGCCTGCGCAATAAATGGAATGAAAAAGCGACACATCTTTCTGTTGATTTTCTTGTTTATTATCAAGGGTAGCTTTGATTGAGACGCAGTTTACATTCATGGAATCGTCTGACCTTTCCAGAGGCATCTGCCAAGCAGGCGCCGGGCGCTCGGTGGAGAATGTGAAGCCAGCGCGCTTCATAAAGTGTTGAGAAATGAGCAAAAAATCAAAGCCGTCTGTTGGAGATTTTATTGGCTTGCTCATTCATCGCCTCATATTTTGCACAATAACTGATCTCCGTCAAGCCAATGTAGCCAATTTTCTCAAGCACAGAGTAGAAATACATATTTTTTCCATTTGATTTGAAAAGCATGTACAAGTGCTTCCTAATCACTGCTGAAAACCAACACACTATTTTCTGAAATGGAACGATGCCAGTTTCAAGCGCCACTCTTTATTGCTGCTGTATTGATTCAGCTAAATGCTAGAAGTCTGAATTAGTTTAATAGCTTTGCAAGTTCTTATAGTTTATTGTTTTTTAATAGTTCTTGGAGTTGGATCAATGACACTGTGGTAATTGAGGTTGTTGAGATCATATCTATTCTGATTCTTTCTCTCTGTTTGTTTTTGGTGTCAGCAGGTGGAGGTCCAGCAGAGCCATCGAGAGGCACAGAAAGATGTTCTGGATCAGATGAGAGTGAAACTTAAAAGTCAACAGTACCGCTCCAACAGCAGAAGCGTCGACTTCACCCTGATGTCCAAGTCTAACAGGTACGATGAGAAATGTGACTGCAGCAAACCTGATGAGCAGCTTCATTTGGAAACCCATTTTTGGTCATATTGGAGGGCAGCATCACATCTGTCCATTATAGGGAATGCAATCCAAGAATGCACAGTGAATAATTCAGTGAAAAATGGGCAAAGTGAAAGACATGTTGATCATAAATACATTAAGTACTGAAAAGAATCAATAAAATGTATATTAATACTAGAGTGTCATTCATCACTGGGAGCAGGTAAAAATGTAGTCTAATGCTTCAGTATTTTGACCTTCAAATTTAGTGAATATTTCATCATGACATTAATTTAATGTCTTCCATGTGCTTGGTATGAAATGCCTTATTTGTATGATACGTGGAGTTGTTGTGTAGAGCATTTCTAATCCTTCACTTAAGGGCTTCCATACGAATTATGATGCCGACTTAGAAAGCCAATAATTTCCTGGAGGATATTTTATATTTTGTATCTTGCTGTTTGATCAATACTGTTGATCAAGGGACTTGAAGTAACCTTTCTATAAAGCTACTTAATGGTTCCGCATGTGATTAGTTACAGACTTGAATGATCTTTTTTTATTTTCCTAAAATAACTAATCCTATTTTTTGGTGGTCCATTAGTTCTCTATCCTCCCCTCTCTCTCTCCTGGCCCAGTGAAGTCCTGAATGTTAACCATAGAGTCCGGATCAGACTCCTTGGCTTGGCTTTGAATCAAACATCGTTTTAATCCTTTTAAGCTTCTCGTCGTAATGATTTATTTTGCAGTAAAAAAAAACCCCATAATGATCCTTTGAATTTTAATGATGAGCTGCCTGCTCAAGGATTCATTGTTTTGACTCTTTGGCCCTTACCTTTTTCATGGAATTATGTCTTAAGGGAGGCGCTGTCGAATTCGATGGCCTCCGGTGCCTCTCTCCAGCTTGCCGGCCTCATCAAGGGCTGACGCCCACCACCGTGGCTCCCAGCATCCCCTCACACCTGATGGAAACGGGACGCCTGCCATTCAGGAATCAAAAGCCCTCTCCAGGAGAGAAGAGATGAGGGAAACACAACAGGCAGCGGTGAAAAGGAGATGTTAAGTCCCCGCATTAGGCACCAGGGATTAGCACCATAAATTAAAGAGCTCTTTCTATAAAACTGTCACTTCGAATGAGATGTGAGGGGTGTCAATACAGCAAGCCAACCTTTCCCCGGTGAGGCTCAGGGTGAACAGTGATGAATTAGACCACCTTCCCTCCTCTTGGAAAGGTGGCGCGGTGCTGAGTGGGGGGCACGGTGACATTAAACGGATTTGAAAAGAAATAAAGATGGAGAGGCATCAATTTCTGTCTCACAGGAGTGTCAGTGCAACGCTGACTTGGAGGAGCCTGTGTCAACTGGCTAACGGCTAATGTTTGTCGACAAACCCACTCCATGTGCGAGATCTGATGAACAGGTGGATGAATCTCACAAAACCTTTCAAGTTTCAGAAAAGCATAGAAAGGTATAAGAAATATTTTTTTGTTTAAACAGAACATAAAGTGCCTTAATGAGTTTTCTTCTCTGTGTTGACATATTTTTAGTTTGAAGTAGAATTTTAACTGAAATTAATATTGTAAATGTATAAATAATTTAGGCATGTTGAACTTTTTTTTTTTTAACCAGATTTAAACCAGCCATCAAACCATGATTTGTTACCTGTCATTCAGAGGAATTATCAAATTATTATTATTATTATCATTATTACTGTGGAAAAACAACAGACAAATGATATTGTGAATTGACTTATTGAATTATATAAAAGCATGTACAATTGGTCTGCTCACAAACCAAAGCGAGCAGGAGAAAATGATGCTGACAGAACAATATCCCCTGATGCACGTTTGCTAAATGGATCTTAAATTTTTTTCTCCTACTTGTTTTTCGTTATTCGTCGTTAATGTTGTTTGGATGCCCCGAGAGCTTGTTTTACAAGCATTTAGATTTATGTTAGCGAGGGGAAAAACGAGTACAGAAAACAATACGGTATGCAAGAATACAGAAAGATGCTGTTTAACTCACAAACAGCATATTGAGTTTTAATATCAGTCGAAGAAACGCAGTGCCTGAGGGAGTCTTCACACTTCCGCTGCACACGTCTGGCTGGTTCTAATTTGCTGTCTTTGCCGTTTTGTTCTGATCAATGTCTTGCGTACAAACACGGCTCAAATGTTCACGTACTCCCCAATGTCGTTTTGTTTAATCAGCGCCTGCTTGGAAATGCTAATTCGCAGCTCTATCCTTGTTGAAATTTCCTACGTGCTAGCATTCAATAGCGCATTCCAGTTTCTTTTGTGTCTGCACTGAATTGAAATAAAAAGGGAAGGTTGATTTTTCTCTTGCATCCTTTTTTGATCGTTATTTGTGTAATCTCATTCATAGTTTTTCTTCTTCAGGGACAACAGGACCACTTGAGAAAGCGAGATGGTGCTAGTTTGACATAACTGTCAAAGCGTTTAAAAGCAGTGCGAATTCCAAACAATTTTCCAACTAATGTTTCTAAACATGCGCCCCTCCTGCTGAGATGCAAATCTAAGCAAAGCTCAGACGCTAATATGTTTGTTTGTGGGCGTGTGGTGATGTTCTGTTATGAGTGTGCAGCTATAGTGTAAATGTATGCACATAAAATCATCCCAGTGCTGTTAAAAATATTGAATGGGCTTCACCGTTGAGCTGACGGAAGCATTGAGCAAGAGGGAGGTGAAGTCATGTTTAATTAAGACGTACTGCCTCACGAGCAGTCACTCAGAGCGCATGTTAAAGATCCCCCGTGCTTGCCGACTCTTTTCACTCTTCACATACCCATGTCGCACTGCCCGCTAACAGGCTAGTGTAATTACCTCCGCTTGTCAAATATTCACTCGGCAAAATATGTCCGTACACCGTCTCTCCAGACCTCACCTGAGCTGGAGAAGCTGTGAACTTCTTTCTGCCTGTCTCATTTTTCTTTTTTTCCTTCAGCCTGTCAGAGTTTGAGACGGAGTACCAGGAGCTCTGGGATTGGCTGATGGACATGGAATCCATAGTGACGGACAGCCATGATCTGATGATGTCAGAGGAACAGCAGCATCACCTGTATAAGGTAAATGGGGTTTTGTGCATTTAAAGTTGCCAACTACATTTGACTCTGACTTAATACGTGCTAGCATATTGGATCTGTGATAGACATGCACAACAGGAAGTTGCTATAGAAAAGGCAACAAATTAAAGGAATAGTTTCATTTCAGAATTGATTATAGACCCTTTCTTCAATGCAGCACAAAAGAAGATATTTTGCTATTTTTCGTAATAGGAACCAGGGCTTTCAAGCTCCAAAAATGACAAATATTATGAAAGTACACTCTAAAATATATTTTTGAGGTTGTAAATAAGAAAAAGTCATACTTACAAAGAAAATGTAATTTCAATTTCATGTTTAATTCAGTGCTACTTGACATTTCTTTGTGATGAAAAATGAGTGAAAAAGGTTTCTATACCAGTTTTTTTTCCAGTGTTGTATGTAGTCCATAAAAGTAAGGACTGCAAAGTCTTCTGATTGCTTAGAAACAGAAAAACTAAAAAAAGTTAAACCTCAGCTAAAGCTCACATCAAAATATGTTGAATGACAACTATATCTCTTTAATTATTCAATTTAATTTCTTATTAAGTTGATGTTTGTAATTTTGAATATGGGGAAACACAAATGTACTTCTTGACTGTGTTAGGGAAAGTTTCTTTTAAAAGTAATGCATTACAATAACGTGTTACTCCATAAAAAAGTAACTAATTGCGTTAATTAGATACTTTTTATGGAAAGTAATCTATTATGTTACCATTGCATTCCTTTTTTGTCAGCTTATTTGTTATTTAATAAAAAAAATAAAAATAAAAACCTGTAAAGGCTGTAAAGTATTTTATGAGAAAGATTACTGTATGCTGGGCAAAACTGTTCAGCAGAAGAAAGTAAGTCATAGAATTAGAACATCATGATTGTGAGTAAATGAGGAAAGAATTTTAATTTGTGGGTGAACTATTCCTAAATTTAGTGGAAATGTCAAATAGGATGTGGTGTCTCAGTGGTTAAACATCTGGGTTGGTAATCCAAAGGTTGTAGGTTTACCACTAGAAATTGCAATTCATGACCTGATCACCATTGTGCTCTTGGGAAAGACTCTTACACTGTGTCCTAGCATACCTAGCTGCAAAAGTTACAAATAACAGCTTGAAATTATATTCAAAATATGATCCAGGTAAATTTGGAAACTCTTAAAATAATCTTATTTTATGCTAGTATTAAATCCAGTGGTTTCATCATGACGAGTTGCATCATTCATAAATTTCAGTACAGTTGTATACTGAAGTCTCTGAATATGGTAACAAGCACAATTTATGCATTATAAGAAAGACTGTGTCAAGCAAAATAAAAATTGTATTTGTGTTAAAAAAAAATAAAGAAAATCATACAGGTTTTGTTAGTACTGTACAAGAATGTCATGAGATGTTCGGCAGTTTTTAGTTATTAATGGTGTGATTGGCTGAAATTGTACACATTGTTTGCCATTCAGTGTAGACAGACTGCTTCATCCTGTTCAGTTTGCTCCAGGGAGACTGTCCCTGTACTGTTAGCCACTTTAAATAAGAAATTGTCTTTTAAATCATTTATAATTGTATTTTTTTCTTTCTTATCTTAAACTGGAAGCATATAATGCAGAATGTTAAATTATAGATTTATCAGTAATATTTCAAATGAGCCTTGACTTTTGATTCTCTTAAAACAATTTAGCGAAACCATGTCTGAATATTACAATACTGCGAGCCGGCGATTAGATTGTCTTCCATTTCAATCTCTGTCCTGCTGTCACACGTTCTACAGCCAGACTCACTCAGTCATTTGAATACATTTCAGTAAAAGTTCATTTCAGAGAAACGTGAAAGGGAAAGAGAAGGAGTGCAAAACAGAGATAGTACCTCACCCTGTTTACAGTCCATGAATTTTTATTAGTCCCAGATAAAGTGGCATGTTATTGTGTTAGGTCAATATGTTTGTTCATGATTAAAACAAACTGATTTTGCTCCTCCGTATTGATTGCATTCACACCTGCCCTAATAAATATGTACTGGGTCTCCATGTTGGTTATCAGCTTTTATTGTGGGGTTCTCCTGTGGCGCATTATCAGGCCTCTATGTGGGATTGATTGGGAGAGGGGTACACGTGTAGACTGAGCCGGGGCCAGGAATGGGGGAGTTTATCGTAAGAAGGGAGGCAGAAAGCCAGATTTGCCGGGAGGCAGAGACCGTAAATCAGACTCATTTAGGCTTCTTTACCGGACTGATCCCGACACTTGTCATCCTCCAATTGCTCAGAGCATATGGCATATTTCAAAAGAGCAGATTGTGAATCATAAAGAAATGAAATTAATAACCACACCACCCCCAACAACCCCCCCCCCCCCCCAGGCTTCAGACTGGAAACAACGCCTAATGACGAGAGCAATAACGGCATGCCGGCGGCCCCCTCTTCCTCCTCCCCCTTCCTCTCCCCTCAAAACCTGCGGAGGTCATGTTCAAGGTCAGAACTAATCTTCCCGCTCATTGGGCACACTGACCCCACCATTAGTCATATCTTACAGTAAGAGAGAACTGAGGAAAGATCAGCCAGATTTCTGCTCTTTCTTTTTGCTGTGTGTATTATGTAGTTTCTGTATACATAAAATGTGTATGACCTATTACATCTCTCAAAATGTGCAGTATACACTCAAATCACACTGCATGGAGTACTGTATCCCATAATTCAATACACTTGACTTGATTTTTTATTTTCATTCTGAGAAATTAAGTTACGTTTTAAAAACTAAGATGTTTTATGTTGCTAGCATGCAATGTGTAATTTCTGAGTAAAAAAAATGATTATTTTTTTATTAATACATGATTTATCAGTGAGACTTCAGACTCCATAAGGCAAAGTGGATGGATTTCATGGAAAATTTGCATAAAATTGTATATTTATTTATTTATTTATTATATATTTAAGTTATATAAGTTATTTCATGCATTGTTATGTTTTAGAAATATATGTATACACGGTCCTAAATAACCATGTTAACTAAATGAAAAATTAGTTTTATTAATTTATATTATAATTTAGATTTTTTTTGTATATTATTAAAGTTGATTTATTATATTTATTAGTTTTATTATAATTGATAATCTATAATTGATACTGAAGTGATCAAATCTCTATAGCAATACTGCAGTATTCATGTCTGTACATAACCTTTGAGATATTTATATCAGATATGACCGACTGTCACAAGAAATCCCAATTCTCCATGTTGCCTGTTCCCTTTCTTAAAACAACCATTGATGTGTTTTTAGCACTTTCAACCAATTAACCTGTATGAATGAGTTGTGTGAACGGGTGAATGTGAGGCAATTTGTAAAGTGCTTTGGATGGCCATGGGTCTGTTGAAAGCGCTATATAAATGCAGTCCATTTACCATTTACCATGTAGTTTCTCATCTTTTGTTTGCTGCATGTCAGTCAGACATTAGCTTGTTAACTGCTTATGCGCTGGAAGTGTCAGTGTGTGTGTATACAGCACCTTTAGCGCACACTGACATGCTGAATAGATCTTGGTCTAATCTAACATGCTCTAATGCGCTTGCTGATCAAAGCTCATCTCATCCAAACCTTCCATGTTCTCATGTGCTGCTGCTGCCCTGCAGATGTGCTCCTTTCTCACTGGCTTGTTTGTTCAAGCTGTACCTTTGAGTGCTGAGGTTTACGAGGCATTGTTATCTGTCTTTATGCATGTGAAATCAAAAGATCTGATCGTCTCGCTTTTCCAGATGCAGTCTTAAAGGTTTTTTTTTTCATGTGAACTGTTTGTAGGATCTGTCAGAGCATGTAAAATGCAACTTAATTTGCTCTTAGGATTCTCAACTTTTCAACGGATCATGTGTGCTTTAATGGCTCAAATTTTGTAATAAATTAAATGTTATGTATTTATTTGCATGTATTTTCATAAAATACATTTATAATATAGGTTTTTTATGTTAATGAATTGCATTATGTTGTTACTGTTAGGACCATGATAACAACATAATGGAATAACCATATTTGGATAAATACAGTGATATACCATGTTTATATACATAATATATTATGGATTTATTACAATGTTATTTATCTATTATAACTAATATTATAATAAATATATTATGTATTTATTATAATGTTAGTTATATATTTATTATCAATAATATTATAATAAATACAGGTGTGCATATATTATAATTTTATTTAATTAAATATATATTACTTTATGTAAAAAAATAGATATATAAAAAGATATATTCAAAAATATATATACAAAAAGTTTTTTGCATATAAAAAATAAAGCGTATTTTGAATTTTAATGACAATTAAGCAATATAATTTTTAATTACATTATAATTTTTTCTTATTCCGTTTTGATCCAGACATGTTCTTAACAGGTTTTGTGAGATTCACTCAAATGCAGGTGGGTTTCTGTTGTTAGGAGGGTCAGGAATTCTTCTCGATTTATGTTATTTGCTTTGTGATAAAGTGCAGGGATGTTTGTTGATGTGTTGCTCTGTGTCAGGAGAGTGAAGGCAGTAGAGCAGGCATCTGTGTGTGTGTGTGTGTGTGTGTGTGTGTGTGGAGCGACAGAGGCGGTGTGTGAGTGTGACACATTGCTGCTTTATAGAGCCGGAGCAGGTGGTATTTAATGGGAATCACAGCATCACAGCGCCTTCTCCTGTGTGTCTCTCCCTCATCCCTCCCTCTCTTGCTTTTACACTTTCTCCTTTGTCTCTCTCTGTCTTTAATTTTCTCTCTCACATACTCCAGAGCTCTCTTCCATAACCTAGAGAGCTAACCTACATGGTCAGCTGCCGTCCAAGGCATGATTTATTTCCATGCTTCCCAAATGGTTTTGCTTCAGAACTCTGATTTTAGATTGAGCAGGGGGGACTTTAAATCAATGGAATTTATTTTTAGTAATGATATTTATAAATATTTTGAGTTTTCTTTTATTTTTATGTTTTCAGTTTTCAAATTCATTTTTGTAATTTTGTTATGTGCTTAATTCATTTTTAAAACATTTCTATATAGATTTTTATTTTTTATTTTAGTAATTTTAGTGCTTCAGTTTGAACTTAGTTGCTACAGATGAGATTTTTTATCTTTTATTTCAGTTACTGATAATGGTTTATTTTTGTTTGTATTTGTTTTAGTTCAGTCAGGACCATTCTGTTTGATTAAGATTATTGTAGAGGTCCTGAACATTATTTCTGCGGCAGGCTTTACTCTGAAGGGTTCGGATTCTGAGCTGTCCACAGGCAAACCCCGAAGCCTATAGCAATTACAATAATTTTTTTATATGCTGCAGATATAAAATTCCATGCAAAAGTGATACAGATCTGTAAATGAGACTGTACAAGACTTAGCAACGATTAGCTGATAGATAACTTCTGTGGACAAGACTTTAAGTGATCATGTGGCTGTATAAGGAGGAGTTGGGGATGGAGAAGGGTAAGAGCATATCTGTGTGTCAGACTAAGGCAATTGTGAGTACGGATTAACTTCTATATCTCATTTAATTCTAGTGGGAGCAGTTACAATCAGCTTAGCGTCAGCTGATGTTTGCTGTCACACCGTGGTCTGCCTGAACTTCATTTGAGCTTCAGTCAAATATGCTTTTTTGGAAGTGTGCATGTTTGCAGTGCACTTCTTAGAAATGATGTATAAATAGGCAGCTCACTTAGGTTTTAGAACACAGCTCAGCTCCCACACAAATACACCAAAGAAATAACTATTAATAATAACTATATAATGACTATTCCAAAGACTTCAACAAGTGATGGTGTGTGCTGAATATGGTGGTGATACTGTTGGTTGCACCTGCATGCGTCATTACCCACAGACGTACACATAACAGCATTTTCACACAGCGCTGTATACATGCGCAGTAGCCTCAGTAAGTATGTGCTAATGTAGGTAATCACTAATGGACATTTGCTAAATTTGATTGCATTGTGCTCGTTTTTCTTGTGCTCTTGCATTTCAGCTGTGCTCTGGTTTCTGTTGTAGGCTGGTATGTTTTCTATTGGGTAAATAAATCCCCCTCCTCTTCCTCTCTCTCTCTCTGATAGCGACTCTATCTGAAAAGCTTCTGAATAGATTCATATATAGAGTTTGGAAAACACTGTTGCAGAGTGCATGAATATACAAAAGTTTGGGCTCAGTAAGATTTTATTTTAGATTTTTTAAAAGAAATGAACACTTGTGTTGAGCAAGGATGCATACAGTTGATCAAAAGTGACTAAAGAGATTTATAATGTTACCAAATGTTTATATTTCAAATAAATGCTGTTCTTTTGAACATTCTATTCATAAAAAAATGAAGCAAAATCTGAAGCAGCACAACTGTTTTCAACATTGATAATAAGCAGAAAATCAGCATATTAGAATGATATCTGTAAGATCATGTGGCACTGAAGACTGGAGTACTGATGCTGAAAATTCAGCTTTGCATCATACGAATGAAATATGAAAAATATTCAAATAAAGACTGTTATATTAAACTGTAATATTTAACAATATTACTGTTTTACTGTACTTTTGTAAAAAAAAAAATAAATAAATAAATAAATAGAATAGAATACATGCAACGGTTTGCACAGTTTTGGCAGGTGAAAAAGTGACCGTTTATTAAGGAGGAAAAAAATCCCAGGCCTGAGAAAGAGAGAGAGAAAGTGCTCAGGCTGGAGGCCAAGCTTGAGATGTTGGCAGACAGCTAGTATATTTGAGCAGGAGTTTAGCTGGAGATGAGTGGAGTCACTGATGTTTAGTTATCAGTGTATTGATAAGTGAGAGCTGGCTGACCCAGCACACGCTTCACTAGCTCACTCTGATCTCCTCTCACCTTCTCATTCAATATCAATCGCTCTCACATCCAGCCAGAGCCAGTGTGTGTGTGTGTGTGACGGTGCCAGGATCTCAACACAGAGGGCCCAGTGTTGAAGCTCTCTCTCTTTTTCTCCCTCTCTCTGTCCTTCCCTCTTTCACAATCTACAACCTTTTGTTTCTTTTTTCTTTCTCTTATTTTTCCTGGTTTCCTTTCCTTTTTTTATTTTATTTCCTACGGCTTACTGTTTTCACTCCTTACTTCCTTCTTATTCTTTCTTCACCCTGCTTCACCCTTCCTTCCTTCCTTCCTATAAATCTTTCATTTTGTCCTTTTTTCCTTCCTTCCCTCTTTCTTTCCTTGTTTCCTTTCATCCTTATCCCTTTATTTTCATTTCCTTCCTTGTTTCTCTGGCTTATTTCATCCATTTTCCTTCTTTGCAATTTCAGATTTTTCATCCAATGTTCCATTTCTATTATTCCATCCATCCTTCCTTCCTTCCTTCCTTCCTTCCTTCCTTCCTTCCTCCCTTTTATTCTTTTTGTCCTATTTTCTCTTCCTTTCTTTTTCTTTTTATGCTACATATCTTTTTTCTTCCATCTTTTCTTCCATCCATCCTTAATTTATTATTCTTTCTTTTTTGCCCTATTTCACATTTCTTGCATTTCCTTCTTTTTTCTTTTTCCTTCCTCGTTATTTGTCTTGCTCTCTTCAATAGATTTTTCCTCCCTTTATATTTATTCGTTTTTTCAATGTTCACTCTTTTTCTTTCTTTCTTTCTTTCTTTCTTTCTTTCTTTCTTTCTTTCTTTCTTTCTGTCTGTCTGTCTGTCTGTCTGTCTGTCTGTCTTTCTGTCTGTCTGTCTGTCTGTCTGTCCGTCTGTCCGTCTGTCTCTCTCTCTCTCTTTCTCTCTCCCTGTGTGTGTATGTCTATGTGCCAGATGGCTGCTCATGATGTGAACGAACATTAAAAAAGCGAGAGACATTCCACAGGGGAGAGATGCAACAAGCCTGCTAGAGATCAGGCTCTGGCCCTGGTCAAAGAGCTGCTGGGAGACCACCCCTCCCTCTCTGACAATCAACACTAGACTAGAACAAAGCCTGCCACTCCCTTCTCCGGATCTATTAGAGCGACTCATTCTGACCAGATTAATGCGCAACATGATGACTCGATGCAGAGCCGCAAGACGCCTGTGAAAAGGGAAATGTGGTTTGTCAGGAGAGACAGCCATACAGTCCTCACACCCAATGAATTATTGAAAGGAGGGGTAGAGGAGGAGGAGGAGACACCTGGAGAAAGAAAGGGAGAAACGGAGGGATGACAGGAGGTGTTAGAACAGCTGAAGAGACACATGAGAGAGACAGCAAGTGAGGGCGAAATAGACAGGGACAGACAGGGAAAAAGAGAATGCGAGAGGAGGACAGACACTACACAAGCCGTCTGAAGGAGTCAGTTTCTCCAGCGTCACTTTACCAGGGTTGTGTAATAAATAATGTGCCAGTCCTGTGGCTCTCACCCTTTACAAGGTCTCACGTTTCTCGGCTCCTCAGATATAAGCTGTACTGTGTTTGTTTGTGTTTTTCTCTGATATGTGAAATGAGAGAAAGATACCAGTTAATGGAGCGGCCGGTGATCTATTATTCTTTAAAAATCCTGGCTGACCGGGATGTACATTTTCCATTATGCTCTATTTTTATCTATTTGTAAATATTGTAAAACTTGTTATTTTTTAATAAGACATTGATATCACAAGTGATTTGTAGCTAGTTTTTGACACTGCAGTGCTATAATAATTCCATGAATTATTCCTCTGGTCTAGGCTTGGAATGTTTCATTTTTCCCACCCACATCTTCACTCATTTCTCTTTCCTAGTCTGTTTTTACACAGAAGATTTTTGTTTTCCATTCTCTTCTATTTCATTATTTACTATTGAAATATACTTAAATATTCATATTTTAATTTGTATATTTTATTCTTATTTAAATGTATATTAATAATGGTTTGTAATATACACTGCAGTCAAAAGTTTCTGCAAAATAGTTACTATTTTTTAAATTTTAATTATAAGAAGTTCACCATGGCTTTATTTATTTGATCAAAATACACTCAATTTTGTTTAGAAAAGAAACAGTTATATTGTGAAATGCTGTATTATTCTTATTTTTTTTTTAAATTCTTTAATGAATAGAAAGTAAAAACTGTAAAATTAAAAAAAAAAACTATGTATCTCATATGGACTGTGTTTATTCTACTACGTTGCCTTTTTTGCAGCTTATATGGAAGAAAGTGTCAAGATTCTGCTAGCTAAAAAAACAACAACAACTCAGTATATATATTGAGTGAGTCATCAATGAATACACAAATGTAGAATTCTGTCTGAACTGTCTCTTTAACTCAGGTCAGAGAAGTGCTCAGTGCAGATCTCTGTTCATTGTTCCCAGCTTGCGTCTTTAAACTCCTCTCAGATGGATTACATATTCATGAATATTCAGGTTTGTTGTGTTTTGTGACTGGCTGGCATGTGATGTGGGCTAGTTGTGTCCCCCTACGGTGTCTCTCAATGTCTCTTCTCAGATGCTTCCTCATGTGGCATGCTCAAAGGGAATTATGGGAGAGCGTGTGGTGTTTTGTGAGCAGGTTTGTTGTCTCCGTGTGTGTTAGTTGTTATGGTGGTGCTGGCTGGGGACTGTGGCTCTTTCAGCGGGACGCGGACTAATTACAACACTAATGCAGGACACCCCATTGATACACTCTCAACACGGCCACACACACACACACACACACACACACACACACACACACACACACACACACACACACACACACACACACACCTGCTTTATCTGCCTGTCTCAAAAACGTCATTATTTAGACATGTTCACACACCACATAGTTAACATTTAGACTTAAAATTACTATATGGAAGTTTTTTTTTTTTTGCTTACTTTTTAGTGTTTATAGAATACGTTCGAATACGGGAGATATAGAATAAATCTCACCTGATATGTCTGATTTTGGCAATATATTTTATGCAGAAAGTAAACCACATCTGTTTAGGTCTGTCCTGTCTATCTTTTGCAATTCATGAACACAAAAAAAAAGTGAAATAAGGAGCTGGAGCAGCCGATAGACAGCAATGTTATTGCCAGCATTTGTATGAAAACTGGCAGGCTTGAAGTCAACCAGCTGGTTAAATATATGTTTGATTCCCAAAGATGTGCTTCTCTGAAAGAGAAGAGGCTTCTTAAATCAACTCTGGGCTGAACACAAGCCCCAAATGACTCAATGCATGTAGATGCTCACACCACTAGATGGCAATACAGCATCCAGAGCCCATTAAGAACAGAGAAGTTTATGAAAATTAAACACACACTTTCATGCACTCACATTTACTCACAAACACTCTCAAACACGGTCCTGCTTGAGTTTGTTTCCTGTATATAGATGAGGAGAAGTGTTCTTGTGTTCAAAATATATTCAAATTGTGCTTTGTCAATTTCCCTCAGAAAATAGCCACATTTGTAAGTGTTTCGCTAAATAAATGCTGCATTAGTTTTGGGCGGTGCTGTTGTGGAGAGAGAGGGATCAGACCCTTGAGATGGTGCGAGGAGATGAATATTTTGTTGTCAGCAGTTCGGATGGAGTCCTGTTGTACCCCATGCATTATTCACTAATACAAATATGCCATATCATTTACAAGCATGTGTGCCGGGACGAAATTCACAGCTGGGAATTAGTTCTGAGATTAATTAACAAAGCCAAGCTCCTCGTTTTCTGTCTCTTTCTCGTCCTTGCGCTCAATGTGATTCAAATGATACGACTCAGATAATGAGTTCTGCTTCTGATTGTCTGTATACAGTGAAGTCATTTAATCAACATGAAAAAGAAAAATTAGCTCACTGTAGAATATTCTTTATTATTATTATTGCTGTGGACATCCATAAATATTAGTTAAAATGCATAGATCTGAGGTCAGAGGTTATACTGTAGTCTGATTAAAATGCGTTTCCCTTACAGAAATCCACTAGTGTTTGTAATTAGATGGTAAATGGATTTATTTGAATTATTCTTTTATTAATGTATCTTGATATTTACAGGCTACTGTACCATGGTATATGTTATGGAAAAAAAACTCTCAGTATATTAAAATTACATACATACAAGTACAATACATATATATATATATATATATATTTGTGTATGAACATGCTTAGAAATCATGTGTAATGTAATATCATGATAATGTGTGGTTGTGGACAAATACTATGGTATTATCATGTTCTCTGTGTGTGTATTTCTATATAAATAAAACTGGGAAGATGTCCAGAAACATGGTATTACCATGGTATTGTCCCAAAACATGCATTATTAAATTTATGCATTTAGCAGACGCTTTTATCCAAAACGACTTAGTGCATTCAGGCTATCAATTTTTACCTATCATGTGTTCCCAGGGAATCGAACCCCCAACCTTGTGCTTGTTAACGCAATGCTCTACCACTTGAGCTACAGGAACACTATAATTATCATGATACATAAGTAAAAACATGGTGTTACCATTATGATATATGTTACAAAAAATAAAAAGCAAAGCTAAACTTTATCTTACCTTGGTCACATGTCCAAAAACTATGGTAATACCTTGGTACTTACATGGTAGTGGATGGGAGACTTTTTGAGTTAGTTTCAAACCAGTTCTCCAGTATTTGTAAGCATGTGTCTATTTGTTCATGTGTGTCTGTTTGCAGGCTGGAGTTCTTCTGCAACACACTGAAATCTCCCAGTGGCTTATGTCCTTATGTCTGTCACACACACACACACACACACACACACACACACACACACACACACACACACACACACGCAGATACACGCTCACACTCATCCGTGCTCTCTTGAAGACCATTTTCCAGTAGCTAGGCAGTAGGAAAGCAGTATTAGCATTTTTGCCTTGAAGAACGCACTGTGGGGCTTTGGGAAAGTTTACTCATAAGAGTTGAAAGCAGAGAGGGGCAGGACGGGGGTGGTGCTCTAATTGTGGGCAAATAGTCCCGAGGCATTAAGACTATGGGAGACTAGATGAGAGGGGCAAGGGAGCGAGCGTGAGTATGCAGTGATGCAGTGTTTGAAAATACACTAAAGTATGTCTTTATGTGCGTTTGACTGTTCCCTTTCGATAGAAGGCATATAATGGCATTTTAATGCAGTGATGTAATGCCGGAGTTGTTCTCCGTACTGGACGTTTGGCAGAGCGTGGTGTTGTTGTCTTTCTTCCCTGTTGTTTTGCTGGCGTTGCTCCAGGATGCTGGATGGACCTCCACAGCAACGGACAACTCTTCAGAAAAAAAACAACCCTCTCTGTTTCCACTTTATGTGCTCGTCTCTTACTGCGGCTTGGCTGGGTTTGTGTGTTTTTCTCCCTCAGTGAGCTCTCAGCGAGAGGAACGCACACACAAACATGCCTAAATATGTTTACAGACTGTAATACACAACCACATAGATGACATGCTCAGAGACATGCTTTATACATTTGTTGTGTTCATCTTCTGCACTCCTTAAGACAAAACGGCAAGAGCCTTCTGCCTTTAACCTCTAATCTGATTGGCTGGATTTACACAATTTCTGTCAATCAATCAGTGTCAATGTGGAATATATATGAAAAGTTTGGGGTCAGTAAGTTTTTTGAAAATTAATACTTTAATTAATACTAAGAAATAATACATATTCAGCAAGGATTCATAAATTAATCAAAAGGGACAGTAAATGCATTTATAATGTTACAAAAGATTTCTGTTTCAAATGCTGTGAACTTGGAACTTTCTATTGATTAAAGAATCCTGAAAGAAAATGATGGTTTCCACAAAAATATGAAGCAGCACAACTGTTTTCAACATAATGTTTCTCAAGCATCAGATCAGCATATTAGAATGATTTTTAAAGGATCTGTGACACTAAAGATTGGAGTAATGATGCTGACAATCCAGCTTTATATATATATATATATATATATATATATATATATATATATATATATATATATATATATAGGCAGATATATAAATTGGTTATTTTAATAATATTTCATAATATTACTGTTTAATTTTTGACCAAATAAATGCAATCTTGTGAGCATAAAATAGCTTACAGACCCCAAACGTTTTAATGGTACTGTTTATACATCCCAGGATCCATCCATAAAGAATACTATTCTATTTTAGACATGTTATTTGTGTACATCATCTTGAATTGTTGTTAAAGGAGCAGATTAATATACAATTTATGTCTTAGTAGTTTAAAAAACATCTGTTAATATCAGTCTAACATTTGTCAGGTAACATTTTAAGAACATATTGCAGATAAGCCAACATTCTAACCAAGAATGATAACTATAAAGATAGGAATAACGATGACTATATTAGCATCCACACCAACTGCACAATAATGTTCTGTTTGTTATAAGCTTGTAGTGCATTTCTGACGTCTGCTGCTTTAAATGCCAGATTCTAATTGACAGCCAATCAGAATCCATCCTCTTTAATGCAGGACAGACTCTGATTGGCTGTCAATGTTTTATCGCTCATCAGTTCAAAAATGATTCCAACGATATTGTTCCTCTGTGTTATTGTCACAGTTGTGGTGTGGACTACAATTTTATATTTAGAATGATTTTTAAAATTCTATCTTTATCATTATAGTTATCATCCTTGGTGCTTGGCAGGTCTTAATTGTTACATAGTCCACATAAACGCACATACACAATGAATAGACATACATGTGATATCAGGAACAAATCCTTCAACGCTTGACCTCTGGCAGATGACCCGAGATTGAGAGTACAAGACCGCCCTCAAAAGGGGTCAGGAAGGAGTCTTGAAGCCTTAGTGATCTGCAGTGGTGAAGCTCAGAGAAAATCTGTCTTGACTTGTGTGTGTGTGTGATGTTCTCTGGCTTCAGCATTGTGGAAAGCCTTAGGGGATTCCTGCCTCACCTGCTGTTTGGAGAGAGTCTCAAGAAACAGTTGTACAGTCCCCTGAGGAATGGAGAGATGGGGCATTAAACGAGTGTACTCTGTCCATCATTACAGCTCGTGATCTTGCCCTCATGTTCTGCGCTATCTGCTATATATGACATATTTTTCTATATATATTATATTATATTATATTATATTTTGAAAAGAAATGTAATTCTTAGGCTGTATCAGAGCATGAGTGTAGGTTATTGTAGTCTGTTCTACATGTTCTACTAAATCACTTCCTGTATATGAATATATTCCTGCAGCAGCTCTTTAGAACTATTTTAATTTTTGTGTTTTCTGCCAGTCTTAACCTGTTCATTCACACACCTGTACACATGGGATGGTGTCTTATTACCCTGTATTTTCCCAGATCCTCTCCCCCAGCCCTTCCCAGAACCCACCGTGCTAAACCCACCCTGGACTTCCTTGAGTACTGAGCGTCCAACTCTGCACAATTAATGTGAGAGGACTACAGTGTGTGCGTCCTGCGCTGTACCATTCATCATTAGGCTTTTACACTGACCTTGACACCCACTTCATTAGAATAAAGATTGTCTAGCATTTAGGCTACATTGTTCCTCCTCGTCCAGACCCCATGCAAATTCCCGCTCGGACTCAGGGTCTGTCAGAGGTCATCTGCATTAAACGATTGCCGCTATTCTCCAACTGCTTCTTTCATTCGGCTCAACTGAAACGCTTCTTCCTGCTCAGAATGGGACCCTGCCAGAGCTGCTGCCCGACACACAGATTTTAACTCCTCGCTCCCACGACTGCAGCCCTGTGCTAGCTGTAATACAGGACACGGGGTGATCCTCCTAGAAAGCAGTTTTCATTCAAAACTTGCTGCTGTGAAGATGTTTGCTTGTTGTAGGTCATTGTCAGGACTTTGGGGTTTCTTGGTGGACATTTGGTGGCGGCCTACTAGCCCAAGTCTCTATGATATTCCAGTGTCTACGTATATATGGTTGAGTCTCTTTTTACTAATGAGATGAGATCTTTATATCTCAGTTATTATCTCAAAGAGCGCTGAACTCTAGTAAGATTTTCACTTAGTAGAATATTACTGTATGTCGGATATTATCTCATTTTGTGTCTGTTTTGTTTTGAAACATCTGAGATGATACTCAAACTGTCTGAAGAATAGTGAGTGGTACTTTTCTATGCAGCACTCACTAGCAAGATTTTTGGGTGTTGCGGCTCATTGCTAGGGATTTGGTTGTTGCCTGTTAGCTCAACTTTCTATGATATTTTGGTCTCTATATATGATTGGGACATGACTGAGATCATCTTTATATCTCAATTGTTTCCCCTAGAAAGCAATAGGCTTAAATAAACTTTAGACTCTTACTTTGTCAACTTTTGACTCATTTAATCTCTGTATGTCTCCCAATATATTTTAAGAGAAACTTCTGAGATACTTGAATATTCTGGAGAAAAGTGAGTTGTGCTTTTCCATTCAACTCTTGCTGTGAAGATGTTTGGTTGTCATGGATCATTGCCAGGGTGTCGCTGTATTGCTGCTAGCTATATGTAATTGAGTCCTTCCTTCAGTATTGGTCTATGGGATTTTTTCAGTAATGGGACCACCTTCTCAGTTGTTTTTCCTAGACTGAAGATTAAATGGAGAGCTAATGGACTTTTTGGAAGTTTTCTACTTTTTAGATTTTGGTCCTTAGAAAACCACCCCAGTAATCGCTTTAAAAGATTTAAGCAAGATCTTAATAGTCAACAGTTGTCTAATTTTTCTTTATATTTCCCCAAGAATTTTAGCAGAGATGTCTGAGATTAAGTTGAAATTTAAGAGTTTTTTAATTCCATTTCCAGAGATTTGAAAGAGCAACCTCTGTTTGTTCTTTTTGGTGCTTTTATTTTCTTGTTCTGTCTCACAGTGGAGAACTGCAGCATTTGTTGTAGAGATGATTTACTTTTTCATGAGCTGTTGAGCCAAAGCTCTCTCTCTCTCTCTCTCTCTCTCTCTCTCTCTCTCTCTCTCTCTCCATCTCTCTCTCTCTTTCTTAGTCCCTGGTTTTTGATCCAAATATATCTCCATTATTACCACATCAGTCAAAAGCAGACTTTTAAAAAAAATCCAGAATGAAAAGGCTCATTCTGCACTACAGATATAATTGGAATTAAATTATTAATGAGAGATACTTAAAAAAGATTGTCTTATGATTCGCTATTAGTGAATTTGCTATTCATTTTAATATTTGTCATTTGATTTATATGGGGATAATGCAATATAGGCCCCAATTAACAATGCATGGCCTGTGTAATATGATTTTCAGTTAATGCAAATGGAATAAGCTAGAAGAAAGCAAGCGATTCGATTTCTCAAATGTAATTTTCTCGGCCAGTTCTGCCAATTTTAAATGACATTGCACATTTTAATTTTCCCTCTCTTTTTTGAAGGTTGCAAATTTATACCCATTGAGCTGAACAGCCATTAATTTACATGGAAAATTACTTGCGAAGTTGGAATATCTGTCACGTTCACACCTATTTACTTTTATAAGCTCTGCCGATGGAGCAGGGTTTCTAACTAACTTCTGTTTGTAGATCTCGCACCATCAATTGAATTGTTCAAAAGTCATAAATTACTCACTCACTTGTTGTTTCCAAACCCATATAATTTTTTCCCCTACTTGAAACATTAAAGGAGATGTTTTGCATAATTTATGAGTGTTTTTCCTGTACACACAGCTTTCCATACATTAAAAGTGAACAGTAATTTTAAATTCCAAAGCATGATAAAAACCCTAAAATGGAAGATTATCAGTCAATGATGACTCAGTCTGTTTCTAACATAAAACTTTAATTTGGTTTCATAAGTTGAAGAATATAAAGTATACAGAGTCATACAGATTTTTATGGTAAATATATGATTTCAGTTCAAATCTTCCACTTTCATTGCATGCAAAACCGTGGCTTGGACATTCTGCAAAATGTCTCCTTTTCGAAAGATTTTGAGTGTGAATAAATGATGACAGGACTTTGATTTTTGGGGGATCTTACCCTTTAAGTCCCCGGAGCTCTCTAAGCAGTAAGTTTCCTGTGCTGTGAGCACAGTAGCTCTATGAATTCTGGCACCATCACTTTAGATTACAGCCAGGCTGAGCAGAGCTGAACAGATCTTAGGACTCTCTTGGCTCTTAAAGCCCAAAGTTCTTGGCTGATTGCATTGTTTCCTATGTTTGTCTAGAGAAGAAAAATGCCATGCTCAGAGTAGAGAGGGATGGGGTGTGAGTATCTTTCCATGAGAACTCCTCCTCCCTGAACTCACAGCTGAGCTCCAGACCCCGGGCCCCGGATAAATAGTGGCTTTGTTCGCCGTTCAATGGCATTAGGCATGGGCTTCCTATGGGGGTCACTACCAATCCTTGTGAGGGGACAGAAGAGGAGGCTGAAAAAGAACAACACATAAAAACCATGAACTCCCAGCTGATCAGAGGTAGAAAAAGACTTTGGCGTTATTAGTAAGTTAACGGAAAAGAAATGTCCAGGCCATGTTTCACCCTAAAATGAAATAGAAAATTATTTTTAAAGAAATTTATAATATGTTATATTATATATATGAGAAATATGATATAAAAAATATTTTTAAAGAAATGTATATGATACTATATATATATGAGATATATAATATTAAGCATGTATTAATGGTTTTTATATTTTATAATATATTAATTATTTTATTGATATAATTTTTTATTGTGTAAAATTATTTTAAATACTCCTATTATATATTATGTCATATATATATATATATATATATATATATATATATATATATATATATATATATATATATATATATATATATATGCTGAAATATAGGCTATATAGGCTCAGATGTGAGCCTGAAATATGACCTGGAATTTTCTTTATGAGATTCATCCAAACAAAACATAATCACTCAATTAGAGATCCATAAGGAGAGTCCATAAAGGCTTGTTGAGAGCTCTTTCTGTAAATCTTCAGGGCTAAAGGCCTGGCTGCTCTGTCTTAGCATTTGTACACATCAGTTAGACTGACCAGGCTTTTCTTTTTTCAATGGATCTTTTGAATCCCTCATTATCACTGTAGAAACTTGCGTAATGCATCGTCTTTAGCTCGAAGGGGAGAGAGAGCGAATATTCTAAACTGTTTTATGCTCCATATTGTTTTGCAGATTGCATGCTGTTATGATGGTAAGAAAGAGAGTCCCATGGGCTGACATCTATGTGGTATTGTGACAAAAAAAAAATTCTAATGCTCTACCTTTTCTTGTCATCATGAACGATGGCATTGTCTGTGCAATTTGTTGCCACTCGATGCATTTTGACAATGTGAAGTGCATTTGGTGAAGGAACCTCCTGCCAGCTGAGGTCTGGAAAGACTGGTGGAAACTCTCCTGGGTCCCTCGCTGACCCCATCGTGACTGCCCACCTTGTTCTTAACCAGAGAGAAGAGAGCCGGGCGGAAAAAATAAAAGTGCTTGACTCAATACAAGCCTTCTATACCAGCTGTAAAATGGCTTATTCTTCTAGTCGCCATGGTGACAATTAACTGTGTTTCAAGGACTTTTGTTCCCGGATGGTATTGAACAGATTTCCCCCTACTTTTTTTCATCGCAAAGTGATTTTTCACGAAGGAGGAAAAGCAGCATCTATTTTGCATAAGCAGTAAGGAATCACATCCAAATGGAGGCTGCACGTTTTCTCTTCCTTTTAAAGTAAATATGTAGCTTTTTACTTCCTGGTCTTTCAAGCCCGGCGCTCACACATCTTTGAGAGCTTGGCTGGCGCTCCTCAGTTGTGCTGGATTTCCATCAATGGGCCTCTTCTGCGCGGTCTTCCTCCCCTCTCCACTGCTTCCTCTGCGCCTCCCTCCCCGAGCAGCCGTCTAGAGCGAATTACAGACATCAAGGATGCTGGCAAGATATGAAAAGGCCTCAAACTGATTAAGTAATTATCAGTTTTCCCAGCTTCATTCAGCTCTGTATCACGAAAGCATATCAAATTCCATATTTTGTACCTCTGTGTCAATTTGTAACTCATCAGCTTCCAGTGTAGGTTTTTATGTGGCTGATGCATATTCAGTTTTTTCTCTAATGGATATCTTTCCTTCGTGCTAAACATCTAATACGGCAGCTTCGGCGGATAATCGCAGAAGCCCAGAATTGACTTTTTTTTTCTCGCCCTTCGCGGATTCATTTCAGGGCAAAAGAAAGATGTTATTACTTCCTTTTTGATTTAGGGACGGTTCAGAATCCGTCATCGAGATGAAGTCCCATCGGGAGGCCGAGGGTGTCTTGTGAATTCTCATTTTTGCCGGAGCCTGGCTTCTGACGTGTGAACATTAGCATAAAATGATTTGAATACGCCCCGTCTCTGCCTCAGTTCATGGAGTCTTACTTCTGTTGTCTCAACAAGTTACGGAGCCTGAACAAACTTTTAATTTAATGGATAAGATGAATCTGCGACATCGCATTAAGTGTGTTCATGTGTGACTGCATTTTGCTGACATTTCCAGAATCACGTTCATTAATATGTGAAATAAATTAAACTTACAAGGGCCTGTTGATATTTCATCTATTTTGCCGCCATCTTTGCTCACACTATTGCTGTTATTAACTATTGCAGTTATTAAGCTGCCTGTTTTCACCGTGTGATCTCGAGAGGTGTCCTGACATGGTGTTTAAGACTAGTGATGTGAACAAACCCCTTACCATACAGTAGGTACTCGACTTCAGTTCTTAACTCTTCCTAAACCAATTGTCTCAAATTCTACAACTTGTTTAGGAGAGATGTGCCTTTTTTTCTTATTTGAAATAATTTGACGGATTTTCAGTTGGTGGATGATCAAATGCTTTCAGGACAATTTTCACAAGTTTTTGTTTAATGTTCAGACCCGTTTTAATTCATTTAGAAACTTTGGAATATTTGGTGTATATTTTGGCACTTTTTGTTATTTTTTTGTTAACTAAAATTAGATATCATTTTTATTAGGAGTACAATTGATTAAAATGAATGAATACAAAATACTGATGCAATTGTAAAGATATTTTATCAAAAGATAAAAACTATGACTAAAAACTATATATATATATATATATATATATATATATATATATATATATATATATATATATATATATATATATATATATTTGTGTGTGTATAATATATAAACTTAATGTCAAAATATGAACAAACTATGTACAAACCAGATTCCAAAAAAGTTGGGACACTATACAAGTTGTGAGTAAAAAAAGGAATGGAATAATTTACAAATCTCATAAACATTTATTTTATTCAAAATAGAATATAGATAACATATCAAATGTTGAAAGTGAGACATTTTGAAATGTCATGCCAAATATTGGCTCATTTTGGATTTCATGAGAGCAACACATTCAAAAAAAATTGGGACAGGTAGCAATAAAAGGCCGGAAAAGTTAAATGTACATATAAGAAACAGCCGGAGGACCAATTTGCAACTTATTAGGTCAATTTGCAACATGATTGGGTATAAAAAGAGGCTCTCAGAGTGGCAGTGTCTCTCAGAAGTCAAGAAGGGCAGAGGATCACCAATTCCCCCAATGCTGCAGCGAAAATTAGTGGAGGAATATCAGAAAGGAGTTTCTCAGAGAAAAATTGCAAAGAGTTTGAAGTTATCATCATCTACAGTGCATAATATCACCCAAAGATTCAGAGAATCTGGAACAATCTCTGTGCGTAAGGGTCAAGGCCGGAAAACCATAATGGATGCCCGTGATCTTCGGGCCCTTAGATGGCACTGCATCACATACAGGAATGCTACTGTAATGGAAATCACAACGTGTGCTCATGAATACTTCCAGAAAACATTGTCGGTGAATACAGTTCACCGTGCCATTCGCCGTTGCCGGCTAAAACTCTATAGGTCAAAAAAGAAGTCACATCTGAACATGATCCAGAAGCACAGGTGTTTTCTCTGGGCCAAGGCTCATTTAAAATGGACTGTGGCAAAGTGGTTGGACAGTTCTGTGGTCAGACGAATCAAAATTTGAAGTTCTTTTTGAAAAACTAGGACGCCATGTCATCCGGACTAAAGAGGACAAGGACAACCCAAGTTGTTATCAGCGCTCCGTTCAGAAGCCTGCATCTCTGATGGTTTGGGGTTGCATGAGTGCATGTGGCATGGGCAGCTTACACATCTGGAAAGGCTCCATCAATGCTGAAAGTTATATCCAAGTTCTAGAACAACATATGCTCCCATCCAGATGTCGTCTCTTTCAGGGAAGACCTTGCATTTTCCAACATGACAATGCCAGACCACATACTGCATCAATTACAACATCATGGCTGCGTAGAAGAAGGATCGGGGTACTGAAATGGCCAGCCTGCAGTCCAGATCTTTCACCCATAGAAAACATTTGGCGCATCATAAAGAGGAAGATGCGACAAATAAGACAGTTGAGCAACTAGAAGCCTGTATTAGACAAGAATGGGACAACATTCCTATTCCTAAACTTGAGCAACTTGTCTCCTCAGTCCCCAAACGTTTGCAGAGGGGATGCACACACTGGTAAACATGGCCTTGTCCCAACTTTTTCGAGATATGTTGATGTCATGAAATTTAAGATCAACTTATTTTTTTCTTAAAATTATAAATTTTCTCAGTTTTAACATTTGATATGTCATCTATGTTGTATTCTGAATAAAATATTGAAATTTGAAACTTCCACATCACCGCATTCTGTTTTTATTCACAATTTTTTCACAACTTTATTGGAATCGGGTTTGTACAGTAGTTACCATAATGTTTATAAACTTTAAAGTGGATTGTCTGTTTGGTATGATTTAATAGTTTTCTTTAGAAAAAATTTAGTTATTGTAGTAAATTTGAGAAATATTTTGGTCAAAATACAAAAACTATGAACAAAACAAAAACAGGCTTTAAATTTAGTCAATAAGTCATGTTCACATTCGTCATTAACATAATTTTAGTCAGTTTTACTGTAAATAATATTATAAAAATTGTATACAAAACAGTAATAGTTTATATGTGACCCTGGAGCACAAAACCAGTCTTAAGTGGCTGGGGTATACTTTTAGCAATAGTCAAAAAAAACATTGTATGGGTCAAAATGATCGATTTTTCTCTTATGCCAAAAATCATTAGGTTAAAGCTCATATTCCATGAAGATATTTTGTTAATTTACTAACGTAAATATATAAAAACATAATTTTTGATTGGTAATATGAATTGCTTAGAATTCATTTGAACAACTTTAAAGGTGATTTTCTCACTATATATTTTTTTTTTGGACCCTCAGATTCCAGATTTTCAAATAGTTGTATCTCGGGCAAATATTGTCCGATCCTAACAAACCATAAATCAATGGAAAGCTTATTTATTCAGCTTTCAGATGATGTATAAATCTCAATTTAAAAAAATTTACTCTTAAAACTGGTTTTGTGGTCCAGGGTCACATACAGTATATATATACAAATCAACCAAAAATTATAAAATATGTTGTTAGACATTGAAGTGGATGGCTTGTTTTTGGTATGAATTTAACATTTTCATTAAAAAAAATGATTTTTTTTTTTTTAGCATTACTATAATGAAGTTTGTAAGTTGTGTCCTTTTGTGCACTGATAACCTGCTTTTAAAAACAAACTTTCATCAGTTTTTGTGCTCACCAGGGTTAACGGAGCAATGCCAGAATCATGTATTTCTGTCAAACCTCCACCTCGGTGGCATTCTTTGGCCCTAGAATATGTTTTTCTTTCACCGTCAATTAGAAAGTTGACTATAAAGTTTTCAGGCCCGAGCTCCTTGGGTTAAGAATGCAAATCACCCTATCAAGGTTGCAACGGTGAAAGTGACTCAAGGGCCAAAAGTCAGCCATGCACGTAGCTAAGGTTAGCATGATGCTTCAACTTCTCATCGCTCCGGCATTCTAATTACTCAGGCTATCTTTCCCTCCATCTGCATTTTCCATCAATAACCTGCCATTTCTTAAAATCAATATTTGCTGTCAACAAACAAATTGTGTAATCCCCTTTGCTTTAAAGAGGAGCGGCTTTAGTTTGCCGGCCACTATTAAAAACTTAAAGGGTTGAATGATTTAAAAGGATGTGTGATACCATCTCCATCAAAACAAACGACAGTGAAAAATGAACACTGGCCAGATGACAGCGAGGAATGGGGGGAAAACCGCACATTTAAATATTTAAATGTGCATCCGCCATAATGATAAATGACAACCGAAAACTAGAATCAAGCAGCTATTGATGCAGAAAATGAAATTGGGGGGTGGGGGGTGGCAGAGAGAGGAAGAGAGAAATTAACTGAAAAAGGTGTTGAATAGCATCACTTTCATCTTTTACTGTCTGTTAGTCCAGCATTCAAACAGAAATGTCACAATTCTGCTCAACCAGTGTGCAAAGCGTGGAGTGACCTAATACAGTCTGTTATCCCATTAGACATGAGCTGAAGGGCAGATAATTATCATACATGACCACTGAGGTGACATATGAGAAATTGCAAGATTTAGAAGAAAAGAAATTGACATAAAAAAACATGCACCATGTTTTTGATGGGAGATATTATAAAATTTCAACTAAATATTTATACACTGTTGTTATTTTTTTTAAAGGAATTTATACTTCAAAGTGCTAATTAATACTTTTTTCAGCAATGATGCATTAAATGGATAAAAAAAAACAGTGACAGTAAAGACATTTATAAGGTTACAAAAGATTTTAATTTCCAATAAATGCTTTCTATTTATCAAAGAATCCTTTAATCATAAAATATATAAAAAATCATGGTTCAATATCAAGATATAAAAAATATCATGGTTTTCAACATTGAGAAGACATGTTTCGAAATGAATGTTTGTGAAATTAGAATGATTTATGAAGGATCATGTGTCATTAAATTAAAACAGAAATAGTTATTTTAAAAATTCATATTTTTGATCAAATACAAAATATGCAGGACTTTTCTAAAAGGATTGTGATTTAGTTGTACTTAAAAGCATTCTTACAGTGCTGCTTGTGCTTTTCTCACGCTCTGACTGCTGTTTTGTTTCTGAAGGGGAACAGTGTTGAGATGTCCATGTGGCTTCCTAAGAAGACACAGCTTCTGGGCTGGTCTGAATCTCTGAAGAGGAGCGGCACTGAGCTTCCTGCTGACTTTGACCAGCGGCTGACGGCCCTCAGGAGCAAATGGGATCAACTCGAGGTTGGTCTCTCTCTGTTCAGCCTTCTAAATGAACATGACATGTTTTTTCGAATGCAACAAAGGAGTTATGAAACTTTAGAGTCTTGTTTGGGAAAATCGCTATTAAGAACCCAGAGCGTCACGTCAGTCAGGGGTCCCTTTGTGGAAAGAAAGTGCTTCCTCAAACACAGGTGAGTGTCACACCTTGAGACTGATCTCTCCTTGATCCTGAGCACCCCACTGAGATGAGAGGAAGCGGGTGGGTTGGGAAGATTTGGAGGAGAAAAGAGGATGAGAATGCAAGAAAAAGTTGGGAAAACATTGTGAGAATTAAAATGCAGCGTAAATACATCTTAAAACACTTTTGTTTGAAAGCGTCCTTTGCTTCAAATTGATATATGTCAAAGCTACCCTGTTTTACTAAGGCTTTTTAGTGCTCTTTTGAACTACTATGAAAAATTTCTCTCTTATGTTTCTGCTTAGTTACGTTAGCGTTTCTTCTATTTTAAGCCATGCACTTGTATAAACTACTTCCTTACTGGATATAATCCAACTCATTCAGCACGTTAATCCAAAGAGGCTTGCATGCATACACTGGGGGAAAAAATGATCTAAAAACTAAATTGTTAGTAAATGTAAACTATTATAAAGACATTTTAAGCAACACATTGAATTGATTTGAATTGAATGTAACATTTTGAAGTAGCAAGACTGAAATAGTATTTTCTCCAATAATGTTTCTGTTGAAGAGATTGGGAGTGAGAAAGATTTTTGTAAGAAATGTCTTAAAGAATAAATGACTATATTCAGTGAGGATAAATTACATTTGGATCATTCAATGTTAAATCAACCAAATTTCAAAAACCTTTCCAGCTCAGTTTTTTTTTATTTTGCTAATATTTTTTTTTCTGAAGAAAGATGAACATGTATAGTGATGAAAGCCAAAATCCTAAATGTCATGGATGAATATTTACTGAGTAATCCACAATTTTATAGAGGGGGGGTCAAAAAGGTCATTTTCATCTGAGATTCAGAGCCAAATTACAGGGGGATAAAAATGACTTCAGGAAGATGGCAGCATCATAATGTTGTGTTTTTCACAGAGATTGGTAGGTCTGTTAGTAAAATCTGTTGACTTTAGCAATATTTGTTGCATTATGTGCCAATGGTAACCATTCACAAATGGGGAAAGAGCACTTTTCAAGTTTTTCTCCATAGTTTGCATGCCTGTAACTCAAGAAATATTAGAGATATCTTAATGCCCTTTCAGATATTTGGTTTTAAAAATATTTTAAGTTTCCTTGTTATTGTGTAATTATACATTTAATTACTGAGTTATATTAATTAACTACATGTACTTACTATATGGTAAGGGTTAGGATTAGGGTTTGGCTTAGGGTTACTTGCATGTAATTATGCATAAATAATTGTTTTTATAATAGTAATTATATGTAACATGTGTAACAAGGATACACTAAAATAAAGCGTTACCCAACTTTGCTTTTGGCATCTTAATTTAGGGCAAGTTATTTACATTTTCGTTGGCTCAAGTTAAAAATATAAATGTGAATCATTACCCTACATCCTTCTTTTAACTGGATGAATGAAACATTTTGTCAGTGCTTTATCAAAACAATATGCATAGAACATTTCTGTGTGAGTGCTAAAAATGCACTGAAATGGACAAGTTGAAAAGCTCATCAAAGAATACAAACAAATAATCATGGTGCTCACAATCTTACAATTTTTACTATATATTTTTTTTTTTCAAATAATTACCGCCATTGGGGAATATCAGAGTCTTCTTTCAAAAACATTACTAAAATCTTTATACCACGAGCTCTAAATGACTCGTAGTAAAACTGATTAACCTCCTTAACTAGCTTAGACCATCTAATGATCATAAATAACCAGCTTCTTCATCAGAATCTACTTTTAGCAGCATTTTCCAGCAAGACAATCACAAGTTTTACTACTTCTAGTTTCACAGCTCTTCACAGTGGTATGATGCTAAATAATTTATCTTCACTAATAAAGAGTAAACACATACACCCACGTGGATATGCATCTGCAGTGCTCCTCAAGATTAGCATAACAGCCTTTGATCTGAAACATGAATTTATACGGAGAGTTTCGAAGTGTCAAACAACTCACTTCTTCCCTCCCGGTCGCAATCAAGCATTAATTAGAATTATCCAGAAAAGGAATATTCACCGGCGCTTGGCCACGGCAAACTTTCTGACTGGCGTGAGTGTGTGCGGTGAGTGGCGTTTCGTTAGGGCACGTGCGACAGGAATAAGGCGTCAGCGGTGCGTTGAGTTCAGTCTGAGCGCCGCTGCTCCCTGCACCGCGCATTATGCTGTCTCAATTGCATATTAAACAAGCCTATCAAGTCAGCCATTGGCATCTGCTGTGCTGACACAAATTGTGAATTAAATGAAATTGATGTCCCCTGTCGTATATATTTATGAAGACAGACCATTCTCTGAAGTATACTGCTTATGAAGAATTTATGATTGCAAACTGTTCCCGAACAAAATAAAGTGGCAATAAATTCCTGTTTTTGTGCCGCGTGACCCTCCAAGGGCATTGACTGCACTTCCCACCGAGACATTTGTTACTCAGAGAAAACAATGGCTATATCTGGATTCCACTGATGCCCGTCAAATCATCTGTATTCAGATGAGTGGTAAGGACAGAGACATAGAAAGAGAAAGGGATAAACAGCGACAGTAGAGAGATTCTGCTCTCTGTCCATGAAACTGGACTTTTGTGGGTTGATTGAATTGAATAGGTTGTGTTACACACTTTTGTAACAACTTTATTTTCCATCATCTCTATGACTCGCTGAATTGAACAGACTGTTTTTGTTACTGCATCTATATACTTTTATATGTAAATCGCTATTTGTATTATGATGTCATTCATTAGGGCTCTTTCCAAGGGTATGGAATAAGTATGTCTACTTATTCCATCGTTTTCC
Source organism: Carassius carassius (assembly GCF_963082965.1). Taxonomy (NCBI): domain Eukaryota; kingdom Metazoa; phylum Chordata; class Actinopteri; order Cypriniformes; family Cyprinidae; genus Carassius; species Carassius carassius. The sequence continues at coordinate 2,785,230 of NC_081785.1, forward strand.
TAATTTGTTTCCCAAGTTTGACATTTGTTTTATTTATGTCTGTTGAAGCAATTCAGTAAGCAGTTTAAATAAGCATGAAAAAATCCTGGTTTTCCATTATATTAGAATATTGTCTAAAGCAGTAAAGTCAACATAAAACAGCATTTGCTATCCATTTTACCCATTCCAAAAAATTATGTATTTTAAAGTTAAGCAAGACATTTAACAGACAAAATGTACACTAATTTAAGATTATCATTATTATTATTATTTCCCATTATTATTATGAGTCCCATTCTCACCAAGTCTGCATTTATTTGATCAAACATATAATATTGTGGCTATTACTAACACTAACTGTTTTCTGTTTTAATATATTAAAATGTAATTTATTCCTGTGATGACAAATTACTCCAGTCTTTAGTATCACATGAAATCCTTCAGAAATGACCGCTCAATAAACATTTCTTATTATTATCAGTTTTGTAAACCTTTGTGTGCTTCATATTTTTTGCTATTGAAACTATCATACTTTTTTTCAGGATTCTATGAATAACATTTATTTAAAATAGTTGTCTTTTGTAACATTATAAATGTGTTTATTGTCACTTTTGATTGGTCTTGAGCATCCTTGCTGAATAAAAGTAATTTCTTTCTAACAAAAAAATAAAATGCAAACTGAGCAGTATATGCGGGGTGTGATTTTATCCACCAGGAGCTAATTGAATGGTATAAAGTGACTCTGTAAAAATAAAGACCAGCAAAACAAAAACAACACATTTTCATACTCTATGACCTCTAATGTCTCATAAAATCACTATGAGGTCTGATTTTGCCCAGCAGAAAACCTCAATATTTGTTTTCAGCCATTTTCACATTAAAGCTAAAATGTCCTCTGTCACTGAATCTAGCCCTTCGTTTTCTTTGCTATTAACACTGTGCTGACAAGGGAGGAACACAGATGTGTTAATAAAGAGAAGCTCTGGCTGGATGTGTGTGGCCAAACCCTGAGAACTTAATTGATGCCACATGCTGAAATAGCCACTTTGTTTGCAGTGTCATAATCACATCTGTTTCCATTCCAGCTTCTCAACACACGGATCACATAAAGGAAAGAACAATTACAGCAGCCACTGTGTGTATTAATTGGATAATGGTGTGTATTGTGTTTGCAATTGCCATCTCAGTATACAAGGTTCAACCTGTCTCTAAAAAGCGCATTTGCCAGGCAGGTGGAAATACACACAAAGAAACAGTGGCGCACAAACACACACACTCGTGCAGAGGCAGACTGCAGCTCAGCATGGTTCTCGCTTCTCTTGCTGTCACTCGGGGAAAATTGTTCAGCAGAGCCCATTTCGGAAATCATCTGTGTGTTTTTTGCGACTGATTGTTTGCTATTCAACAAACATTTGAATGTTGCTCTAAAATGCCACTTTGTGCGATGAGATTTTAACCCCTTCAGTCTCATCAGATGAAACAGCCTGTTATCAGACACTTCAGGCGTACAGCAGCCGGGTGGAAATGGCAATCATCACCACATCTCACTTCTTAATTAAACACAAATAATAGGGGTTAATCGCTGTTCACGTGTAAAGCAGTCTCATACATTTCAGTAAGCCTTGTGCACGAATGCATTTTGTCTTTAATTTGTTTGTATGTTTTGTGGGTCAACATTTCCTGGATGAATATTCATCAAAGTTTAAATGTGTTTGTGAAAAGACCATAAAATCATGGACCTCAAAGCCATGAATATGTAAATGTGACAGTGATTTCTATAAAAGCGGTTAATAGTTGTAAGCACTCTAACATTACTACTAACATTTTATTATTTACTAACATTTTATTTAATTGTATTTTTTATTTTTTAATGTTTTTATTCCTTTTTTGTGTTGTTTTATTGTATTTCATATTTTTTATTTGTATTGTTAAAAAAAAAAGTATATAATTTTTATTATTTCATTGTTTTAGGCTTTTTATATTTTTTTTATATATTTTTGTAACATGTAATATTTCAATAATCTTTATTATATTATATATTATATTATTGTTATTGTTTTATTAATTTTTTTGGTATCATACAGTTTGTATATGTATATAAGAACTTAATTTTTTTTTACAAGACCCCTATAAGATTTAGTCTGAATCTATACTATTTTAATCAAAATGCCATTTTCATGACAGTTGGTGTTACTATAGTAAAACTATGGTGAATTGGGATAACCAGTCATGTTTGTTTTTTGTTTGTCTTTATGGACTCTTGTGTGACATCACTGTTTGTGTCCAATCAGAAAATCCTGGCGGAGCATGTGGAGCCCAGTGTGGGCCAGCAGAGTCAGCGTGAACTTCTGTCTCCAGACACCAGTAGAATGGTGACCCAGCTGGAGAGCCGGATAAAGGAGTTAAAGAGCTGGCTGAGAGACACTGAGCTCTTCATCTTCAATCTGAATCTCAGACCAGACGCACAACAATGTGAGAGCGGTACTCAAGATGCTGATGACCCACAACACGACCCGCAGGCCACCAAACAGCTGCAGCACTTCAAGGTGGGTATGAAGAGCTGTGTCTCTATCTAGAGCTTTCTATCTAGAGTTTGTCATCTTAGCAAATACAATGGACTGCTGGCCTGTTTTACTACAGGTTCGGATCATCAGGAGTAACCTGGTGTTAAAACTGCCATTACTGCTCCACTAGTCATCAAATGGATTTGCAAAACTGATAACTGTTCTCAGACAGGTTTCCTGGTGTGGTAAGCCAAACATACAAACTGTCACCACTGTGGCCTCGAGCAACACACCAGGCTTTTCTCTGGATTTTAGCTCAAATAATGAGACTTTGAATCAGTTCACTAAGAAAATTTGAAAACAAAACAAATATGTGTGCATATTAATTATACTATCTTTAAATTAAGTTACACATGTTGTTATTATATTACATTTACATTTACAGCCTACATGGAATCTGGACCTGCAAAAAGCTTTACTGTTTTTAAATCCGATCGATTTCAGCCATTGAAAAACTCGTATTGGTCAACCACAAATGATCAGCAGCTAGCATAACACCTGTAAGCCTGCAGCTGTTCATTAACCATCATAAACTGTTGTAACACTTTTAGACTTTGCAGTGTAATACATGCTTAAACTAGAGTACATGACCGCATCATGTCAGGCAGTGTTTAGGATGTACACAGAAATGAAACTGCTTAGTCAAACTGCAGAGCGATCTCTAAAAAAAAACCTGCTTCATTTGAGCCGTGCTCCTTTAATAAATGCAGGGCAAAAAGCACACATCAAATCCCCTGACTGAAAATCTATATGAAATAATTATATGAGTTAAAATCCTGAGAAACAGCTTGGAGTATTAATCAAGACGTGTCAAAACACAGGTAGCGAGGCTGATTACATCCACCTGCTGAGTGACAAACAGAAGTGAGGAAAAGCTTTAAATATACACAGGGCTAAATGATCAGGAGGGGAAATAAGGCTGGCTTTCTCTTTTGATCAAAAGACACGCAGCCCAAAAGGCTCCCATTGATTTCTCAGGGGAAGTCTGGAGAAAATAATAATACGATGATTGTAAATATTTGTAAGTATGATTTATATGGACTGCCATTGCACTAAAAAGGAAGAATGAAAAATTAAAAAAAAGATAAAAATAATAATAATTATAATTATTATTATTATTATTATAAACCAGTACATGTCAGAAAGGGTCAGAGGTTTGAGATTGCCCCAGAATCTCGGCGTTTAGCAGTTTGGATCAATTCAATCCAGATTATTGAACCTCAGTTTATTCATGTTCTGTCTTGTGTCCATGTTCGGCTCGAGCTTCTGGAATGTGTGTCTGTTCAGTGTAGATCCCTGATGCCAATAAAAGACTAAAATATGTGTAAAAGGAGAGATAGTGAGACACTTATGAGTTATGAGAAACAGGTATGGTCACCCTTTAAAATGTCATCATAAAAATGTCCATCTTCCACTGAATAAAAAGCATTAAGTTCTTTACTTGCTAGGGGGTAGTGGAGACGTTTAAAATTAGACTCTATTGGATCTTAACCTTCTCTGGTCAGACGGTTCAGAGTGGTTGGCTGCCAATTTCACTTCTTTCATTAATAACTGTCTTCCCTTTAATAGTGTGCCTTCATGATATTAAAACCCCAGGGTTGGATATTTGCTGTCAGGGAGAAGAGAGATGATGGGAACCGTATGCCAGCTTCGGTCATTAGTTAACAATTGTTTTACCTACAGAAACTGTTGTATCCTGAGCTGGAAATCTGCAGATTTGTTATATCTATAAATAGAAGCTCTGTTTCAAAACCTAGTGAGCTTCCTACCTAGATGGCGTTTAAGGCCAGAATGTTATGCTTTCTTATATCGGATTTATTGTAAATAAGGTGTGCTTTTTACTACTGTTCAAAAAAGAAGATATCAGTACTTTTATTCAGCAAAAATGCATTACATTTATCAAAAGTGTCAGTAAAGATATTTATAATTTTACTAAAGATCTCTATTTCAAGCATATAACAATGAAGGATCATGTGACACTGAAGACTGGAGTAATGATGCTGAAAATTCAGCTTTGAATCACAGAAATAAATTACATATTAAACTATGTTTTAATAGAGAACAGTTATTTTAAATTATAATAATATTGAACGATATTTAGGTATTTATTATAAACTATTATCTCACTTGCATCCACAAATTTGAACAAATTTTCCTAAAGAACTATTCTTATCCATCCTTTCACTGCGAATAGTTCCTTAGGGAAATTCATTCAATATGGTGAGTGCAAGTGAGAGAAATGTGTATAATAAATATACTAATTTAAATATCTAAAAGTAATGAAAATTGATTCAATTAAAATGTTGTTAAAAATGGATTGTGCCATAGTTATTGTATACTCGAAGTAGAAAAAGTCACTATACCCGTACTAAACCACCGTCTTCGTCTCAGCTATTGTCGTCTGTTTTAGAGATCGCTGTGTCATTTCAAGCAGCACTGGGAGCCTTTTCAAAAACACCTCCAATTCCAAACCACATTCCTATTAAAGGAATTTCACAGGAGAATTAGACTAAATGAAAGCCAGACCGAATATCTGCAGCAGCGTTTGAGTCCATCTCCACATCTATCGCCGGCACCTTTGATCAGCTCGTCGCAGCGTGGGGCCCCGGGGCCTCATCCTCCGGGTCCCGTCCAGCTGATTGAATGTGACGGCGCAGATATAATATCAATACTTTCTCCATGATTTGAAATAAGGAACTCCTGTTTTTTGGCAGGTGCTAACCGCATTAAGTCAGTTTTGGGACGGGTGTGCGAGAACGGCAAATGCAGAGTTAGCGTCTCATCAGCGAGTAATGGGGAGCAGACAGGTGACAGGCCTGTTCATTACACACAATCGACTGGCCGCACACACACACTTGCATGCATAGAGTCGTATTTTTCATTATACGTCCATGCCGCTTGCTTTCATTTACAGGCACTAATGAGAAAATGTCCCCATTGATGGCAGCGTTATCACTTTGCTGCCATTTGTTTGCTTTAGCGTGGTAAAGATGACGTCTGCGTTCGTAACACATTAGTCTCATTTTGAAACACTGTCAGTTTTCTATCTTAAAGGAGGAAAATAATTAAAAATAAGCATTCTTTAACAACAAGCTTTGTGGAAGGTCACTGACAGCACGACTCAAACCAGTGCATTTCAGACTTGGTTAATTTAGATGTATTTGAAATAACGAACACGTCAAGTAGAATGCAAAACAGGATCCTTCATCGTGATCTTTTTTTCCTGTATTATATGACTAGCATCAGCCTGCTGACATCGAATTTCAGTTGGTTAGGTTTGCTTTTATTGTCTATCTGCTCACTGCGGTACAATTTCTCTCTATTAGCATGTCGCGGGAACGAAGCATCGACTGACAGCCGTTGATGAAACTCGAGCCAGTCGAGCCGAGGGGACGTGTCTGGGAACAAATGGCCAACATGAATTCGTTATACTCATTTGCGATAACAAGTGCTTGTGGTTTTAATTGACTTAATCAACAAATAGAATTAATCAGAGATTTCTAATGAATGGTAATTGATTGAATATCCACTGGGTCACTGTCAGAGATTTGGGGCTCCGCTCCTCAATCTGGCCGAGATTAATTGAAAATGTTAAAATTGCAGTGGCTGTAAAGAGCGAGATGAAGTGTGCGCTCGTTTTCCCGGCGGAGAACGGGAAACAAATACCCCCAAAAACAAAAGAGCAGAGTCTGTCGTCTGGCTTTTTTCAATCCTCCGGAAAGCGCGTCAGCACCGGTGCATGCGTCATTTAAACTCTTCTCATGCTTAAGTCGCACCCAAAAAAAATGTCAGAATATCATAAGGCTTAGGTTTTAATGAAATTAGGTGTAAGGGAGAGATGGGGAATTGGAGTTTAAAGGCTTTAGGCTGCATCTGGAAGGAGGCACGGTCTGCTCTCATTTTGTGCTGAATAAAGAGATAAGCAGTTTTTTGGAGGAACACACTTGGGAGGTCTGTGTAATACACATGCATCTTCACGGCTCGGCTCTCCGCCTCAGGTGTGATTACAGACTCTGATAGCAAGAGACCTGTAGATTAATACTGTACACCAGATGGATTTAGCCACGCGATAACAGCCAGGGGAGTGAGACGAGAGAATAGTCGCACTGCCGTTCTGGAGATTGTGTTAGCACCTAAGAACGATGCCAGGCGGCTGATCCTCTGATAGCTTTATTAAAAAACACCTGATAGATGATGGGTCTGCAATCTCGTATGTTCTAACAGTGGATGGACAGCTGAAGGGTAGCTTTTTATGTTTTGTTTCACAAAATACTCCCCAGGGGCCATTTTATTGCCCAGTTCTGAAGCACAGTGTGAAGTTGTTTTGTGTAGCCAGACCTGCACACTGACGGCAGAAGGTCTGGAACCCATGGCAGCTTTCTTTGGCCAAGGCTCGCCCATGAGGCCTTTTGATGGACATGTTAAACAACCAATCACAATTCGTCTCATTTAGCATCACGTTTCAGGGTGTGGAAATGGCGCCACAATAACAGACCGGTGTGTAAAACTCTCGGACGAATTAAGGAACATTCCAGTTTTTTTTTTTTAAATAGGCTCATTTTCCAACTCCCTTAGAGTTAAACAGTTGAGTTTTACCATTTTCGAATCCATTCAACTGATCTCAGGGTCTGGCAGAAGCACTTTTAGCTTAGCTTAGCATGGATCATTGAATCTGATTAGTCCTTTAGCATCTTGCTCAAAAATGACCAAAGAGTTTCTATATTTTTCCTCTGCGAACTTTAGATATTTTACATGCTTTTGAGAATCAAGCGTTTAGTTGATCCTGATAAGTGCTCATCGTCACAGTTGTAAACACAACTGCTTTCTTCTTTTGTGAGGGGGTTTGGCGGCATGGCATCTTTGTTTCTAGGCGAAACGTCAAAGAACACGACACACACGACTCCCGGAAATCCTTTATAATTCAACCAATCTGATGATGACTTCAAAACACCTGAAGTGTTTCCACTTTTGTGTGCCGTATACATCAGACGTTCAGCCAACAGTCAGCATTAGCTTCTTCTGCTTTTCTTAGTGATGTATAATTCCAGTTTATCAGGAAGTGACGATTTTGTTCACCTTGACACATTGGATTGAAAAGGTGCTTGTTCACAAATGTTTTGTGCGATATTCCAATTTTGCGCATAAGATAAATTCACAACTTTGGATGGAAACCCGGCTATTGTTAGTTTCAGTTTATTTAGTTTTTATTAAATGTAATCTTTATACTTTCTAAGCCGCCAGAGTTCATGTGTTGATTTGTATTATTAATTACATTTCTTTTTCAAATTTAGTTTTATTGATGTCTAGAGACATTTTTATTTGTAATGTAGGTTGGTTGTAAAAAATTTAAATATATCATGCATCAAAATCTACTGTCTATAATTATTAATTATACGCAGTGTTGGGGGTAATGCATTACAAGTAACGCGAGTTACGTAATCAGATTACTTTTTTCAAGTAACTAGTAAAGTAACGCATTACTTTTTAATTTACAAGAAAATATCTGAGTTACTTTTTCAAAAAAGTAACGCCATTTACTTTGTATTCCCATTTTTTGACTGACAAGCCTCCTGTTCCCATATTGGGAGAAATCGGAAGTATGGAGGCGTTGTGTGCGCTGTGTGAACATGTTACTGTAGTTCTAGACTAAATGTGAATGTGCATTAATTCATCCCACTCACAAAAAAACAAAAAACAAAACAGATTTAGTATTCATCAAAATTAATCAAAACAGTGAAATGCAAACTCAGAATATGACGCAAACCTGCTATAACTTAATATATTAAATAACACAAAATGTATCTATTCCCATTTTATTAACAGTGTCTTTGCTGCTGAACTTTAATGATCCAGTTCAACCATACTAATAATTAAAAAATGACTTAGTTAGATAAACTAACAATTGTGCTTCATTGTTTTTTTTTTATTGCTGAAGAGTGTTGAACCTACTTCTCCTGTGTTCTACTGTACAGACGTGAATTTACTTTTCCTTCAGCCTGAGGTTTATTCATTACACTTTTTGGTGTGAAAGGGCTTTTACATTTGCTATAAATAGAACTTCTTATATTAAAAACAATCAAGCCCTGCTCATATTTAAAAAGTAACGTGAAAGTAACGCAAAAGTAATGTAACACATTACTTTCCATATAAAGTAACTAAGTAACGTATTTAGTTACTTTTTTAGGGAGTAACGCAATATTGTAAGGCATTACTTTTAAAAGTAACTTTCCCCAACACTGATTAAATGTTATGTTAGTTAATTACATTCTGATTTATTTTGGTTACTTTGGCATGGAAATATATTTTCAATTAGTAATTGTTTTTCCAAATCATTCAGTATCCATTTTAGTTTTTGTTAATGATAATAATGCTGATATGAAAAAGCAATTCTTCTGCAAGGTCTGTAGTTTATAGGTCTAATTGTTGGTTATTTGAAATTGCTTACTGCATTTATTATAGTATTTACAGTCTCTGTTGTGCATTGGCTTTGAATGCAAATGTGAATTCCGAGGTTTGAGTCAGAAACGGGAATATTTGACTATAGTAAGTGTCTGGAGTTTTAAACTGTTTTAATGTGGGAAGCAGTTCAGGTCATTGGTTTTTGAGAGAATTTGATGAGAAACTTTGCATTTGTATGAAGATGTCTGCACATGACATGAATGAGGCACCAGGGCCCACTGCCTCCCACCCCCATTTTTATTTTTTTCAGTTTTTTGTGCATATATTGTAACCTGATACTAGAGGCTGAACGACATCTACAAGTCTAACTTTGACTGAAATTAGCTATTTTGCCATAAAATATTTGCATTTGTCTTTAAGGGTAACAGTACAGAGGCCACTACATTTCCAAGACACTGTATGCCATTAAAAAATAGTGCCCATTTGAAGGCCAGTTTTCCATCACCTCACACGTTTCTATCTGTCAAAGTTTTAACTTTTGTGCATGATAACTCTATCAGCATGTCCGCTCCTCGGCCTTCTCTCCAGCATGCTGCCATTGCATTTTACAGTCTCATTACCTGTTTAAAAGACACGGGAGAGGGAAATATGCTAAAACAGAGGAGCGAAGCACTCCAGGAAAAATAAAATCCAATTTAAATGTAATGGTGAAATGTAATGGTGTTTAATATTTATTGAAAAATGTACAGAAAATGTAAGGCAGTGCTTTTCGGGGCTGGCGGGATTTGCATAAATTGTTGTCTGAATGTTTTCGTCCCATAATGCACATGGAGTAGCACCGTCTCTTCGCAGAGCTGTCGCTGCATTTTTAAAGGGGGTTTTGGTTCAGGTTACAGAGTATCAGAATACCTTCAGCACCTCCAAAATGTGTGTATGTGGTCTTTCTTTGGGACAGTCTGTGATTTACACGCTTCTGACATGCTGAATTGTTGTGGAGACCTCATCAAGCGCACCGGAGTCTCTTTCTCTCTCAATGTGATTCCATCTCTCTCTTTCTCTTCATTCACTATGTTCATTCACGGAAACTCTGAGTGGCTCTGAGGTGCAGTGAGTTCACATGCATGGATAGCAATAAACCCTGTGTTGCAGTTGTGGCAAATGATGGAGAATAGTTCATTGAAAGTCATTTTTATAGACTGTACTATATTTTTTGTAGCTCAGCTTTTTTGTGTGGCAACAGGTGTTGTGTTGTTATTCTCACTATTTTTGTTACTTTGTATTGTATATTAGACCTTATAATAAGTCTTATGTAACTGTTTTTAAATGTGTCTCTTTCCATTTTTAAAGTAACTCTGAAAGTCTGATTCATTTTAGTGATTTGTTTCATTTTAGTCTATTTGTTTGATTGTTTTTTATAAAAGTTAGTAATGTTCCTAGAAGTCCCAGAGCAGCATTCTGCATTCTCTTTTTTAAGTATTCAGTAATAGTAAAATATTTTTTTAAGTGAATATCTGCATCATTAGTTTCAAACAGAATTGAAAATTTTTTTTTATATATATATATATATATACATTTTATAAATAAATCATAAAAAATTCATTTTAGCAAATTGTTTAATTTGTGTCAATGAACCGGCTATAAAAAAAAATATTATTCACTGATTCATTTGAGTCAATTAATCGAATCAAGTTTTCCGAGAAGTCCCTGCACAGCATTAATTTGATAATTTTGTAGCAAAACTTACTTTTATATAACTTTTATCTTACTTTTTATCCCTTTTTTGTATTCATCTCTAGCACTGTTTTAGATTTATTATTTAGGCTTTTAAATACAGCATTTTATCAATGTTTCAATTTCTATCAATTAGAGTATTTCTTAGTCTTATTTTTTGAACAGCATTTGATGAATGGTTTTTTTTTTTGGTATTTATTTCTATCAGTAAGTTCTTTGTTTCATTTATTAATTTTTTTGTAATACAGCTATTAATCAATGTTTTTTTTAATGTTCATTTCTGTCATTCAGGGAGTTTAGTTTTATAATTTGGGTTTGTTCTAACTTGACTTTAGTTTTAACCTCTTTAAATTATTAGTAGCTTGGCAATCTGCAGTTTCAAAGTTATGCTTTTAGAGGTAAGTCAGAGTAAAACTTTCATTCATAAAAAATTAATAAAATAAAAATCTCTGGCATTAACATATGAACCCTGATGACAGGGATGTTGAACCCTGTTTACTAACACAGTCTATGAGTGCATGAGAGGACTGACCTGCTCCTGTCTCTGCAGGCTCTGTGTATGGAGGTTCGGGGCAGACGGAAGGGCATTTCCTCCGTGCTGAGGCTCTGTCAGAGGCTGCTGGATGGGCCTGAACATCAGAGCTCAGAGGCAGAGCGCCAGTCGCTGCAGCTGCTGCAGGTCAACCTGGAGAGACGTTGGGAGGCCATCGTCATGCAGGTCCTTCAGTGGCAGACCAGACTGAAACGCTCGCTGGGCAGAGACCAGGTCACATATACTTTACACTACAGTTACAAGTAAACAAGATAACATACTGTACGTTGTGAATATAAACAGGGTGGTGCATGCACAGGTAGTGCTGTCCACACTATGGGCGGTTTAGTTGTGTTTGTGGTGGAGTGGCATACTAGCATACTGTTTACAGCACTCTGTGTACTGTATTCTTTTTTAAGTAGTTGTGTGCTCTGTTTGCATTATTTAGCACCTAATTCACTAAAGGAATTATGCAAATTGATGCAAACAAGCTCAAAAAATACTATTTGCATGATGCAATTTCCCATCTTGCAAATATACACAAACACCTATTTTAATTAAACAAATAGTTTACCTCCTATTTTCCATAATGCTAAAAAAGTTACAATCTATAAGTAAATTGTGAAATTCAAATGTAACAGTGCTATACAAGCGCTGATAGTGTAAAGGGGAATAACTGTTTAGTGAATTCACCCCAGTTTGTGAACAGTATGCAATGATTTCTAAATTGCCTAAAATGTCCCTTTTTTGTTGTTTTTTGTTTTTTGTTTACATACTTACTGAAGGTAATGATTGAAAAGTAGTATGCTACGCTGTTGACACCTAGACCTTACAATGTTGGATGTTTAATGCAGCAAGTGTGGATCTATCAATTCCTTGATGCAGTTTTTTTTTTTTTTGCAGTATTTTGTATAAAAAATTATTTATTTTTAACAACCAATTTAATTATGTCAGCAAGGAGATGCTGTTCCTAATGTACCCATTATAATTCTAAATATAAATGTGCTTATACATATTTGAACCCATTGAATAGGCATTTCAAAGATCTCCTTGTATGTTTCTCTGCTCAAAGGAAGCTGTCCAGGACAATTTGTAAAGCAGAACTACTCTAGTTCCAATAATAAAGTGCAGCACCGCTGTAACCGTGCAATAAGAATGATATATAAGGCAGGGAAAGTGGCCACATATTATTCTTGCATACACATATTAAGAGAACAGTGTCTAGATGCGCTCCCCAGATACTCATTGTACTGTGAACTCAATCGATTACAGGTGCTGCCAGAAATAACTGACTGTTCTCAATGTATATTGAGTAACCCATAGCAATGAAATAACATGATCCTGTGTCCCCATCCTGCACTGAAAGGGAGGAAGTAGTCTCTTAAAGGACATAACATGTGCACATACTGTGTTCAATGCAATATAAAAAGACTTCCTATCCTGAAAACGGAACCCTTAACTAGTTTCTAATTGTATGTGTGGGACCGTTACAGTGCGTGTTAAATGGCGGAGCGGGGCCAAGGGGTAGACTTTGCCTTTTGTCATGTAGATGTTGTGCATTCCTGCATGGTAGCAGCAAGGCTTTGGGGAGGCTGCATGCTTCACGCAGAAAAGTCCAGCAACCTGTTTGTGAGCGTCCACTCTCTTACACAGAGAAGAAAAATTACTGGCCCCTTGCTCAGCATGACCTTGTGGGGCTGAAGTGCAATTTCACTTTTCGGTGCAGAAGAAAGGAAAAGAAAAATAATAGGAAGAGTTTGTTTTTGTGAATTCAGTACACTTTGTGAGATGATGAAATAGCTGACTGTTGAATGCTTCAGGAGGCCTTGCTCACAACAAGTCTGTTGTACAAACAAATCTTGTAGGATGATTTTTTTTCTTTTCTTTTCTTTTCTTTTTTTTAATATCATGAATTCTGTGTGAAGGTCAACGAAAGACAATGTTTTTTAAGTTAACTTTCACTTGCTCTTTAGGGAGTTGTAAACTAGTGAAAGAGTGAGTGTTACAAGGGGAAAAAAGGTTTCAAAAGAGCTGTCACTGACACTGTCGAGTTATTACATGATTTCACTTTAAAGTTGAAATAGAGTAGCAGACACTGTGCCCGCAATTCAGTCAAAAATTTAAGGCCATGCTAGCAAGTCTTGTTTAACCTTCCACAAAATGGTAAAATGACTTTTTTAATGGCATAGCTAAAGGTTATAATTAGTCTATCTGATTAAAACGTTATGTGCTGCAGTAGGGGTACAAATGTTAGCTGAGGCAGCTAACTAAAATTATTTTTATTTGATTAGCAGAAAGAGAATAAACAGAAATCTAATAAAAATTTATTTTATGGGATATATGACATACAAAGCAAGTGTTAGATTTGCCAGTTTATTAGAGTAATGAGATAAAGAGGATCGTATAAATAAACCCTTCCTGCTTGAACAAGAAGCAAAGCAATTTGTGTTATTATGCCCTATGCTGAATGCCCATATCTAAGCAAAAAGTGTATTTGACATAGATTAACTTAATTAAAAGTCCAACCAAGTATTTATATGCCTCTGAAGTATTTTCTTCTCTCCATTACAGGTCCCTGAAAATCTCATTGAGTCTTCTCTCATGGACCTCCATGTCCAGACGGAAGACTCTTGGGAGTGGGATGAGATGGACATGACCATCTGTGATCTGGATACACAGGACTGTGAAGATGAGCAAAACCCTGGATCTAAGTCCCATCTTGATTCCCCAAAGGAGCATTTAAGTCTCACCGACTCATGCACAAATGACACACGGTGCAAAGCAGCCTTGAGCTCAGCAGAATTAAATGCCTCTTCTTCTCGTGTTTATCAGGTCTACAGTCTGCCGTATGTTGAACTCTACCAACAACCCCAGTATAATCACAAATCATCCTCAACCAAATGCCAGCAGTCAGTGTTGAAGCGCCAAAGCATGGATTCCTCCTTCTCCTCAGCTGAATCCTTACCTGACATCCTGGGAGACCTGTTGAAGGGGAAGCAGGGGCTACTATCGGATTCAGCCAGGAGATCCGAGAGTGAAAGTGGGATAGTGAGTGAAGGGGACATGGAGACCACAGGTAACTCTGAGGGCTGCCTGCTGTTCCAGAATGATGATCCGAAAGTTTGTGCTACTTTCACCCTTCCTACCAGAGAAGATTCACTTAATGGAGACAGAGTCTCTGATGAAGACATAGACAGAGTTTTGGAGCGTGCCAACAAGTGTGCAGAATATGGTGACAGTCTTACCATTGGGCAGAGAGACCAGCAATGGCATATCATGAGAAAGAAGAAAGAGGATAGTGGAGAAAGCAAGAGGAAACACCACAAGGAGCCAGCGAAGATTCATGCCAACAGCTTTGGGCTAAGCCAAGAGGCTAATGACAAATATCTCAACATGAGCGGAAACGAAGAGAGGGTGACTTCACACCAAAAGCTTGAAAAGGCATTTGCACAGCTCTCCCAGGGGTCTTCCCTTGACTCTCTTTTCGCAGTAGGAGAGTTATTCCCATCGAGCAAAGAGGCACTGACTCGTAGCACATCCCTGGAAAGTTGGCTTACTCCATGTAAGAGCGCAGAAGATGTGGGAAGTAAGGAAAGTCTGAGGGACAATGAATCGACTGTGGAGTCCACGGGGGAACTCAGCAGAAGAACTCTGGAACTTCTAAAACGCCTTGAGAACATCCAAAGCCCTCTTGCAGTGAAGATGACACGTAGCGTCTCTGACGTAACGCTCCAAAGCAGCTCACAGTGGCGTGGGTCATGCTCTGCTGGAGCTCCCTCCTCCATTAACGAGAGCTCGGCAGCCTCGCTGACAGAATTGAGCAGCACTGAGGACTCGTCTGTGGCATCCGAGGACCTAGCTGTGCAAATGAACCGTTGCGTGGCTGCTGAGTCCAACGCATCCTTCCGTAAACAAACCGACGAGACAGACGCAAGCATCAGTATGGTCGTCAACGTTTCCTGCACTTCAGCCTGTACTGACGATGAGGATGACAGTGATCTTCTCTCCAGCTCCACTCTGACGCTTACCGAAGAAGAGCTCTGTATTAAAGACGACGACTCTAGTGTAACCTCAGAGGAGGAGTATATTGAAGGTTCCCTTGCTCTTGGGCTGGATGATATAAAGGGTGAATTTCAAAGCTGGATGAAGCCTAGATCTCAGAATAAAGAGAAAAATGAGGCAGATCTAGTGGATGAACTGCAGTGTGGCACCATGTCTAAAGACATCCTGTCACCCGTTAAGACCGCCAACGATCGTAACTTTCTCAGCCGGTCTGCGCTGAAACTCTTAGAAACCAACACTAATGCTAAAAACGAGAACCTCAAGCAATGGGAGGTGGATGGCAACCGAAAGGACGCTACCAGGAGCTATATCACCCGCTTTGTGGATGACATGGAGAACGGCAATGTCGAAAGGACTCACATCGAAGGGAAAGATGAAGACGACGAGCTGCTGAGGGAAGAGGGAAGTCTGCTAACCAAGAAAGGGGAATCATTTAAAAACTGTTATGAGACGGATGGCATCAAAAGTGATATGGTGGCTGCCACCTCACCATCCTCATGCGAACAGTTGAGCTTGAGTTCCCTGGAAGGGCAACTGAAAGGCAAGCTGCCATGTCACAATTCCCACCTTCCCTCCCCATCCATATCTCCCATAGAAGAGTGTTCAGGCTTAGCTGCACACACTCACAGCAGAGAGAAGCAACTCGCCACATTATTTAATGACGTCCACGAGAACCATCAAGAAAGCTCTTCAAATAGCTGCAACCACCCTGCTTTCATTTCTGTAGAGCCCAAGAGTGACAGTGTCCATGACTTTGTGATGGAGATCATTGACATGACATCTGTGGCCTTGAAGACCAAAGAGGCACAAGCAGAGCAGCCTACGGAGGTTTGTAGCCCAACGTCTGTATCTCAGATCAGAGAGAAGGTCCTCGAGCACTCCCATCAGCTTATCCATTTGCGCAAGGGCGACTTCTACTCTTATCTGTCACTGTCCTCACACGATAGCGACTGCGGAGAGGTCAGCACATATGCAGAGGACAAGAGCAGCACCCCGATACTTTCGAGTACGCCAGATCTCCATGACGAAGAACTGCTCTTTGAAGCCTGCTCAGAGGAAGTGTACCTGGGCCCTCCTCTCTGTTACAGCATGTCCATTAGCAAACGGCCCACTAGACGTGCCACCAAAGTAATAGAGCCGGCCAGTCTCCCAAGCCCAGCACCTTCATCGGGCTGCGATGAATACCAAAAAGCACATGGTATTTCTCAAGGAAGAGTAGCTGGTAGCCAGCCAGAGTGCCATAATGAGGCGCCTTATCTTAATCCTTTACCACGTGAAACCCCAATAGATACTGTTGAATGTTTTGCAGATACTAAAATGCTTGAATCCAATATTTCCCCTGTAATGACTAAGATAAGAGTCTCTTGCTCCACTACAAATCCTTTAAAAGAGGATGGCCTTTATATTAATCCTAAAATTAACTGTCCGCTGATAAGGAAGACTGATAGCGATGAAAGGGCTCTTGCTTCACAGTTGATGAAACAGAAGAATGTCGGGAAGGGGCACTGCTCTCTACAGGAAGCCAAGTCGACTCATAAACAGGTGTGTTTCAACATTACACTGTGCTCTATCTGCTTGTAATGAGAGCGGTGTGCGTTTCTGCTGAATTCATCTCATTGACTAAATATTTAAGAGGGGATTTTTATTCATTCTCTCACCCCTCCCCGCCACTTTCCCCCTGAAGTGCTAATGGAAGAAGGATTTGCCGGCATAGATATAAAATTTTAAGGTCTACAGAACAGAATAATCATAATCAGTCAGATTATATTATGATTCATAAGCAAGGATGCGGCGAGGATCATTACTTAATTTCATGACTGAATTAGCATGTATTTGTGTTCTTTTTAAGTAGTTTTCTATTTCATATGCAAACTTCTCCCTGCTTGCTTTCAACTCTGTCTGCAAATCCTACATTTGACCTTATATCAGGCAAATTAAGTTTTCCCAGCTAATCATTGAGACTTAAAACACTGAATAAATTTTACTTAAGTCATCGATTGAATTTCAGTGTTTGTACACATTTGGATATATTGATTTCATTAAAAGAGCTGGATGGTTTCATGTGAAAACAGAAAGGGAACTATTATAACTAACCACCCTCCCCCAACTCAGTCTAGTCATGATTCTTTCTGAAATTTTTCAGTTTCAATTCACTGTACTTTATTGGTATATATATCACATTTTTGAAGAATTTCCAGCATACATGAGTATAGTGCCAAATACATAATGCAACAACAGTGCAAATGTATACAGGTGAAACTTTTTTTTATAGGTGATAATTTTTTCATGTTAAAATATGCAATAATTTAATATGCAAAGACAGCTATTTTTTTAGAACATTTTAGGAAATTAAGAATTTTTTGGTTGACATTTCTATAAACACTTTTCCAGTGGAAAAAGTTTTTGTGAAACTTATCTGCAAACAATCATAATTCTTTCTATTTTGTTTACTAACTTTATTGGCGAAGAAATACAAACCTTAATAAAATTCTAAGAACATTTTAATAATTTATTTTAACTTAATTAAAAATGTACTTAAATGTAAAAAGTAAAGGTGATGTAAACTAACAAAAAAAAAATTAAGAATTTAACATTTCTCTTGTTCTCTCTCTTCAAGCTGGCAAGGTCAGAGAGCAGCGGTGGTGTTGCGGAGGGCTGCAGGGCTCAGATCAGCAGTCCGCAGACAGATAGCTCATCTGCAGGAAGGAGTAGAGTCAGCAGCAGGCCTCAGGTCAAGGTAGGTGCTATAGGACTCGCTTCAACACACACAACCTCTCCCTCCTGGGAACTTCTACCGCACTGCTGAAAAACTGCTGAAAAACAGCCGCGGGGTCTTTTCGAAGTCAATCGTTACATTGCAAACAAAGCCCATTTTCCAGTGCACTCCATAATGCATGTTAGCATGATTTATTAATTAGTGCATTAAAATTAGTGTTTTGTGCTTTTCCATTGTTTGTTGGTTGTGAAATTCTGCTTGATAAAAACTCAATGGCTCATTTCTCGATGACGCAAATGCCTGGTCTAGACTGACAGTGTTATGGTTTAAATTATAGGCCACTGTACTTTCTACATGATGACTCCTTTACCAGTAAATTGGTTTGAAAAGCATTCATTACATAACGTGGTCCATACATCCAATGGGGTAAGCTTTGGAATTGTTTTCCCATTTTTCTCGGTCTTTCTCTCTTAACGTCTCTTTCTCGGTCGCTGCTGTGGCCTCATCATAACAGGGCTGAAATAATGAACCTGTGTCAGTCGCCAATCATTTCTCTTGATGAAAAGCATATACAGCAGATGGATAACTCAAACAGAGTTGCTTTCTTAATCTCTAATAAATTTCCTGACTGCAACAATAAGACACGTTGTAATCTGACAGAATTAACATGGCAAACACACAAACTTGAGCTAGTACTGGGCAAAATTTGTTTTTAGGAATTGGCTACATTTCAGTTCATGAGCATAAATTTAGAAGAAAATGTGAGTTTTGGTGAGTAGCCACCACATACAAAAATGATGAAATGATAACAGTTATATGATACAAAGGGAAGGTCATCTTGAAGACTGTTAGTAGTTGGTGAGTCGGACACATTACAGCAAGCGCCCGAGGCTTCAGGGACATGGTGAACAGCAGAGAGAGCCAACTATCTGTCTCTACAGACACTATCATGTCAGCCCTGCGGTCATTGTGGGTTCAGCTCACACTGCACAGTCAAATGCACTGCAGTGTCACACGACACAGAGAAGACCTGAGCCAAACTAACAAACATACTAATCAAAGGCAATGCTGTATTGCACATATAATATCTTGGTGAATTTAAATGGAATTGTCCACAGGATGTTGAATTGCAATAATATTATAATGATCATATACATTATATAATCATTATTAGAGCTGGGCAAGTTAACGTGTTATTATTGCATAAACGCATTAATTAACGCCAACATTTATTTTATCATTTATTTTTTTATTATTATGAAAGTCCATTGCTCACGGGCTCTGAATAAACATACAGACAAATCATGGGTCACAGGAGGGGATGCTCCTGATCAAATTATTTATGCTAAGCATCAACATTCACAAACCACTGTTATTTTAAACAGAAAAGAATGCAACAAGCTTGTAAGGCTTGTAATAAGTTGTAAATAGGAAGTTTCTGATAGCATGTGAAGGCACCAGAGGAGGGCTCTCGCTCAACACAGTAGAGAGAATCATTTTGTTAACTTTGTTGTTTATTATTTTGAGTCGTATAGGACGCGGTAACACACGATCCTCTCACAATATATTTCTTTACAGATCTATCGCTTTTGCTGCTCAGAAATATTCACGCAATCATGATGATATATGATGTATGTCATTATATAGGTTAAATATATCAATGATTAATATTAATATGAGAGAGAGAGAATTTTATATATATATATATATATATATATATTAATGCATTTAGCAGAAATTATAATTATATATATAATTATATATATATATATAAATTATTGTATATGCAAAGGAATATAAATTATGTGGTGGATTTAGGTTATGTTGCTGTTTACAAGAAATAATTGGAAATTATATAAAAAAAATTATGTGTGTGTGTACTGCAGTTTTAACTAACTATGTGAATCTGTGTGTTTTTCTTGTAGAGATTCTCTGGAAGTCTCGCCACACCTGTGTGTAAACGCTGACTGATCTAGTAGAGGCTCTCTGTGGTCTGACGCACCACCTCTGGTGGTGATGTGGGGGTCTGGAACGGACAACTAAGTGGATATTATTGCATGGGCCATTAGTCTGGCACTTTAGAGATCGAAGTCCTTCATCCTCTGTTCCCGTATCCTCTTCCTCCTGGCTGCTTTACTATTTACCTGTGACCTTTGCCCTCCTGGTGACCTCCACTTCAAGCTCCACACTTGACTGAGCTACCTCACCAGTCTTGCACCATCCTGACCCCATCTGACACTGAAAGTACACCACCAAAGTACACATAAGCCTCTTCTGTAATAGACCTGATCAGCCAGCTAGCAACATGTAAGCAGGTTCAGTTGTTTCATGTCTAAACATTGAGGCATGTTATTTGAGGGCTGCCCCATCAGTCAGTAATGTGGTCCTAACCAGCCTCCAATGAGACGTGACGCTGTGGTCTCCACACTGTGAGATCACTCACGTGGAGGTTATCAAACAGGCATCACGTTCCTCTCTAGCTGACTGATGTAGCGCCACAGTTTCTATGCAACATGACGGTTGTGTGGCATGTGATCTATGGCAGTTTGATGAGATTTTGTTTTACTCCCTGATAAACAAAGAAATGTATAAACATTTTGTGCCTTGCAGTTACTACATTTTGTTAAACACTGCTTCACCCCCCTCGTGTGTCCTGTGATAGGTGAGAAAGCAGATGTGTGGCAAAGCAGAGAATGACGAATGGGCATCTGTAAATATGTAAACTGTACGTTCAAACCCTGGTATATAATGATGTCATATTACTTCATAGTCGTGTTACTGTTTGCGTCACGTGACGTGGATAAATAGTTACTGTTAGACTGCATGGTGAACTATGTACAAGAAAACTTCCATAAATAAACATCATTTAATGAACTCATTGAACACTGCATTCTTTTCACATGGGGAAGTCGTGGCCTAATGGTTAGAGAGTGAGACTCGCAATCGAAGGGTTGTGAGTTCGAGTCTCGGGCTGGCAGGAATTGTAGGTGGGGGGAGTGCATGTACAGTGCTCTCTCCACCCTCAATACCACGACTTAGGTGCCCTTGAGCAAGGCATCGAACCCCCAACTTCTCCCCGGGCGCCACAGCATATATGGCTGCCCACTGCCCTGGGTGTGTGTTCACAGTGTGTGTGTGTGTGTTCACTGCTCTGTGTGTGTGCACTTCGGATGGGTTAAATGCAGAGCACGAATTCTGAGTATGGGTCACCATACTTGGCTGGATGTTATGTCACGTCACTAATAAGTGAGACTGGGGCTAGTGACTGGGTCACAGTTTTTAGAGCAGGGAATATTTCTTTCTACTATCTATTTTAAAGTGTAATTTATTGCTGTGATGCAAAGCTGAATTTTCAGCATCATTACTCTCTTCTACTCTCTTCTCATCATTGCAGTCTTCAGTGTCACATGATCCTTCAGAAGTCATTCTAATATGCTGAATTGTTTTTTTTTGACATTATAAATGTCCTTTCTATCACTTTTGATCAAATTAATGTGGCCTGAATGAATAAATGTATTCATTACTTTCCCAAAAATTTCTTTCCCAACCTTCTGAACAGTTTGTGATATACTGATATATGCACATCAAACATGCACCTACACAGAAATCTCAAAACTTTTTCACCATAGCAACATACTATAGATAACGGGTCATATGCAGCAGCTTTAAGCTGTGCCTGAACTTCAGCTGGTTATTTTTGTGGCTAATATGCTGTTTACAGGAAGTCCTGATGACTCTGAAGATTGTGTGATGGGCCCCTCAGAGATTCAGATATACAGTGCCTTTGGAACCTCTGGGACTCTTCCACAGCCAATCAAGTACTCTCCTGATTGCGCCGCCGTGGCCTGATGATAAGCTCTCTGCCATAATCGCCCATCGGCTCCTGCAGGATTGCATGTTTGTTGATGATGAGTGCACGCTTGCACCGGAACAAAATCAGTCAGCAGGAATGAAAAACACATGGAGGACGAGAAAGCAATGTGTGTCTGGTTCTTATTGAAATGGGAGAACAGTTTGTTAGTGTATCTCACTAAACCCGTCACACTACAACCCAAAATCAAACGCTTTTATGATAATTAAAGTAATAGTTCATCCAAAAATGTAAAATTGCTTATATTGTACTCACCCTCAGGCCATCCTGAGCTTGTTTCTTCATCAGAATAGATTTGGATAAATTTAACATTCCATCACTTGCCCACCAATGGATCCTCTGCAGTGAATGGGTGCCATCAGAATGAGTCCAAACAGCTGATAAAAACATCAAAATAATCCACAAGCATTATTATGAATTATGGACTGGTATTTTGGTCAGAAGTTATGGATTAGAGTACAAATTTTTAAAATGATGGATTTAAACTTAAATACGCAGCTTTTTGATTCACTAGACCGATGGAATGGAGTTGTGTGGATTATTGTGATGTTTTTATCAGCTGTTTGGACTCTCATTCCGATGGCACCCATTCACTGCAGAGGATCTACTGGTGAGCAAGTGATGGAATGCTACATTTTTCCAAATCTATCTTAGATGACCTGAGGGTCAAAAAATTTTAAGCAAATTTGAAACTATTGCTGTAAGCACATTTCTCTGGTAAACAGCAATCTTTTGTGTTCACGTTCACTTTTATTTTTATCCAAAGTTCATACCCACCCCCCCCCCCATCAGAACGAAATAGTTGCAATTATGCAATAACACAAACAGCACAGATGCAATGAAAACCAAACGTTATAAAATTGTCTTATCAATTTAATCTACAGTAGCAATAATGATTCCCAGTGTTGGTCAAGAGTGAAGGCTTCAGATCCATATTACATTTGAGCGGGAAAGTCACGTTAATATTTAAAATAATTTTTTTGCCATTGGATGATGGCATTGATAAATTAGGATGGAAATGAATTCTTACACTGTCTTCAAAACACTGCATGGTGAACAAATTATTCCCCTTTTGCAATTAACAGGACATTTTTGTATGAAATGGAAATGGCTTTAAAGGTAGTAAAGGTCATGTGTATCGAACCATGGTGGCTTTGCAATTACAGCCAGTCAGAATGTTGATTTGGAGGCTTTGCCCAGGCATAGATGGAAAAATTAATAAGTTGAAGTCTCTTTGTTGAAAAGATCGCTGTTGATTATATGACATTATGTGACAAAGAAGACAAGTTGTGGGTGATTTTTTCCACATGAGTTTAAATGGGATAAAATAACTTGAGAACGACCTTCAAATGTCAGAAATGCCTTTTTAGTTTGTTTGACATGAACTGAAAACTTTACGCTGTTTAACTGTTTTCACTAGTTGATCATATCTGCATGAAACATGCCTTTTTTTTTCTTCATTGGTAAAGATGCACCAGCCTGTACTGATGTCAGATACACTCATTTAAATTCAATCAATTATCTTTGCTATCTTTTCACTTTAAAGGATGCATCAATGCAAACATGCATGGGTTTCATTAGAGCGCTGGACCACTGGCTCGACGGTGTAAGAAAGTTTGATGTGAAGGCACGATATTAAATGTGGCATGTCACCATAACACAGAGTTCTATATCTTGACAGGATGTCTATACATCACTAGCTTTTATGTTTCAAAGTAATGATAGGCCTGTGAAAGAATTGGAAAAAGCATCATGGCTGTCCAGCTCAAGCTGAGAGGATACTAGTCAGATCTGTGCTGCCAAGAAGCATTTATGGTGAATGAAATGACCTTGTATGTAGTACATTATGGAATGGTTGTTGGTGCCAGACGGGCTGGTCTGAGTATTTCAAAAACTGTTGATCTACTGGGATTTTCATGCACAACCGTCTCTAGGGTTTACAGAGAATGGTCAGAAAAAGAGACAATATCTAGTGAGCGGCAGTTTTGTGGATGAAAAAGCCTTGTTGATGTCAGAGGTCAAAGGAGCATGGGCAGACTGGTTAGAGGTGATAGAAAGGCAGCATTAACTCAAATAACCATTCGTTACAACCAAGGTATGCAGAATACCATCTCTGAATAAACAAGACATCGAACCCTGAAGCAGATGGGCTACAGCAGCAGAAGACCACACCGGGTGCCGCTCCCGTCAGCTGAGAACAGGTAACGGAGGCTACAATTTGCACAGGCTCACATAAAATTGGACAATAGAAGATGGGAAAAACATTGCCTGGTCTTATGAGTCTCGATTTCTGCTGCCACAGTCTACCTGAGAATTGTTGCTGATCATGTCCATCCCTTTATTACAACCCGAATTCCGGAAAAGTTGGGACGTTTTTTAAATTTTTAATAAAATGAAAACTAAAGGAATTTCAAATCACATGAGCCAATATTTTATTCACAATAGAACATAGATAACGTAGCAAATGTTTAAACTGAGAAATTTTACACTTTTATCCACTTAATTAGCTCATTTAAAATTTAATGCCTGCTACAGGTCTCAAAAAAGTTGGCACGGGGGCAACAAATGGCTAAAAAAGCAAGCAGTTTTGAAAAGATTCAGCTGGGAGAACATCTAGTGATTAATTAAGTTAATTGATATCAGGTCTGTAACATGACTAGCTATAAAAGCTTTGTCTTAGAGAAGCAGAGTCTCTCAGAAGTAAAGATGGGCAGAGGCTCTCCAATCTGTGAAAGACTGCATAAAAAAATTGTGGAAAACTTTAAAAACAATGTTCCTCAACGTCAAATTGCAAAGGCTTTGCAAATCTCATCATCTACAGTGCATAACATCATCAAAAGATTCAGAGAAATTGGAGAAATCTCTGTGCGTAAGGGACAAGGCAGGAGACCTTTATTGGATGCCCGTGGTCTTCGGGCTCTCAGACGACACTGCATCACTCATCGGCATGATTGTGTCAATGACATTACTAAATGGGCCCAGGAATACTTTCAGAAACCACTGTCGGTAAACACAATCCGCCGTGCCATCAGCAGATGCCAACTAAAGCTCTATCATGCAAAAAGGAAGCCATATGTGAACATGGTCCAGAAGCGCCGTCATGTCCTGTGGGCCAAGGCTCATTTAAAATGGACTATTTTAAAGTGGAATAGTGTTTTATGGTCAGACGAGTCCAAATTTGACATTCTTGTTGGAAATCACGGACGCCGTGTCCTCCGGGCTAAAGAGGAGGGAGACCTTCCAGCATGTTATCAGCGTTCAGAAAAAAGTTATCAGCCTTCAAAAAAAAGCATCTCTGATGGTATGGGGGTGCATAAGTGCATACGGTATGGGGAGGTTTCATTTTTTGGAAGGCTCTGTGAATGCTGAAAGGGATATAAAGGTTTTAGAGCAACATATGCTTCCCTCCAAACAACGTCTATTTCAGGGAAGGCCTTGTTTATTTCAGCAGGACAATGCAAAACCACATACTGCAGCTATAACAACAGCATGGCTTCGTCGTAGAAGAGTCCGGGTGCTAACCTGGCCTGCCTGCAGTCCAGATCTTTCACCTATAGAGAACATTTGGCGCATCATTAAACGAAAAATACGTCAAAGACGACCACGAACTCTTCAGCAGCTGGAAATCTATATAAGGCAAGAATGGGACCAAATTCCAACAGCAAAACTCCAGCAACTCATAGCCTCAATGCCCAGACGTCTTCAAACTGTTTTGAAAAGAAAAGGAGATGCTACACCATGGTAAACATGCCCCGTCCCAACTATTTTGAGACCTGTAGCAGAAATCAAAATTGAAATGAGTTCATTTTGTGCATAAAATTGTAAACTTTCTCAGTTTAAACATTTGCTATGTTATCTATGTTCTATTGTGAATAAAATATTGGCTCATGTGATTTGAAAGTCTTTTAGTTTTCATTTTATTAAAATTTAAAAAACATCCCAACTTTTCCGGAATTCGGGTTGTACTACAGTGTACACCTTCTGATGGCTACTTCCAGCAGGATAATGCATCATGTCACAAAGCTCAGATCATCTCAGACTGGTTTCTTGAACATGACAATGAGTTCACTTTACTCAAATGGTCTCTACAGTCACCAGATCTCAACCCAATAGAGCAGCTTTGGGATGTGGTGGAACGGGAGATTTGCATCATGGAAGTCTTATTTCAGAAATACATAATAAATATGTTCAAAAATGTTCCAGACATTGTGACATTTAATTAGGCTGATTAGGACGCAAATGCCATTTTGCCTCTTTTACATCAGCATTCCAGACGATCTAAAACAAAAAAAGCTCTTCTCCAGCAGCAGTGTTATGAGCTAAATGTGGCCCTGGTGTGGTTTGTAATGTATCACAGGTTTGGGGGATAAGATATCTCACAGACAGCAGCAGTAACAGGTTCGGAGAGGGTGTGAGAATCGGCAGATGACACAGGTGCCGCTCCCATTAAAACACTCCACAATGTGCTGAGTGTGTTCATGTTATTTGTAGGTTGAGTGATTGGTTTTCAAAAGAGTCATCAAAGCATATAAGAAAACAATCCAATATGAAATCACACGGTGGGTTAAAAGGCCACGTGAATGGAGAATAAACAAAATCCATGATGTCATTTTCTTTTGGCCTATCCAATCAATCATTTCCATGCTTATTTCCCCTCCCCAGCTTTGTGTGTAATATCCCACAGAAGTTCATTGCTCATTCTCTCTTGATCTGCGATTCTCTTCTGCAAACACTCAGGCAATCTTTCAAAATTCATTACAGGTTTGGAGAAGTGTAAGAGAGGCCGTTGCCGTGACCTTTAACCTTTGCTTTTTTAATGCAATCTACTTCATCCATCAGTGTTGGGGAGGAAGAGTCTGGTAGAATTCATCTCTGACAAGTTCAGGAAGTATTACATTTCTGTTGCATTTGCATCCACCCACATACGTATAATGACACAACATACACACATACAGCAGACAATATCACTGCACAAACCATGATGAATAAAGCTAGGAAATATATTAAATTAAACTGAAAACGAATTATCATAACATTAAAGGGATATTTTTTTATTGTTTACTCTTCCAAACGGGCATGAACACTATATGAGATCTTATGGTGTTTGGCATGCATGTCAAGCTAATAAATACTAAAATATGTGGGTCAAATCGACCCCTAACACAACAGACAAAACAAGGTAAATTAGAAGTGATATATAATGTATATAATATATGTATTAACTTATTATTTATTTTATTAATTATTCATTTATTTTTCATATATTTTTCATGTTTAGTCTCTGACAAGCTACAAGAGGTTTTGTATTTGCAAAATAAGAGTGTTTTGTGTTTTTTTTTTTTTTTTTTTTGGCAAATTGCATGTAAAACCAATGTGGGTCTTATGACACAAAACACAAAAGTTGTACCCAGGGTTAAGTTTGGCACTTACTTTTAGAAGCACTAATTATGATATAAACTTACTACATTTTTATGATAATCCATTTCATATCGCGTGAACACAGCTTGTAAGGTTATTTTTTAAACACTGTATGCCCACATTTTCACATATATGTGGAACTGGAAGGTTTTTGTGAACCGTCCTGACCATTCATTCTCTAACACACTCAAATTAAAATCTAAATAAAACATCTTGGCTAAAGAACAATGCCATTTAAATGAACATTCTGAGACAAAAACAAGTTAAGCTCTATTGACATTGTCTGTGACGTACTGTTGATATGCATGGAAAATTATTTTGAATCACCAAAAATAAACAAAACAATGATTAAATTTACAATAGTGCATTTACTATGGAAGTCTATGGTGCAAAACACAGCACTGGAATACATGTTTAAATATACTGTACAGCAATGAAAGACAGATTTAAACTGTCTTTAAGGAAGATTCTTCCTTATACTTTAATTGTTAGTACATCACTGTAAACATCATATTTGTTTGTTTTACAAACTGATTTGCAATTTAATTTCTGTCACAGATGTTGATGATCGATTTTGAACCTAAAACCTGCATTTCAGCAACTACCAAGCCAACAGGGAATGTTTTCAGAACGTTTCATTACATATCTTCTGAAAGAGTACTGAATGTCTGGATCAAAACACAGTGAAGAAGAAGCAGAAGCAAGAATATGCGCATGTAAAATAATGTGATCATCAAGCATTGAACAGCATATAAATCCAAACTGCCTAACGTTACCGAATGAAATTTCAACCCAGGAAGTGGTTTAGGGGGGTGTTGATGAATGAGATCTACTCCAGCTATGTTTTGATCATCATTCTGTATCTGATCCGGATGTAGATCTTTTTGCTTTTTGTTAAAAATGTTGTTTTATGAACTTAGATAAAACAAGTTGATAATAATAATGATAAATAATAATAATAATAATAATGCAGGAAGCTAGAATAGAATTTTTTTTCTTTCTTTCTTTCTTTTTTTGACATACTGCATGTTCAGATATTAAAACAACAAATATATAATGGGGCCATGAAAATTTTGTGAAAATTAACTTTCAAATATATAATTCCAATAATGTTTACAAATTGATAAACATTTAACATTGCCTTAATGTTTTCTCTAATATTGACATGACCAAAGGAAAAAAAACTGGATGTTTTGAAAATTCTGAGGACATAATGTTTTCATAACTTAATGGGTTATGTGGCACATTAAAATAGCTAATCAGAGGTACTTTAATTAAGAGACGTCATCAGTAATCACCTCTGTAAGAAAGTAGCAGTCATATTCATCGTGTATTGTTATCTTTCATTTAAGGAGGGAGAGAGAAAAAATGGAATTCACAGTTACAACTCCAATTATCCTCTTGTGATAGGAGCTGTGCTGATGACCTCATGATTGACAGAATTATCACATAATGGAGCACACACTCATTTCACCGCATAAAGTGTTTAACACGCCACGTCCTGATAAGCTCAAACCACCAGCAACCAGTCATACAACCTCCAAACTCCTCCACGAAAATACCCTTGACTTCATTTAACACAGACCTTGTGCTGATTGTTATCGCAGGAGTCACAAGAGAGGATGATATTCAGGAACCGGGAGGAGAGACGTGGGCTAGTTTGAGGCCCGGCCACCGTTTGTTCAGCCAGCAGGAGAGAGATTTCTCTTTTGCGTGAGATGGAGAGAGTTGGGACAAATAGTGGGACCGACGGCCCCAATCACAGTTTATCCTACTTCACATTAAGCTGACTTGTCAACATGTGGTTCGGAGAAGAATGGCATTGACTGAGTCCTCGTCTCTGAGAGCGAAGCCCACCGCTGGCTTCCAATATAATCCACTGACCCTCAGTGAGCAAATCATGAGCTGCTGAAAGCTCGCGTCAGATCAGCCTTGAGTATTGTCTGCAGGAAATGGATTTATGGGGTGGGTTTGTTGTCACTTGTGTCTTATGAGACAAAGCACAAGGGATGAAAACCGAGACAAGAAAGCAACAGTAAAATCATATATTGTCTGTCTGTCTGTCTGTCTGTCTATCTATCTATCTATCTATCTATCTATCTATCTATCTATCTATCTATCTATCTATCCATCCATCCATCCATCCATCCATCCATCCATCCATCCATCCATCCATCCATCCATCCATCCATCCATCCATCCATCCATCCCAACCCTGAGAAGTACACTAGAATCCTTGAGTAATTTATTCCACAAATTAAAATGTCCAATTTTTAACAGGTCTTCTAATTTCTGTAAATTATTTTAAACGTATTATTCTAAAACGCTAATAATTTTTAATTAATGAGGAAAAACATTAGGGAACCGTTTTGATCGCACTTTTAACTGGAAAATCACTCATTACCTCATCTTTTAAATGGATTTTTGAAAATGACCTTTCATGCAGTGTGTAACACAGCTCTAAGTGAATGAAAACATCCTGCAAAGTTATACATCTGAAAGTGCTCCGTGTATAAAGTTATTTTCCCTCAAAAGAAAGAGTCGACTCTGAATCATTGAAATTAGTCGTTTTTAAAACGAACGCAAGCCCTTTAATGTTGACGTCAACATGAAACATTAGCATCTTGTCTGCTCACTTGTTGCGCACACACACCCGGGAAAACTTGAAAACTTAGTTTGAATGAAAATGCAAATTCATTCTTCTTTGCCACTAGGTGCCATTTTTCCAGCTATAAAAACAGCGGTTCCCCTGGTAACGCTGTACACAAAGCAGCACTGCTCACAAACACTGCTTTATCAGGCATTACAGGCAAGATAAAAAGCAAATGACCAATTGGACCAATCATGCAGATTAGCGTCACGCAAAGGAGGGGTTTGGAAAAATTAATCGTTGAGCTAATCATTTAGGAGTCATTGAGCAAGTAAGGTAAAAATAAATGAGTATTATAAGACAGTGAAAGTGTTTTTTGACCTTGCATACATGTCAACCAGTTGTTGGGGACTCCCAAAACCAAAATATGAACCTTTCATAATCCATAATAGGGGCACTTTAATATAAAGTTGTTTCTCCTACAAAACAAGCAGTCGAAATGAAGAGTAAATTCAAATCCCATCATCTTCTCAGATTTTCCATTGAGAAAAAAAGATGAGGATTCTCACACTTTACTGCTTCTGAACAGGATGTCATGTGACCAATCACAGATTGTTTTGTATTCACTTAACATTTAGAGGCGAGTTTATCTAAAACTGATGATTTCAACAAAACTAGAACAGTGTGTAAAACCCAAACTCAAAAGATGGCATGTGAGTCACAAAAAACACAAAAATTTGAGAGGATTATGTGTAGTTCTTATAAATGAAACTGAGAGCTCTAAAAGAGCAACTTCCGAACAACAACATTTCCTCTGGCTTTAAAACTTTGCATATCTTCATAATAAGTGTACTTCTCTTATAACCTCGCTTGTCTTTTAACAACACTGTGTTCCTAGCTGAGCAGTATAATATTGATTACCAAAGCCTTCCACGTTGCGCTGGGATGTGGGAGGCTCACCCTGCCCCGGATCTGTCTCATGTAGTTTAGCAGAGAACTGTGGACAAATAAATGCAATACAGACCACTGCAAATACCCAGGGAGGTAAACAGAAGCCAGCGTTAATCTAATTGTATTAGGAGCTGCAGTGTCGGTTTAAAGCTTCCAGTGCAATCTATTTGATTCCATCACTGAGAAACAGCCCTGAAGAGAAGCCCCTTCACTGTCTTGTTTGTTAAGGCTGTTTTATTAGAGAGCTTTTCCATTTACTGTCCCAGCTGAAGCACTGAGTGCATCTTTATTGCTATTTAATCATGTCTGGTGATAATCTGAGGGAGACAGAGAATAAAATGTTCTCTCTTTAAGACTGTACACAACAGAGAGATTATGGGCACCTGCGCGGTGCGTGCGCCACATTCCTTCCCGCAGGCCAGAAAATCACACGAGATCTCTTTAATAGCTCAGAAATTGCTGATAGACAGCTATGAGATAAACAAAGGAATTGAGATGGTCTTCAGATGTTTCTCCTGAGCAACCCTAAATCTCACATCTCCTCTGGAGTTTTAGAAGAGATCTTCAGATTTGCCAAGAAATCAAATTATGAACTCAAACATTTCTAATGAAATGCTCTGATCAGATTTTCATATTCATTTTATAGCTCTTTACTCTTATTTCAGCAATTGTCTCATTTGAGTCTGTTTTAATTGAGAGCAATGGAGATCCTTTGGCAAAAAACGTAGAAATCGAATGTCTTTTCTAGAGTTTGAGAAGAGATTTCAACTGAGATCTTAATTTGTGCTCAGATTTGGCAAGAAATCAAAATAAATGTAAAAACTGATTTTTTCAAAAGTTGTAAATAAAACAAAGATTATTTTAGTAGCCTACATTTTACAAGAAAATACTGTCAGTTTTCTAATTTGCAATGTCATGTTTAATTTCTGTATGTTACTTGACACTTCTTTTTTTAATTGTTATTCTTACAAAGAAATTCTTAAATTGTGTTTAGATTTGCCAATAAATCAAAGTAAACATGTAAGTAATCATGTAAACAATTAGTTTTCGAAGTTGTAAATATACATTTTTGGAGAACATTATATATACAGTACAGACCAAAAGTTTGGACAAACCTTCTCATTCAAAGAGTTTTCTTTATTTTCATGACTATGAAAATTGTAAAGTCACACTGAAGGCATCAAGGGCTATTTGACCAAGAAGGAGAGTGATAGGGTGCTGCGCCAGATGACCTGGCCTCCACAGTCACCGGACCTAAACCCAATCGAGATGGTTTAGGGGTAAGCTGGACCGCAGACAGAAGGCAAAAGGGCCAACAAGTGCTAAGCATCTCTCGGGGAACTCCTTCAAGACTGTTGGAAGACCATTTCAGGTGACTACCTCTTGAAGCTCATCAAGAGAATGCCAAGAGTGTACAAAGCAGTAATCAAAGCAAAAGGTGGCTACTTTGAAGAACCTACAATATGACATTTTCAGTTGTTTCACACTTTTTTGTTATGTATATAATTCCATATATAATTCCACATGTGTTAATTCATAGTTTTGATGCCTTCCGTGTGAATCTACAATTTTCTACAAACTACAATTTTCTACAATCTACAAACTCTTTGAATGAGAAGGTGTGTCCAAACTTTTGGTCTGTACTATATATATATATATATATATATATATATATATAGTTTTTATTTACAACTTTCATGTTTAATTCAGTGTATTACTTTCATGTTTATTTGCATTTATTAGCAATTTCTGAGTGAAATTTGTTTCTACAGTACTTTTATTCAGTGTAATTTCTGTCTGTTTTGATTCCTTCTGATGAAACATCTGAGACAAAGCTGATACATCAGTGAAGCATATCATAACATTTTTTCTTTTGACGTATCACTTGAAATTCTGTACAAATGCATCACATGTAAATATGTTTACTGGCAATTACAAATCTGCTGGTGACTTACAGATATCCGATGGTTTGGTTTCAAGGACTTCCTGCTGATTTCAAAGGTTGGTTTATGCGCACACTGAGATCATTAATAAGCTGCAAATGTTTGATAAACTGTCATAAAGTATTTTCATACAGTGTGAACAGATAGTCGTCTTTGGTTTAGGAAAGGACAAGTGAGTTACAGATTCATGAGTGTTGATGTGGACGCGGCTCAATATTTGCATTTTGGAATATTTTATTGGTTAATACTCAATCACTTTCACAACGACAGTTCAAGAACAGAAGAGTCGATGAGGAGCAACTTACAAACAACACGCGCACACCATCGCACAATTAAATCAGCAGAACATTCTGCCTTTCTCTCAGTCTTAATTTCATTTCTTCATCTGTACTTGCATCTGTTCTTGTGTAAAGTGCATACTTTTCTTCAGACAAACATGAAACTGAGGAGACACTCAAAACTCAGTCAACATCATTTTGTTTGGACAGAATGATTTCTCATGAGCAAACTTTTCTCCATTTGTGTGTAAACCAAGCCATCTTTCTCCTCAAGATATACATGCTGCAAGATTATAGCCTTCTATTTTTCTGTAAACATCACTATAGAATAGCACCATATTTAATTTCTGACAGCAATAGGAATGAGGCAGTGAGGGTTAAAAGTGCAGTGTGTTTAATTACACAGTTGTTTAACAACATATGATTGTTCAGGTGACTAAACGTCTTTCTAAAGAAACACAAGGAAAAGATTAAATCAGTGGACAAAAACTCCATAAAACACTTTTGAAAGTGAGTTGTGAAAATTACATGAACTAGGACATTTATTGTGTGTGCCGTTGTAAAGACTGTAAATCTGTTCCTCACAGCCTTGTTTTCATCTGCATTAAATTCAATATTTAATCTATGGAGACTTTTTAAAAAAAAGACGTTTATTCAAGTGTACTTCTTTTAAACAAATATGAAGGGTACACTTTCAGTATATTTTTAATGTACTTCTCAGAAATACATTTTATACTTCATAGTTGTAAACTAGTTGTGTACTCAAAGATTACTACTGGTACACTTCATAAATTAAACAGTAGGGCATTTTAGTCCAAAGTAGCATTGAAATAGTACACTTAATAGTATACCACATTGATATTAGTATACTCACTACAATAAATTGTAAATTGTAAACTGGTAAATTGTAACTAGTTAGTTTGCCATGCTGATATTATGTCTATTATGTTGTATACCGCACCACAGGAATCTATACATATTTGTACAAAGATCTGAAAAACAAAAAAACTTTCTAAAACCATTGCATAATAAGACAACAGCATGAAATTTCATATATAGTTGGAATTAATAAGCACCTATAAATCTGTGCAAACAGCACAACTTTAACTTTTTTTTATTGTGTATAGTGTATATATATAAGTATTGTAACACTTAAGACATATTTTAAAAATATATAAATATTACTGCATTAGATACATATTAAGATACATATCAAGTTCAATAATGTAAAAATACATAATATATATCTGTTCCAATTCTACACCTATTCACGTTTCTGAGCCATTTTTGCTGAACATGTTTTTTTTATGTATTAAGTGTATATATTAAAACCCAAACTTCTTTTTATGAAACGCGTTACTAGAATGTATTATGCACGTATGTTATTTCATTATATAGTTTTTTTAGTTTTCAATAATACTTTTTGATTTCTAATCATATATTGTTTATTATCTCCTCCAGTTCAGTGAGTATGACTACCCTTACAGTAGCATGTATCATTCTCAGCTGTGAATCTTCTAGTTAGTCCTCATCATCCGGCTCCTAAAGTGTTAACTGCTGCGGTAAGTCGCCGCGCGTTCCCGTGCGAGCGCCCCATTGGCTGCGCGGCGGCAGCGCGCGCTGTTAATCAGCTGCAAGAGCGACTGAGTTCATCTTCTCGCACGAGCTATAAGGATGGCATTGCCACACACAGCAGGGCAACACAACACATCAGGAGCATGCACACAGCAAACATCCCATCAGCTTCAGACATTGATCCTGGCACCTGACCTCTGCAGCATCAGCACCAGAAGAAGAAGCTGATCGTTCCTTCTCTCAGAAACTGAAAGCAGTAGCACATCATCATCACAACAGTAGGAGGCGAGCAGATCACATCATACACTGGACTTTCATCGCGTACATACTTAGATCTGTTTCCTAAACCACACTGGGAATGGACAGCTGTCTCTGAACTTAATCAGCAAAACTTTTTCAGGACACACTGGACTGATAAAAAGTTATGTGCTCGTTTATTTATACGCACACATTCCTTTACACTAGACGTAAAGTGTAAAGCATTTTCTTTTCTTTTATGGCTATTTAATGCCTGTAGCTGAATATCCAAAAAGAAAAGGCATGTTATTTACGCGTTTTACAGTTAAAATAATGTTAGGATACTTTGATTTAAGATTTTAGGAGTTAGCGCGTCACTTCATGGTAAGCTTTCAAAACCGACAATTATTAGTCAAAATTGTCTCACAAGCAGTCAGATGGACAGTTAGACCATTGATATATTGGAGG
Source organism: Carassius carassius (assembly GCF_963082965.1). Lineage (NCBI taxonomy): Eukaryota > Metazoa > Chordata > Actinopteri > Cypriniformes > Cyprinidae > Carassius > Carassius carassius. The sequence goes on from NC_081785.1 coordinate 2,820,544, forward strand.
ATATGGTTAAATAATACGATTTTTAAGGAAGTATACATAATCTCGGATCCGTCAGGAAATCTTGGAGAGCTTGAAACTTTTCCGCGTAAAAGCGCACAGGACGCGCAAAGAGGCGGCAGTCTGCGAGCACCATCATCACCAACCCAGGAAACAAGACGTAGAATGGTTGATAAGCTTGTTTCCATCACTAATGGGATTGTGCTGCTGTGATTTGTCGGACCGGAGGGAAGGTTGATCCACACACACTCGTTTGGTGCAGCATCGCGGTGCGCGCTCGGGGATGATCAGGATCTTCCCGGATTTCAGTGTTCAGGTGACGGCGGCGGCGGCTGCAGGTGCGGGAGCCGGTGGAGGAATGCCGGCTGCGTCAAGAGTCCCGGGAGCTACTAACGGAAACCCGCAAAACCTCCAAGGCTTGACGTCTTACCAACAAAGGTACGCTGATAGACGCAAAACATGTTTGTTTGTATTTTTCTTCACGTTTACGTGACATTCATACTATTCATGTCATATGTGTTGCGTCCATTCACATTCACCGTTGACAGGTCTATATATATATAAGCAAAACCGAATTTTCTTGGAGGTTGCTGAAGGTATACATTTAGATTCCTAACATCTCAGTTTAAATGAGTTCCAGGTTTTGCTTCATTTATCAAACACAAAACGCCACACGATATGAAGCCAACCGTTTATTGAAGCTGTAAAGTTTTACTATGTGTCAAATTCCACAACACACACACACAAATTGTGTAGAAAAGTCATATCGTGATTTATAGTCGATATAAATGTTTTGCATTCAAATTTTCCAAACAAATAAGCACCTTTTACATCATACTAAGTATTCAAAGTAATCGTGATTATTATAAAACTGGTATCAACTATATATATATATATATATATATATATATATATATATATATAAAATAGCAGTAAAGTTTTAATCTCCAAAACCAAGAAAACACCAAAAAATCACATGGTGTGTGACAGATTTACACAAATAGAAAATAAGTATTCATAAAGTTTGTAAAATTGCTAAACAGACTTAGTATTTTTGATTACAATTTTTTTTTCACAAATTCAAACAATCATTTTCATCATCTACTAAAGCTTGACTGGCAATAATGGATGTAGAAGTTCTTGTTGTTGGTATATCAGCAGAATCGTGCACAAATGCTTACACATAGTGTCAGATTCAATTAAACAGTCTATTTAGAGCACAACACATGGAACAGGACATTAAATGGGGTGGCTGTCAGCTCGTGACCTTGACAGGTCACAGGTTCTATAATGCACATCACAGAACAGGCCTTTATTTATGTCAACACAGATTCATTTAGAGAGAGAAAAAAAATTATATATATATTTATATATATATATATTTATATATATATATATATATATATATATATATATATATATATATATATATATATATATATATATAGATTGTGCATTAGTGCAAAAAAATACTTTAACCATGTACATCTCTCTGCATTTATCTGTATATCTTACAAATGGACATTGCATATGATATATCTTGTATGATAAAATATTATGCATATATAGATTTATCTTTTTCACTCTTAGTGCTTTGACACAGTAGCCTACCTGTTTCAAAACAATTTAGTCTCAGATTAAGCTTCAAATTGGCATGCGAGCTCATTTTGACAGCTGTCGACATGCTTATAGAAAATATGAATGCAAACATCCGCATGCAAACGATCAAAAGGTGTCATGAAGAGATTTCTTCAGTCCTTTCGTTGATGGATCAGAAACAACCTGTATATTCCCCATAAACTCAAAACTATTTCCAACTACAACTGAGTGGCGTTGTTGCGCCGGCAGGAGAGGGAGATGAGAAGGAGAGAGAGGCAGGAAAAAAGCTGAAAAAATGCGGACAAACATACTGAGGAGAAGCGGCTGTGTTCGAGGGGCACATCGTGATGTAAAAGCCCCTCTCGTGCACTGATTCCTGGCTTCGTTTCCCCCGCGAGGACAGCCGCCGGATCGCACGAGCGTTCCCGGATTTCCTCTCACTTTATTGGCATGCCTTTGGATCTCAGCGTCGGCTGGTCTCGCTCCCGTCTGAACGCGTCTTAACGCACGGAGACACGGGCACGAGCGCTCCGGTCGTACAACCGATGGCGTTGCTTAAATTCTCCCGGTTCCGCTGTCAGCTGCTCGTCGCGTGAAATTCGGAGGAAAAAAGTGTAATTAATAATTGCAGGAAGATGGCGCCCACCAAGCCCAGCATTCAGCAAGACCCTTCCAGAAGAGAACGGTAAACGCTCGGTTTGTTGTGTGTCTGTGGAAACGCGTGCGCTGACGGGCATTTTGGACCGAGACGTGAAACTTTGCCCTTTCCGTGGGAGTGTGTGTGTGAGGGGTTGGGTAACAGGTATACACGCTGACAGAAGCAGTGAGTGTGTGTGTTTTTGCTGTGTGTGTGTTGGTTTTGGTAGACAGAGGACATGACCGTTGAATGTATTCAGCGTGTGTCGCGCTGCTGGCAGGTTTCGCGCGAAATTTGTGAACATTCGAACGCGACCATGTAGCAGCTTTGTATCCGCTCGGCGTTTGTTTTCCCGGCATTAGGCCAATCTGAGTAAAACACACTGTTTACTGCTGTGAAATAATGTGCACCAGGCTGCTGTTTGAGGAAATTTCAGTGTAGATCGATGTGGATTTGAGTCCTGTATTGGATCAGAAACTCTTGATGGGGATTGTAATTTGAACAGTAAATAAATTTGGAAATGACAGTTGATCACAAGACTAGTTCTATACAGTAGTCAGGTGTATGTTAAAGGATGTTCTAAGTAGCTGCAATGCTTTTCATTTGGATTGGTGTTTAACACATACGTTACAGGTGCATGATTGCTATTATGATTAGTTTGATCTGTCTATCTATCTATCTATCTATCTATCTATCTATATATATATCTAATATATATATATATATATATATATATATAGATAGATAGATAGATAGATAGATAGATATTTTATATAGTAGGTTGCATGCCTAAAAGATGAGTAGTAGAGATTTGCTGGTGCTTTTTACGCTTGTGACAGGTGGTGTACTAAATTCATTTGTCAGATCAATAGATCTGAAATTGTAATGCAAGGCTGTTTTAATATGGGCATAAAGCAGTTGTTTGAGAAAGTAATGTATGAGATCAGAAACGCTCGAGGATGAAGAAAACATGACACTAAATTCATCTAGTTATTAAACTGATGTCATAATTAGTTCATTTATAGATAAGAAATTGTGATCTAAGTCTATGTTGTACATGAATCAGGTGAACGTTTAAATGCTGTTGCTTTATTACTATTTTCTATGAATATTACGTTTATCTGCATTTTTACTCTTAGATGACAGGTGGTAGTGCACTGTTTTCTGCAATTAGGAAATTATTTGATCTGTAGATCTGAAACAGCGGTAAGACTATTTTAATATGAATAAAGCATCAAGTGGCTGTTTGATGACTATTAAATGTATTTATTAGAAAGTGTAGATAGATTTAATGTGCATATTTCTTTCATTTTAGGATTAGTTTTGTTGAGCTGAAATTTTAATATGACTATATTTTAGGTGGGTGTTGTTGTACTGGTATTTTGAGTATCGCATATGCATCAGATTTTAGTCAACAGGTGTTGCATTGAGTTAATCTGCAGTTATGAAATGTCTAATGATCTGAAATTGCAACAAGGTTGTATCTTATTTACAAAAATTTATGTGTTTTCTTTTTTATTGAAACCTTTTATTGACTATTCATCAGTCTTTTCTGTTAAGATGACAAGTGGCTGTCGGATTGCGTTTAGTGTATCGCTGGTTCTTCGTACATAAACTTATACGAACAATAGGTATTTTAGGCTTATTTTTCTGTTTAGCTTTCAGGAGTATTAAATTAGGCAGCACTGATTCACGCTGCAGTGTGTGTGTCTCCGTGCGGCGTGCAGCTTGTTGAACTAATGTTAAACTGTATGCAATAATTCTGCAGTGTATGTACAAAATATCAGTCGCAGAGCCAGTGACATTTAACAATGTAAACACAGCGCGATTCATATACTGTAACGTGCAACTCCACAAGATTGTGTGCCTGACCGGACTGTGAATGGTTATCATTAGCAGGTTTGACAAAACTCTCATCAAGCTCGATTATTTTATAATTCCCACTCAGAACGTGCAGATTACAGTAATGCACCTACGTCTAAATAGGCCACGACATTAGAATTATATTCCACCCCCTGCCAGTCATAACAGCAGGAAATGTTTATGCTAAGTCAGTCTGCAGCAATCTTTCTGGCAGGAGCGTATTTGAGTGCCATTCCGAGCATATCGCAGAGATAGGAATCTTGAAGATGGAATTAATTTTGAGGGGGAAACTTCATAGCCAGTGCATGAGTGCTTCCTTTATCACCTGTTTCCGACCGACATTCTGAAGGGGCTAAATTGCACTCTGTGATTCGTTATGTGGCTCCACTTAAGAGTTGAACCAAATAACACCGGGGCTGGATTTCTCAAGGAAGGTTTGGGAGTTTATTTTTTAATGCAGTGCTGTTTACCACTGCTGTAGGGAGTGTTTGCTGGGAAGGGGGAGATTGTGCTCTTGGGCGAAGCAACTCTGAAGGAGTTGGACACTAATTCACAGAGAGAGAGAAAGAGAGATTGGTTGGCGTGAATTTATACACAACACTAAACACAAAGTTGGCTTTGTGTTGAAGAAAGCAATGCCTCCCTCCCTCACTGTGAGCAAACAAAAGTGCTAAATTGTTCCATTTCCTCTCCTACGGTGCAGCAGTGGATCCATAGATTGAGAGCGGTGCTGTGGCATTGTGAAATGCTTGGGGTTTATTTGGTGTTGCATTATAAAGTATCGTCTCTCTAATGGCTTGCATATCAACCGGTCCATTAACAAGACACCATACGTGATGCATGTCGCTTCCGTTTCAGGTTAAAAATGAATGTATATGGGAAAGTGTACATTTTTTTTTTTTTTTTTGCCGTCGATTGTTTTAAATAGGCCTGTGGTGAGGCAGATTTATTCCATGTAGTTTCTAAATTAATATAGGCTCATAAAAGCTGCATGCATAATGATTATAATACAATTAACAAAAAATTGGACTATAGCTTGTCACGCTGCAACTTCTTGCAAGTATTTCATTTCAGCTACCCATGATGTAGGCCTAAATGATGAAAATTGGCCTGTTTGTTATTATAATCACATTCAGTCATGTTGCTATTCATTGTACTAATCCTTTGATGTGAAATTATGAATATCAGCATCTAGCTAAACACTCAGGAGTGTCAGTGTGCTGTGCTTGTGATTATTATTATTTTTTATTCCCAATCACCAAGTATTAGGTATGCGTATGTTTATGGTCAAAACAAAGCATCGATGTTCTTTGAATGCTGGAGAGGCAGACAGCCCAAACTGAGCTATACCATCACACAAAGGACGCAGCAATTCTACCCTTTGATTCCCAGGCGTCGAATGCGGCATAGAAGGGAGGCAAATAATCAATTCTGATGTGTATTTATCAAAATTAAGAGGGATTTCCAGCCCCCATCTGTGGCTGCTGCTCTGCGTGTTGTGCGCGGTGATTACCACGGTTCTCACCAGCCGCCACTCGTCTCAGTTATTGTGAAGGTCAAAGCAGAGAGACAGACATAAAGAAGATGCATCCAGCAAAGGTAATCGCACATGCATCACTGCACGGCTCATGGTGTGAGAGCCTTTGAGATGTATACATATCTACATCTGAGCTGAGTTGTGTGATTGTTCTTTTAGTTTGGGTTTTTGTGGACATATCAGTGAATCGGTTGCAGGTGAATCAGTGCACTGAATCACTGAATGACCTTTTTCATTTTTGCCTTTGTGTGTATATATACTGGAGTTAACATGATATATGAGTCTTATTTTTATTGAATTTACTTTAAGAATGTAAAGATTTTAAGATTATGGTAACCCTTATTATTGTCCATTTATAAAAGTCTGCTTTAGAAATTTGATTAGAGACTAAATTACACTTTTTATTCCAGTGAAAGTCAATTTCCACCATTTTTGTCTAAGAAAATATTTAAAAAAGATATGTTGATCTGTGACAGTGTGACCCAAAAGGGGTGTGTATTGTCGCACTTTATAAGGGTAAGTTGTCACAATGGAACCTGCCATTAAACTGCTTTTTCGACACGACACTGACAAGCTACACAGTGATTCATTGCTGATAATGAATGCAATATTGTGTAGCTTGTCAGCTCTGTGTAGTAAATGCTACTCTATCTGAAAGCACGTGCTGGAGATTTACTACTAATCACAGAACCGGCTTAACTGACGAGATATGCATGATAAACGCATGCGATTTATCGTGCAGCCCTAATTCTTACCTATACTCACTGTATATGATGATAATAAAATTCTCAAAATTATTCTAATGTAAAGGGATAGTTCATCCAAAAATGAAAATTCTTTCATTTACTAACCCTCATGTTGTTCTAAACCAGTATGAATTTATTTCTTCTGTTCAACACAAAAAAGAGAAAAAAACAGTTACTGGTAGCCATTGACTTCCATGGTATAGAAAAAATAATATGGAAATTAATGGCTACCAGCAACTGTTTGGTTACCAACATTCTTCAAAATAACTTTTGTGTTAAAAAGAAAAAAATTAATTCATACAGGTTTGGAACAACAAGAGTGTAAATAAATGACAGATTTTTCATTTTTGGATGAACTATACCTTTAAGACAGTTTGAAACCAGTATACAAAATCACTGTAACTGGATGTTTGATTGTGACAACTAGCCCGGTTTCACCTGTACTGATAGCTGACTTCTCAATATATTTCAGAGGACTCTAGGCAGTACATGCGTGCCTTTTTATGCCAGAGAGAAGAGATCAGAAGTGTTGCTTCTGAATGTCACCGGTTTTGTTATGGTTTGTGGCTGCAGTAAAACCTGAGCTCCCCTTCTATGCGTTTAATGTCCACAGTTGTTTTAAGACCTTCATTTAGTATCTGGCTCTAAAGACAGATGTTCTGCCCGCTGACTCCCATCTGCTTCTTTGGTTTGGCTGTGCGGCGATCATCTAATGCTAGCAGCAAGCGTTGCCCTTTACTTGCCCCCTCTAGTGTTCCAGCAGCACTTCTGAGCCCAAACAAACTCCACAGCGCTTCCAGAATACATGTGTAATCCTTCTCTATATGCATTGGCAAAGAAAATGGATTTAAATGCAATGAATACTTGGATATGGGTTTGGATTTACACACACCGAACAATGGCTTTATCATTTTGATTTAAAGAAAACTACATTGAAAACTTTGGATTCAAGACCGTTTTTCCATAGCTGTATTTACTGTAGGACTGGAAATTCAGAACAGAAGCAAATTACCACTCAAATACAGTTAGGCTACTAGTGTTTTTCCTGAATACTGCAATATAAAGCAAATCTCAACTGCTTGATTGTTTGTATCACTGCAAAATGTAAACTATATTATCACCCACATAGTATACTCACAAAAGCAATATATACCTATCATATAGCAAATCTCAACTGCATGACTGCCTATATTGTCACACACATATATATATATATATATATATATATATATATATATTAGGGGTGTAACGTTACGTGTATTTGTACCGGACCGTTTCGGTACAGGGCTTTCGGTACGGCGCACGTGTGTACCGAATGACCGAATGCAATATTTTGTATGCAGAACATAGGTACATTTTCGTGTTTCCAAACGAACATATTAAGTGGCGGAAGTCTCCGCGTTCAGCGCAAATCCCGCCCTGCAGCTGATTCTAAGGCCGGTGACACACTGGCTGCGTGGCGTGAGCGTGCGTTTCTGCTGCGTGTCAGTTGCATGACGGCTGCCTCGTGTTTTCTGTGTCTTTACACACCAGAATCGTGCCTGACGCGGCGATGGCACGCTGCTGCTACTGTAGGTGACATAGAGGGAGGCCGCCGACAGACCAGGATCTTGTCTTCACGACAACAATATCTATACTTCATGTTGAGCATAAATATAAAGCCTAGTGATAAAGGACACCGTCAACAGTATTGACGGCAAAATAGACTATGTTTGACAGGTGCAATATGCCAGTGTGTCACCAGTCTAAGGTTTTCAAAAGGCATCACACGAGTATGAACATCACTACAACTAGGAAAAAAACGATTGTAATTCAAACGCAGCTCCCGTCGGCATTTAAACAGACCTTTGCTCTTAATTCCGATCGGTCCAACGCAATAACGAAATCTGAGCAGGTCTCAAAACTGAAACTGTTGATGCTGCATTTTACACTTTGGAAAAGTTATATATATATTTTAAATATGAGCAGGCCTAGAAGCTGGGATTGGTAATGCTGCACTGTAATCATAGTTATTTATTTATATTTTCCATTATATTTTATTATATGATATTGGTTTGAGACAGAGTATTTTATTTAGTGGAGAACTTTGCAGCAGTATTTTATTTCTTATTCTTTTTTTATTTTATATATATATATTTTATTAAAAAGTATTTTAAAAAAAGTGTAAACAAATTGTTAAAAAAAGTTTATAGTAATAAACAACCTGCAGTTTAATGTTTGCATTTCTTTCCCTTACTGTACCGAAAATGAACCGAACCGTGACTTTAAAACCGAGGTACGTACCGAACTGTACCGTTTTTGCGTACCGTTACACCCCTAATATATATATATATATATATATATATATATATATAATATATATATATATATATATATATATATATATATATATATATATATATAAAATATATTTTTCCTGAGTTTTGCATGCAAAATTTCAATTGATTATTCCTGTTAGGCAGAAGAGCCTCTAGAAGACACCGCTCACATGACTCAAAATGGACCGCCCTTGCGCCTCACTGTAATACCCGCTGCACAGCCTGATAAATTAATTTCATGGCGCATATGCTCGGTAGCCCACCTGCCACTTTAATAAGTGAAAGTCATAGCTGTGATTTGGCTGTAAATGGAGGTAAGCCCCCATCACCTCGCCTCACAAAAGAGCTACATCACGCTGAGGTATTTTCTCTATAGCATTCCTTACGCATGTCGTCACCTAAAGAAGCCCCCTTTGTGGGGATTTACTGACTGCTTTTGTGCCAGTGTTTTCCCAGGCTTATCACCGGGTACACTCATCTAAAGCAGCACCGCAGGACGCTGTGTCAGCCACTCACTTCTCTTGCCACATCCTGTGCTTTGACGTACCAAAGGCAAACTTTTTGAATCGATAATATATTTGTCCTTGTGTGGCATGTAACGGAGTAACAAGCTAAAATTAGCTCACAGTCCTGACAAATGAAGGCTTTTCCAGCAGCAGACTGTGGGAAAAGGTCAGATTGCTTATTGATACTGTATAGCACAATAGCCATCAGCTAAAGTAAACACACGCAAACTCTCAGAGCTTTTGCAAGAGTAAAGAGTATTTTGAGGGACACATGGCATATTTGTGTTTTATTTAACCGTATTTTAGAGGGCAGGAAAATCATCAAATGGATAGTTCAGAGTCTCATTGGATTTTTATTGGATGAGCTGCATTTGAAAGCACTGTTAAATGCAATGTGTCTACACACTATATTATATTTGCTTGACAATTTAAACAGCCTACAGTTAGATTAATGTGGACAATTTACATTTAACTCTAAATCTGTGCGTCTATCCGTCTGTCCATCCATTCAGAAATAACTCTAAATTCACATGAAACCATGAGTATTTTCCATCAGTTTTATTAAAGCAGCTGTAAACAACCAATCATTTTCATTGACTCCTAATGAATTACAAACTAAGCTCAGGGGTTCACATTTGAAAGATTGGTTTTGGCAAGGCCGATAGAAATTCAATTTTGCTTATGAAGAAGCGAGCCGTGTTTAGGACGTAACCGTGTCATCTTGAGAACTCTCCTTCGCCTTTCAGACAGAACTCAGAGAGCAGAAATGTATAGGACAACTTTCGACGGAACAGAAAACTACTTTCCAGAAAGTGTACTTGAAATAGTTGAGGTTTTGTGAGGTCACATCCATTTTTCCCACTCTCTCTCCCATGTTATTTCATGGCTGCGTGGCTCTCCTCTTTTTAATTCTTTTCATCTCATTGTAGCCCCCCGTGTTTGAAAGTCTAGGTCAATAAGGATGGGCACATTGCGAATTTCATGATCTGTGTAGTGGAACAAATTGAAAGCAAAGCCTATATCAATCACACTGAAGGCAGGGTTAATTGTTCCTGCTTCACAAGAACTGTGGACAGATAAAGGCATAATGAAACACTTATGCCTCTGATGTGGGCACTCCTCAGGAAAAATGACAGAAAACAAAACAAATGTTTACTCATATAGTAATTACTTTGGTGCAAAAGTCAAAGAACGAGAAACACACTTTGATGTGCATGTCCTTGAAATAGCCTGGTTTATTCCACCTGCATTCTGTGCCCTTCAACTTTCATTATGTTATGATTTTTCCTGCATGGCATTGTGGGTAATATTTAATGACTTAAATATTATTCTGTACCTCACAATGAACTGTGGAACAGCTTCAGAATACTTGAAATATAGTGCACAAAAAGTTTTGGTGCTTTATAATGTTTTTGTGCCTTTCGAGGAGCTCAACAATTACACAGACTAGTATACACGGGATCAGATGTGGATCGGTCTTGTCTGACCGATACCCAATCTGCAGAAAATGCCAGGATAGGAGCCGATACCGATCCCGAGTTGTGGTCTTGGTTTGCTTGCATCATGGATGGCTTTCTTGGAATCGTTTACTTGCATATTAAATCCATAAAGAAATGGTAAACTGTAAAAATAATCCCATCCTATGTCCTGGCTTCTTTGTTGTTTTCATATTCCAAAAAAAAAAAATCATGATCTTTTTTGGTTATATTTTTCTTTGATAAACTTGTGTGTCCTTAAAAAGGCCTGATTTATTCCATGCATTTTGTGTTCTTCAGCTTTTATTTTGTGATTTTGCTGCATGGCATTGTGGGTAATCTCGCGTTCAAACCAGAGAATGTGGATTTGAGCACGAAAACTGCACAAAATAGCAGATACATGCGGAATTGTAGCATAGACTTAAGTTGAGGATATAAGCCCTGTTGGATCATGGATTGCTTTCTTGGAATTGTTTACTTGCATATTCATTGCATAAACCCCAGAATGAAATGGTAAACTGCTGAAATTTGTAATAAAACAAATTGGAAACGTGTGCATGCATACTTAAGTGCGCTCGGGTTGAGTTGTGCATGCACACAGCTTGCGCGCATACTCACACACACGTATGTATATTATATATATGTTCTCAGTATTTAGTTAATTGTACTCTAAAGTCCATGACAGCTATCACAACACAGTGGGTAATTCTGAAAATTAATGAGAATGATAATTCTTAAAAGACTGTTCCAGACTTTGCCCAAACTCATTAACTAAATCTCTCATTTAAATACATTCTAAAGACTTTTGGAGAAAAAAGAGAGGTGGGGGGGGGGGGGGGGGCATTATTTCTATGTAAGCATTAACCCGATTTGAAAATGCTGAGATGCAGAATTTTATGGAAGACTGGAAGTCTATCAGTCAACTGGAATCCTGCGCTAACCACATCTATCTGCTATAATACCGGAAGATAAACCTGGTCACATGGTGAAGGAAAACAATCCATTTCCTCAGCCGGTTTATTTGTCTGGGGTATATGTTTAGTTTAGAGTTGTTGATCTTAGTTTACTGTAAATCCTCTGTGACCCTCACATGTAAGCGGATCTCTTCCTTTGGCATTAAACCACAGCCAAATTCAATTTTGTGATATTTATTCAGTTAAGCTGCAAGTTAAATGTTTTTTCCTTTGTTTATGTAGGTAAAACTGTTCACATGACCACATAGTAAACTATCTTTGTTTTATGAACAACTTCAAAATAATTTTTAACTGTGTAGTAAAATATGCTAATGTAATGTGGAGTTGGGAATCGTTTCCTTTGGTTCTTGATTTGGAGAAATGTGTCTTAGCCTTAGCCTAAGTTTTCAGATTTCAAAAATACTTGATCTGACTGCTAAAATCATGTGGAAACATGCATGTGTTAAAGGGATAATTCACACAAAAATGAAAATTGTCATGATTTACTCAACTTCATGTTGGTCCAAACCTTCTGTAGATGGGAAAAGGAGCTGTTTAGCAGCGGTTTTCCATAACTATATACTGTAAGTGAACAGTAGTCCATACGACTTCTGCCTTATATTTTAACTCTTCTGAGGCCATTGAACGTGATTAATATTATTCTTCAATCTGTCCATCACACAAAGCTATCATATAATTTTGAATATATCTCTGTGTTCAACAGTTTTATGTTTTGTTTATGGAGCTTGAGAGTCTCAATCAACATTCACTTTCATGGTATTAACATAAAACATAAAACACTAGGTGTTCCAAATGAAAGGATTATAATAAAATTATAGTAAAAATGAATTTTATATTTTGTATTTTAATGTTTTGAAGTGGATAGTTCATCTGAGAAATCAAACCCCTGGAGCCCCAAAAAGCATTGTGTGAAGATGACAGGAAGTGCTGTATTGGCAGTTAAGTTGGTGTAAATGTTGGACTTGCCCAGCCTGTGGTCAGTCTTTCGCTCAAGTCTTTGAGCGGGTGAGCGACTGAGAGAAGGAAGGAGAGAGAGAGAGAGAGAGAGAGAGAGAGGATGGAAAGTGTGCTCCAGGCCAGGACTGAGGGAGTCTCTGGCTCAGCGTGTGCGCTGAGATCTTCCTCTGAACTCTCTCTCTGCTGTCAGATGTGTGTCTTTCCCAGCAGTCTTGATTAACCCCTTCAGTGCCCACTCAAACCCGTCTGAGAAATCCCAAGAGTGTGCACCTCCCGAATCACTGCGGTGCTCAAATTTTTTTTAATAAACTCAAATTAGCTGTCTGTTGAACGTGTGTGTGTGTAGAGGAACTTAGTTGTGTACAAAGATTATGGTTATTATTATTATTTTTTTTTGTAATTTACACAATGGCTCTCTGTCTGTTTTATTGTATTTTATTTTAGTTTTATTTCCATTTCCTTTTATTTTTTATAAGTGTACTTATAAAGTTAACCAAGGGTTCCTGCACCAAATAATTTTTACATGACATTTTACATTTACATGTATTCCACATGTTTTATGACTACTTTAAAATCAACATGACATGAAAAGTGACCAAATAAGAATGTTGTCCTCCATTTTATTGTGCACAGTGTCATATTACAAAGAAAACAATGCTTCATAAACTTTCATAATATGACAGTTGTTGAATTTAATATATTATATAATATATTATATTTTCATATATTTCATTTATTATTATTTTTAATAATATTATTATTTTAGCTGCTGCTGCAGTTTTTTTGCATCAGCTGATTTTTATATAATTGTATATTTTTTCATATTTCACTCTGTTATTTATAGGTTAAGTATTTAGTCTAACTGATTTTTATAAAATTTTGTAATTTGTCTAAATTGTTCTTGAATTTATCTTAGAAAATGTTTATAGTTTTATAGTTTTTTGTTGCATCACCTGATTTATGTCATATTTTTTTCATGTTTACATATTTCTTGAATTTATTATTCTTAGAAAATTGAAATAGTTGATTAAATTAGTTAAAACTTCTTTCTTTTTGCGTCAGCTGATTTGTCATAATTTTGTAACTTTTGTTTTGTTTTTGTTTTCGCATCAGATATATTTTTTACATGTTTATTATTATGTTTGTGTATTTCTTGTATTTATTTTGTGTTTGAATATTGAAATAATCAGATTATTATTTTTTTGTTTAATTATGTTATTCTCGTATTTATTTATCTAAAATGGTTTGAGTAATGTATTGTGACTGCCACAATTACTTTTTTGCATCAGCCGAACTTCGGGAATAAAGCCCGCAGACATGTGACAGAGCGCAGAGAGATTCGTCACGAGCAAATGGTGAAGGGTTAAAAGAAATCAGTGGGGTACGGAGCTGTGTGTCAATATTTGGACAGTTACTGTGTAGCGCAGCAGATGAACGCAGCATCTGCTGTGTGCGGGAGGGTTTCTGGATGAGTGTGAACGGAGAGGGAGGTGGGTTATTGTGAAGCTGGCACACCGTATGCACCCAGACACATTCCACAGGAAGTCCAGCTATTCATCATAAATATTTTAGCAATATCATACCCCAACCATGCCCCAGTCATTTTGCCAAGCGAGGGGAAAACATTTAGCTTTCTCTCTCTCCCGCTCTCTGATGCCTTGAAAATTATTTTTCATGCTGCAAATGTCAGTGTATTTATTTTTCCATGAGCTGCATCATTAGATATAACAAGAATAATCTTAAAAATCTCACATCAGCAATGTATAATCTGACGCTTCACTTCGAAGCCGAACTGTTTAACATATCAAGGCGATGCTGTCAGAGAGTGTTTCTCTATGCTTGTTTACTATGAAATTGGCAAAATTGTCAGGAATGGAAACAGAACATTTTTGTTAAGTTGTGATGCTCATTAAAATGGATCTTCTCTCTCCCCCATGGCCTTCTGCTCATGATAATGTTCTGCCGAGACTGTTTCCAGACACTTAAAGCATTTTGTATTCCTCCGTCTCACTTTGTCTCGGTTTAACCCTCACACGTGCATATATTGTCCTTCCCTCTGATGTGAATCCGTTAATGAGTTCTCTGACAAATACAGTAATGGCCTTTCACTTGCGCATTTGGTGTGCTGTCTGTTGGAATTACATCCCGCTCTTCTGAAAGAAAATGGCTTGTATCCTCAAAGGTACAAGAGGGTCAACGGCACCACAAACGCTTTGCTGTGTAAGAGCTCCAAAGACATCTTTGTGGGAATTCCTTACTAAGACTATAAATGAAACGGATCATTGAAAACAGTATTTTCTTTGCTTGTTTGAAATGGAGTTTGATGTATTATGCCGACGTACTGTACTCCCTCCCTAGTGCACCTAGAACATTTATTGATTTAAAGGATCTTCCACATAACTCCCATCTAGGTTTCAACGTACTTTGACCTCCACGCTTTAATTTTTAAAAGGAAGTAAAAAACAAACAAACAAAAAAAACATTAGCCAGTTTCACAGAACATTCTTAAAGGAATCGTTCACCCAAAAATATAAATGTACTCATCTTCACACCATCCACCTCTGCAGTGAATGGGTGCCGTCAGAATGAGAGTAATCCACATGATTCCAGTCCATCAAATAACATCTGGTTTGGACTTTTTATTTTTTGTTTATTTTTATTTTTTTATAAGTTTTCACTTATAAAAAGTGTTTAATCTGTGGATATTTCAAGACGACTTTTTCTTTGAAGGAAGCAATTTTGGGAGATGGTCCTCCATGCAGAACACAAGATCCAGGGGTGTGGTTGGATCCAGATCCAACTCCTCCCACCTAACATATACCTAAACTACCCATTTCCACCCCTGATCCCTAAACCCACCCATCTCCACCCCCTAGATGGGGATCCAACCGGGCCCACTGGATCCAGTGTTCTGCAGTGAGGGGCTACTGAATTGTGGTTTAAATGGTTTGAAGTTAAAAACAGCTTGATGGATTTTTTTCTTACAAACACACAGCTTTTCTCTTCACAAGACATTAACTGATGGACTGGAGTCTTGTGGATTACTTGTGGATTGTGATTTTTTTTTTTTCTAGCTTTGTACTCTCATTCTGACGACGCCCATTCACTGCAGAGGATCCATTGATGAGCAAGTGATGTAATGCTACATTTCTCAAAATCTGTTTCCATAAAGAAACAAATTCATCTACATCTTGGATAGTCTGAGGACAAATTTTCAGCCAATTTAAATTTTTGGCCGGTCTATTACTTTAAGAATAAAATTCTTCTTAAGTGCAATTTTCTTTTTATTTTAGAGTAGAATGAATTTCAATTCCACTAATGTAATCGGTTTTTGCACTTGCAAAAATAGCTGAAAAGGTTTAATCTAGGGATAGTGAAATGGTGCTTGTAAAAAACATAATTTACAGCCGTTGTTGCAAAAAAAAAAAAAATATATATATTTTCTAAGTGAGCTGATGGAGAAAAATATAAAAGTGCAAAAGTATAGAATATGTCTCCTTTGATATTCTCAGATGTTGCATTTCAGACAGCGTCTTTTTTACTGTAAAAGCCAAAAGCGTTCCCACACATGAATGCTCTTTGCAGGTATTGAGAAGCCCACAGCAGGTCCGAGACGTCTGTTCTCTGTAGGCCGCTGCTGAAGGAGCTTAGCTGCAGTTTTGTTCTCTGGCTCTGGGCAGCATCTGAACAGCTTCCCTGTATCTCTCTCCAGCAGTCGGAGAGTACACAGAGACGTCACCGGTGATGAATGGGGCACCTTGTCAGTTAAAATGAAAATTCTTAGCCAGATGATAGCTTCATATTAATGCCTGTTTTATAGATTGGAGCAAGTTGTCCGAACAAGATGAATGTTGGTGATGAGAGTAGAGATATAAAATAAAACCGCTCCTGTACCTTCACCAAGAGCACGGGCCTTTGGGCGTGGCTTGTAACATAGTACAGCGGTACATGCTCTTTCCTGTCTGTATAGAGCCTAACAGGAAGTAAAACCCTATTAGTGTTCTCAATAGTGGTATTGATTTTTAGCAGGAGCCTTTCAAGGCGCACTTTGAGCTCTGAGGTTGTTAAATTATTGTGTATCAATTTTCATGCCGGTATCAAATTTTCATGTTGCAATTAATTGCTAATGCTTTTATCACTGTATACGGTATTATCAAGATATTGAAATTTAGTTTGGTTTAATAACTATAATCATAACAAAAATAACTTTGCAATAAAGCAATACAGAAAAATATATAAAGTTTTACACAGATTAAAGTGCAAAATAACTGTAAAGACCAATAGGAATCACTTTACAATAAGATCTCATTAGTTAACATTAGTTAATGCATTAGCATTCACAATGAGCAATAGCTACATTTGCTTGAAAGTTATTAATCTTTGTTAAAAAAATACAAGTCTTAGTTCATGTTAGCTCATTAAATGACACAGTTGTATCTTTCGATTTTAACAACGTGTTATTAAATATTGGAATACCTAAGATTAATGAATGTTCAGAAGAATTTTTCATTGTTAACTAATGAATGAACTAATGTTAACTAATGAAGCACTAATGTAAAGTGTGAATGAACAATAAAGAATCAAAACACTTTCAGACGATATCTAGGGCATGTTTTTGTCCAGATTAAAATTTAAGATTGAAAATAAATAGCCTATTAAGTCTAAATATCTAAGTATTTGGGGCTGTGATGGACACCACAGCAAATCCACAAATCTGAATGACTATTTAAATATGTCCTGGAAAGTACAGCAGCTGCTTTATTTCTGGGGTTTCCTGGGTATTGGCTTCATTTTATGCAGTTTAGGACCATCTGTTTTCATTCAGCACGTCTCTCAAGTGTTCACCAATGTGCTTCTCATGCGTGCTTGTTAACATCAGAGCACACACGGGTATTTCAAGCAGCGTACAGCGGTGTTGTGCACTTGTAATGGGAAAAGTATTCTTAAAATGCAGTCCAAATTCGGAATAATTTGTAATATATAATTATTCACGGTATTTAGAAGTGCCCACGATAACAATATTGTACATATTCTTTACCGTGATATTTCGCATTACCGAATATCGGGACATGTCTAACCACGTCAATGTGATTTCAATGTTTAATAGCCAAATTTCCAGTAAAATCGACAATATCCGTGTTCAAATGGAAACAGAAATTTCAGCTTAAGAGCTCAACATTGAATGTGCAAAACTATAAAGCACTGCACAATTAGGGCTGCACAATATTGGGAAAAAATGACATTGCGATATTTTATTTTTCTGCGATATATATTGCGATATGAAATCTAATCAAATTTTTTCTTAAAAACAAAAATGGGGTGAGCACACTCACATTCTCATTTTAAATGATTTAAACATCAGAGTATTATTTAAATTAGAGTAAATTATTTGTTTGTAACTTTAGGACATGGTTTGAATTGTTAACATATTAAATAACATGAACTTACCACGAGCAATACTTTTGTTACTATATTTATTAATCTTTGTTTATCTTAGTTTATAAAAACACAGCTGTTCATTGTTTGGTAATGTTACTTCACAGTGCATTAACTATGTTAACAAATACTATACAACTTTTGATTTCAAAAATTGAGGCCTAATGTACGGCACGCGTTGTGTAATTATCTTGGCAGTTTAAAATATCGCACAAGATTTGACAACACAGAAAACATTTCATCACTGGATAGTTTTTTTTTTTCTCGATACCATCATGTCAATTGATTTTGATTAATATGTGCGAGGGAGAGAGAGCAAGATAGCGCTCGTGTTGTTTGAAGACGGTGAAGGTGAGCGTGCGGCCGGGGCTCTCTCGCTCGCTCTCTCTCTTTCTCTGCTCGTTCTTATATGTGCCCTGTTAAACTGACAGGACTTAAATACACATGCAAATAATAAACCTTCACTCTTGATGGTTAAGCTGTGCAATTAATCCGCGAATCACATTCGTCAAGGGCCGGGGAGTAGCTGGCCCCGTACAGTTAATAAATAACGGATCAACTATGACAGCCTACATCGCACATCCTGCTCCACATCGTGGATTCGTAACTCGCGTTATCGATGCTTAAACGACACATCGTGCAGCCCTGCTGCAAATAATGTACATTTTCTTTTATTTTATTTCCTTCATTGCTCTTTATTTTATATGGATCCAAGATGAGGCATCATATTTTGGTGTCTGCATCAAATAAAATTTAGAGTTTTACAAAAAATTTACAAAAGTGATTTTATATACATTGAAATCATATTAAATGCAAGTAAATTGTTGTACTGATTCGAATAACTTTTGTGAAAATATGAGTTAAATAATGTTCTGTTGTCATTCAGCGTGGCATATACATTACTATCCTATGGATAGTATACATTACTATCCATATGCATTTACTATCCTTTAAAATATAATTAATTTCTGTGATGCAATCAGCCATTACTCTAATAAAGTGTCACATGATCCTTCAGAAATCATTCTAATATCCTGATGATTTATTATAATTATCAATGTTGGCAACAGTTGTGCAGCCAAATATTTTTTTGGAAACTGCAATACTTTTTTCAGGATTCTTTGATTGATAAAAAGTTAAAAAGAACAGCATCTATTCAAAATATAAATCTTTCTAACAATATAAATCTATGCTATCACTTCTTAACTATTTAACACATCCTTGTTGAATAAAAGTTGTAATTTCTTTCAGAAAAAGAAAGAATAAAAACTTACTGATCCCAAACTTTTGAACGTTAGTGTAATGTTAGAAAATATTTATATTTTATATAAATGCTCTTCTATTTAACTTTTTTCATCAAAGAATCCAGAGTAGTATCACAGATTCCAAAAAAATATTAAGCAGCATATCAGTTTCCAGCACTGATAATAAATTATCATATAGAATGATTTCTGAAGGATCATGTGACACTAAAGACTGGAGTAATGATGCTGAAAATTCCGATTTGATCAAAGGAATAAATTATATATTAATGTGTATTAAATTAGAAAAACATTATTTTACATTATAATAATATTTCACAATATATTTTTTTTCCTGTATTTTTGATCAAACAAATGCAGCTTTGATGAGCATAAGAAACTCCTGTAAAAACATTAAAGTGTGTGTGTGTGTCTGTGTGTCTTTCATGAGCAGCAAATCAGCATATTAGAATGATTTCTAAGGATCATGTGACAAAAAATCTGCTGGGTCATCACAGGAATAAATTATATTTTAGAATATATTAAATGTTTACTTTTTTAGATTTTATTTTTTTTAATTATACTTATTCTATATTTTGATCAAATAAATACAGCCTTCATTTTATATAAAAATGAATAT
This sequence comes from Carassius carassius, assembly GCF_963082965.1. Lineage (NCBI taxonomy): Eukaryota > Metazoa > Chordata > Actinopteri > Cypriniformes > Cyprinidae > Carassius > Carassius carassius. The sequence goes on from NC_081785.1 coordinate 2,840,470, forward strand.
TATCTTTTTCAGATTACAGCTTTTTAAAGCTTTAATGCTATAGGATGAGTAGTTTGTTACCTCACAAATACAAGAATACATCTTTTTTTTACAGTTTTGTATCTTTTGTTTCTTGTTTTCCTATACTGTACTTCTTGCCTCAGATCAAAATTTCAGATGTTGTGATTCATCTCGGAGCAGGTTTTGATTGGTGGCTTTGAACTCTTTATTGAAGAATTTTTTAAAATCCCAATGGAAAAAAGGACTGGGAAAAACAGTTCCTGGAATCAAGAGCGCTGAAAATCGAGGCGGTCACAGTTGCACTGTACAGGCAATGGATGTTTCCTGACCGTCATTTAACGCAGCATTGTGTGTCAGCGAGCAAGTCCTATTACATGCAGCTGTTTCATCAGCATCTATTGCCGTTAGAAGCCCATCTCCCTCCTTTTCTGGCACACTCTCGCTCTCTCTCTTTTTGTGCTCTTTCTGGGTGTTTCTCTGGTTTGGCTGTGGCTGAAAGCTTTAAGTGTTGTTCTCTCTGAGGTCTGTCCCTGACTGGCTCACGCTCAAAGCTTTAGCGATCTGTTCAGACACATTCCATTCACACAAGCCCAGTGTTCTGTCAAAGCAATGATATTGATTCAGAAAAAAGAGAAAAATCTCTCTCGTTTTCCTCCCTCTAATTTGAATGTTTACATCTCATTTTAATACTCATGTCTAGTTTGAAATGAAATCCATCCATCCATCCATCCTTCCTCTCCCCAAACAAATTGGTAATTACGTGGTCATGACATGAAATGGACCTGCAGTGAGCAGACACATGAAAGAGGCGATGGAACGTGAGCCGAGGCCTCGGACACGACCACAGCGAGAGGTCTTTGAGAGAAAAAGAGACGGCTTGAATGTAGAGAGGATGGGCTCAGAGCAGAGAGCATGCAAATTAGAGACAGAGAGGATTTCAAGCTTTGGCTGGTTGCTAGTGGCCATGAGCTGATGTGTTTCAGCATCACGCAACAGAAAGCTTTACATTCAGCTTAAGTGTTTGAAGGAAACATTGCTCAAGTTCCACTCTAGTCTGGTCTGGCTTTATCTTTTCAGATCTGAAAATTCATATTTTTTGTATTAATGTGTATATATAAAACTTTTAAATGTGTTGTTCATATATAGTTTAGTTATTATTTAATTATTACTTCTATTTTCACTTGTTTTTTCAACATGAATATAGCTAGAATGGCGCTGAATTATAAATTATATATATTTATGTATGCAGTATGTATAGTATGAACAAAAATGTTCATACTATGAATGTTAAAATGAATGAAAAATAAACAGGTCACCATGTTTTTCTATTTTAGTTTATAATTCTTTTTTTGATTGGATGTTGGTGATATCAGTATTGAGAGTGTGAGTGATGGCTGGCATGACTAAAGATTTTTTTTTTTTAGCAAATAAAATATACACAAAACGTTTTTTTTGCACAGTATTTATCAAAATCACTAAAATGATATAATTTCACCATTTCAATAATTCTATCAGTAGAACTGCTATAATACCAAAATGATTGTCTGCTTAATTTTTACTTAATGACTAATTTAACCCCTTTTTTAACTTTTATGTTTACATTATTGTACTGCAAAATTTATTATTGGAAAATAATATTTCACTCTTTTTTTACGTAAAAATGTTTTTGCCATTTTTTTTTTTTTTTTTTTTTTGGTAACGAATTATGACATTTACAAGCAATTCCTGAATGAAAATTGTTTCTGCACCATTTTTGTGTGTGTGTGTGTGTGTGTCTATGATATTGGTATAATATTGGTACACAACATATTTTTCACTGATTCTATCGATGCTTTCTCTGTGGCAGGTTTCAAAAGTTACTAAACTGTACGATATTGTACTCTATTTTAAAGTGTTCTGATGTATTATTTCACTTTAAGTATAAATTCACCCAGTGACACTGCTTTGTTTTGTTTAAAACAGTCAGATGAAATGATATGGCTTTATAATATTATAATATTTGTAATATTGTTTTCATTTTGGATATCAGTTGTCAGCTATAATAGATAAAGTTATTGGTCAACTTGCCTTTAATCATTCCACACTACTTTTAATATTGAGGTTATGAATCTACAATGACTTGAAGTGATCTTGACATTAATGAATATTCTCTGCTTTTGTATCATATGAAAACAGAATAAGTTTTTCTGGACCAAAGGCCTGGAGGTTTGGAGCAGTTCTCTGAGGGTTTGCTGCTCACTGCTCATGTTAATGATGCTTGCACTGACTGAAAAGTGATGCCAAAGGGGTTTTAGGCCTTTGTGGAGTCTAATTATTGTTATCTGGAGCTGATTTTTAACCAAACTACCAGAAGAAGAGAAGAGAGCAAAGTTCCCGATGGAAATCTGTCAAATGACAGCAACTTTCAGTGAAATTATGGGATGTATGTAAACTTTTGAGCACATAATCTCATGATAAACAGACGTTCTGATCTCTAAGAGCACGTGTGTGCAAACCCATGAGTGATTTCAACTGATGACGTCACTTCCACCTAACCTTTAGCATAACTGCAGTCTCATTGTCATCAGCTCTCGTTCCCCACTTGGAACACAAGCGATATCGTCTCCGTCTCACCACTGTAATCTGCTCTGCACATCAGCAACAGAATGAATTGATCCAATCAAAGCAGTTCATCAGTGATGTCACACGATCGATCGCTGTTTTCACCAGCTGAGTCTCATCTTGGTTCGCCGTGTCTCTGGACTGCCTTTTCCGTCTGTCTGTCTGTCATCTACTTCATGCTCACTGCTTTATTTCGTCTGTCTTCCTCTAAAGACCTCCTTTTTCTCCAAACCACTCTGAGTCTGTCTGACCTCTCATCTTCCCGCAGCCAGTCCATTTGTATTTATTATTTTAGCTTAGGAGGGACGTCTCATTGAAATATGGTGTCTGCAGGTCTTTCATGTTGCCCCGGCCCGTGTTTTATCTAAGTAATGTGCTTTGTGTCTTTTGCTTTTCTCTGCTTTTCTTTCATGCTGCATTAGATTGAACAAGGACAGCCAATGAAAAAACACATCCAGTGTTCCTGCACATTTACATTTCTCTTTTATCATTCACAAATTCAGACATGATTTTAGTAGAAAATGCAACAAGAAAATATTTATCTATCTATTATATATATATCATCTATATTGTTTTTTCATCTTTTTAAAAAAACAAAACCCTTAATGATCAGATGACATTTATTATAAATCTTTTTTTTTTTTTTATCAAATTTTGAATTGAATTAGAAAATAATCAAATCAGATGTTTTCACAAAGCTGTAGGTATGTGATTTCACTCGGTGTGAATGATATTTTTAAGTAGATTTTGTAATATTGGCCATTGTTTTCATTTTGGCTATCAATAATCAGCCATTATTATAAAAAATTATTGTCTATCAATCAAAATGAATTTTTGGTGCAAAATACATTTTTGGTGATTTCTTTCATTTTGGCTGTCAATACAAATTGTTATAATAAATGCATCTATCGACCTAAATGAATTTTTGGTGTATTGCTTAATATATTTTGGTATTTTGGTCAAACCATTATAAAAGAAAAAACTACTTTTGTTTTTATACTCTAGGCTATTAACAAGAAAAAATAAGTCCTAAAATTATCAGCTTCCAATATCGGCCTAGATATGATACCGATAATAGTCTGAAAGAGCTTCAGTGTTGATTGACACTGATAATGATGCATCCTAATACACAGAATGTACACACATAGTATGTTGTATCCACCTCATTTCTTCCTCTCCTTCTTATGGAGGATCTTGCGCAGTTTCTTCCTGCTGTCCACAGACCCATGAGATCTGGAGCAGAGGGGAAGCTGTCAGCATGTCTGATGCCTGTCAGAGACAGAGGCCGAGCAATGGATGCTCTTCTCTCATCCATCTGGCCTGCTGTATGTATATAGGTCAAAGACAATGGAGCGTAGAGAGAGAGAACTCGGCCACTGATAAAGTGTAGTGGAAAATTAAATGTTAGCATTTTGTGGTATCATAGAAAATGACAAATGACATGTGGTAATGGTTTTAAGCCGATAGCAACGCCTGCTTCCCAGCAACATTAATTCAAGCAGGCAAGTCCAGGATGCGGCTGGCGTTCTGTTAGGTGTGACCTGCGCTGGAGGTTCCATAATAGACCGAGTTAGAAGATAAAGCAGCAAACTTTAGGAGGAATAGAACAGATAACATTTCTGTTTATTTACATTTAAATAACTTTTTTCCCCCAGCACTTCTCTTGGGCTTTAGAGTTTATTCTGTATGTTTTTCTTATTTTTTCCCCCTCACGTTTTGTATTTATTTTCAAGAATACATGTTGCATAGTAAGGAATGACATTGTGCTGGTGAAGCTGGCAGTAGCTGGTGCTCATTGCAGGTAATTCTGGCCAAGAACCGCCACTTAGACAGGAAGCAACCGTCTGACCAAGTCTAGCCGCAGTATGCCTGGGTGGTATGACTGTACATACAGTGTGACGCAAAAAATATGTCAGAGGGAACTGATTCTGCTATACTGAATCTGTGGTGTGACTTTAACTCCTAAACCAAGCAGACAACTGTATTTTGCCCTGCAAACTGTCGCAGATGGGTGATTTCAGTGATTTCAGATTTCAGATTTTTTTTGTAACTGTAGGTTGTTGAAGATTCCCACATACATGCATATTGCCTGAAATGTCATGTTTAGTCATATTCATAAAACTTTACATGTTTGTATCTGGTTTCTTTTGTTATATAATGTTATGTAAGACTGTTTTTTCACTGAAGCCAGATGAATTTTCATTCATTTATAATAAATAATCCTATCTTTTGACACCTGCTATAAAAACTCAAATATTTAAAATAAATAAATCAACAATAATCAAACAACTACCATTTCAAAACTACCTTTATTTATATATATATATATAATTTTTTTTTTTTAATTAGGGATGTTCATTTTGGTTATTTTTCCTCTCATTAACCGATTTATCGTGTTTTGCTAATATAATCGGCCGATAGGAGCCTGTTGCCGATATATCATTATCAGCGAATATGGCACCGATATTCCGCCGATATGAAATGTTTTTTTTAAAGAACATATAATGCAGATAAAATGCTTGAAATTGTGTAATTACTTGGTTTGTCCAGCAGAGCGTGCTCCATTGTTTGCTACTGGCGACCTGGATGTAATGCTTTAAAGCTTAATTCCATGGAAAACCATTTAAACTTGAACGGCCATATCTCCGTAAAGGCATGGTGAATCTGAGATATATTGGTGGAGAGTTACACCAGTCAACACTTTTACTTCATTAAGGAGGTCTCTTGTTCAGGCAGCATTCAAGCGTTTTTATTCGACTGTACGTGCCCTGCGAAGTGCACTCCACATGAAATTCCGCCATGATTCCAGTTCCAATGGAACATACGTGTTACATTCAAAGGGAATTAAAGTGCACAAGACGTGAATTTATTATGTATTTATTTACAGCGGTAGGGTAGAGCGGGGCACAAAGTAATACTTTTTGACTTTCTCAGTTTGTGTAAATCCACATGGGGTTCAGAATATTTTTTATCCACAGTAATTTTACACTTGACCAGCACAAATATGTCGCTTTGTTTCATAATTACAGTATGTATGTTTTTCTTTTTTGCCGCATCTGCGCAGTCTAAATGTTCTGCAAAACCAGTCAAAGATGAAAATCAATAGTAGATTTAATTTAAAGTCCAACAGTTTATTACTAATATTGGAAATAAACGAGCACGTTAAATACAAAGTATTCAAAACAAGTAAGTTCATATAGCCTATTTAGAGTAAAGTTGAATTGAACTGATGCATCAGTCATACAGCGCGCCTGACGGTACGCCCGAGCTCAAAGCACCGCCACATAAACAAGAATGAGATGATTTCTAACATAACTGTGGCATTAAATTCTGTTAGTGAGGGCTCGTTAAAAATATTGCACATATAGGCTGTTCAAATTACTTGTTAAAGTGCAATGAAATACCTTATATCTGCTGACGATGTACGTCTGTTTGTGGATAGAGACTCATTCACCGGCTGCAAGCTTTAATCCTCATTTGCATGTGCGCGCGTGCGTGCGTGTGTGTGTGTGTGTGTGTGTTTGTGTGTGTGAAATGCTGTGCTGAAGTGAAATAGCTGGCCAGTTTGTTGATAGCCGAATTATGATAGGCCATTTAATAAAAAAATAAAAAATAATAATAATAATTATTATTATTATTTAATACATTAATAGGAGAATGAGCCTTATATAGTCTGACTATCGACAGAGACATCTGCTATTGTCGATATCTCTGACCATCGTCGATACACGATACTATCATCTATCGGCACAACCCTAATACATATATATGTATATATAGAGATAGATAGATTTAGAATAAATATAACTATATTGTACATTTTTGACATACTGATAACGGTCTTAAACAGACGTTTTCACATATTAAGATTCAGTGGCATGTACTTTAGTCATTTTAGCAAATCCAGTGCTTAGTTTCTGATAAATAATTACTTATTGTATATAACCTGTGCAAAAACAGCCAATCAGGTTGGAGCTTGCTGTTTTTCAAGACAGCTGTATGCATCCAATGTTCTGTTAACGGTTTGCAGGTGTATCGTCTGAAGGGGAAATTAAGCTCTGTTATTATTTCACTTTCTGCAAGTTCATGAAAAAGGTTTCATGATAAAGTAAACCTCTCTATAATTCACTGCAGGAGAGCAGCACAAGTGCGTGTCAGCTAGTACGCTAGGTTTGGTGAAGGTTCCTGGCATCTCAGAAATCAGCTCAGTAAGAGCAGCAGGTTTATCAATTTGAGCTGGCCAACTGCACAGCTAAATGTATGTGAAAGTTAACAAATCCCTAAGGTAAATTGAGCCAGATTTCAGCTGTCTGTGTGAGACTACTGAGGTGCGACATGCTGGATTGAACCTAATGCCTGAGGCTAGTGCAATCAAACCGACAGTTTGAAGACTCTCCAGTTCCCAGCTGGGGAGAATCTCAACCGCACAGCAAATGACTCACCTCAGAACTGGGGGAGGAAGACGCGGTGACATTGTTTTTTATCCACTATTAAAGCACTCCGTCAGTGGTAGCATTTATATTTTCTAAAATTAGAATTAGGGCCATTGCAGCATCCCAGTTCACATGGTATCAGTAGTATTTTGTTTGTATTAATACATCCCAAATTTTTTCTTCTAATATTGCTAAGCATTTAATAATATTGACAGTTACACAAATGTAAAATTTAATTTGAGTAGTATACTATTTTAAGTAAGTGTATCAATAAAAAAAAAAAAACTTTAAACCAGACCTGACATGGCCCCTCCACAGTGTTCATTGCTCCTTACTCCCTGAGCAGGGGAAATCTGTTGGAACACTTTGGAACATTCATTCACGGATTTGCGCTGCGCAATGTCTTCACACATTGACAAGTGTGACATCATGTACCTCGGCAAATAAATACAATTTAAATTCACATCTCGCACACTTCAATGCACTTTGAATGGAACATATATATTCACTTCGAACTGGAATCATGGTGGAATATCCTGTGATGTCCACTTCACAGGGCACTTACTGTACGTTCTAATAGAACAAACGTCTGAAGCAATAAGAGAGACATACAAAAAGTGCGTGAGGCCTGGAATTGAGAACCTCTGTCTTAGAGGATTTTAGAGCAATTATCATCTGGGTCAGGATAGCACATCAGCTGTGTGACCAGTTAAACCACGTGAACACCAGCTTAGTCAGGTTGGTTGACCACCAGTGGTGTCAGTTTTTTGTTATTATTATTCTGTTGTTCTTAACTATGAATCAATGAAGTGTAAAATCTGACATATTAGTAGAAGTATGCTAACTGAGAAGCAGTTACTTTTTAGTGCCCAGTTTGCATCATCCAGTATGTTGTCGTTTGTATTTTATAACCAGGTTTAACTAGATTAGTCTAAAATGTTTTATCAGCATACTGTAGTGCATTCATATGAGCTATCAGATTATGCATTTAACAAGTGCATAATCCCATTTGTTGATCTTTGTGATATCACAAATCCCGGGAAATATCCATTGTAGTCCAAACGAGTGGTTCGTTGTAGTTTTTGAAAAGTGATTTCTGTTAAATAAAATATTTCCTTTTTAATTGGAATTTGAGCTTTGTAACTTTGCAGATCTTTTTTATGCTCAAACAGCAACATTACAGGCTAACTGAAGTTGAAAAAGAAAAAAAGCATAATAGCACCCCTTTAAAATAAAATATATTTATTTTAGTTGCGTTCAGTTCTTTTACATGAAATCTAGTTTAATGTGAAGAGCACATTTGAGTTTTGGTGTTGATGAAGAGGTGCTAGAGCCTTCCTTATTGGGCTTATTGCGCACATATGATAAAAAAGGTTAGGAGACACAATTATAGACTCATCATGAGCAAAGCAGCAGAACTCTCTCAGCAGGAACTCTCTCAGTCTGTCCGTAATGTGTGTCTGAGAGAGTAACGTGTGTCCTCCCCTGTGGTTGACTTGTGTGGTGATGCATTTGTTAGGGACATGAAACGACAGCAATGACAAGCAGATTTCCTCTCTGTGCGTCTCTGCCAAGCGCGGGCTGGTGTGTTCCTTCCTGAGTGACTGTGTAAAGTATTGACAACAGCTGAATAAATAAACATAAGCTGGGACTTAACTCCCGGCCGCTTGGACGGACAGAGAAACAAACGTGCCGCTCTACGGTAACAGCCCCCTCCCTGCATTTCTCGCTGTAATGGTGCATTTACAGACAGCACAAACAAGGGCTCTCTTATCCCCAACCTCAGCACAGGATATTTATCTTAGCCTCTAAATAAATTGATTAGAAAGCAGGAGAGAGGAGACTCGTCCATCAGGCGGATGTTTCAGGGGGAACTGCATTAGGGTGCCGGCTAGAGGACATCGCTCTGACCGACCCTCCCCCTCCTTCCCGATATCCGTTCCTCCTCCGCCATCATGCTGATCTCAATGTAACATAGCTCCAGTGTTTCTCCGGACACCTGCCTGCCTCTTTTTCGCATATGTACACAATATACTTAATGGGTCATCAGTTCTGGCAGAAAGAGATGATTTTCAGAGGGGTGGGGTTTGGAAAAGTGGGTTTTCGGGGGCTCTCGTTAGCTGGTCTCTTTTCAGATAATTCAGAGACAAAAGGGGCTGATTTATGCCCGCATTCTCCACCAAGTAGGCAGCACACATTTCCAATTTTTATTTTGACACAAACGCTTCTCTCATCTCTCGTGAAACGTTTCATCCCTCTTGGGAGGATGTAGCTTGTTGCCAGAGTTTGAAAAAGTTACCCTTTTTTGTTTTTCAAACTACCCAACTTCTATTTTGTGGTTTATATTTAATGCCAATGTATTTTTCAGCTTTTGTCTCCTCATATTGAAATGCTTTCCATATGTTTCTGTGATTTTACTTTTTTCCCTCAGAATTTGATCTCTAAGCACAATTATTTCCATTTAGCTTCAATTAGTGAGTTTATTTTAGGTTAAATACCTCTAGACTACTTGAGCTTGTAGTAATGTCTTAAAGTTGCTGGCTGACAATTCATTCAGACTAAAGGAATTCAATATCTCTGTTTAGGACTCTCTCTCTCTCTCCTCTCCTCTTCTCCGGTCTGTTCTGGAACGCAGGGCAAAGGAAGGTATTTATAGACTGTATTTCAAACCTGAAATACACTGGAACAGTGTTATGAGATTTTCTCTCCAAGCACAAACATTTTTTCAACCATCTTTGGTTGTGGTCACTCAGCTGTTTGACATCTTGTACTGTAAGCACACAAGGCAACAGTGTTTGTTTGTAGGAAAATGTTCTAAGTAATGTAGCAGGTTTAACCGTGTCTGTCCTGTGGTCGTTCAGGATCCACTTAGTTAAAGTGACCTAGTGCACGTTCAGCAGGAAAACCTCACACGATGGCCGACACGTTTTCAAATGTGATTTTCCTCCCGAGTCACATTGCTCACGCTTTCCCTCGTAGGATTTGATTGGAGCTGAAATCTAATTTATCATAATTCAAACATGATTCAAAGCACATGTCTTTTAGTATTCTAAGCCATTTGTTTCATTCAAATATTTGCTTTGCTGGAGTTAATCCTACATCCAGTAAATCACATTTCAAAGCTCTGCAGCATTTCAGATGAATGGCATGATGGATGTAGACTGGACGACGTGTGTGTGTTTTGATCAGCGATGGGCGCTTTAACCAGGTGTCAGAACGTTTTTAAACAGTGAGCTTGTTTATTCTGATTTACGTTACATTCAAACAATCGCATATAAATTTTGGAAATTGAGTGATTTACGAGACTAGCTAAATATTTGCAAGAATCAGGAACATGTGGCATTTGAAATGTGCCAGCACATCGAGTTTGTAGGCTTTTGACAGGCCTGAAATATTTTCGGTGTCATTTAACTTGTTTGCTAATGCTATTTTCTCCGATTTGTAACCTAAATGTCTGATCTCATCAGATGTCAGATTAGCATGCAGTTTAGTTTCCCAAGTTTTATTGGCGAAATGATGTTAGCTAAATATTTGGCCTAGCTGTCAGCTTTCAGCATAGAAAAACCTGTAAGCAGCATTTGTTCAATGAATGGATATACTACTGAGGAAGCTGTGAAAGACGAGCGTTTAAACTGCGACGGCGGAGCAGGATCCTGCTATAGTAGAACAAAGGACTTTGTTGCTTTCCCTCTCCGTTCTAACAGCATCCTGCACACTGCTTCTCTGTAACTCCAGAGCGAAGGCATTCCTGCTCTGTCATGGGAAAGTGTTCGTGGAGGAAAGAAGGGCTCTTCCACTCCAAACCTCCTTTTGTCTGAGGTCCCTTAATTGGGCCCCTCTTTGAAAACCAAGGTGCTAAAAGAGAGACTTGAAATGTATTTTTCCCCATCAATTAAACAAAATGAACAATATGTTCTCAGAGAAACAAAATCTCCTCGCCGTCTTGTACACCTGAAAAAAAAGCTTGTCTTTTTACGCGCGCACACACAGAGGCTGTGGGAATTTTCTTGTCTCCCCTAGCACCGGAGATATTGGTGCCCGTGTAAGAGGGGCCTGTATTTACAAGGCTTAGTGTTGTCAGAGCGGCTGTGGACGGTGGAGATAACCTGACTATTACAAGCTTTGTGTCTGTGCTCAGAGATGGCAGTCAGCTGCCTCTTATTAGGCCTATTTAATTAGACTCATTTCAATAGAATTAATTAGCGCAGTGCCAGAAGATTTATAAAGGAAGGTGATTGAAGTCGTGTGTTTTTTTCTCGCCTCTATAAAAAGCATTGTTTCATAATTTAATTTCAGAAGTACTTTAATAAGATCTTGGATCTTTAAGCTGTGCAGAAAAGCTGTCTGAATAATTTTTGGAAACCATTATAAAGGTTTTGCACTTGCATTGTTCTTGTAATTGCAACGCATGCTGGTATAAGTGTCACAAGTTTTTCATTTCAAGTAAAATCTAGGGTTTTTTATTGGAACTTTTATATACAAAGGCTCATTTTTACAATCCAGTAAAAAGAAAAAGTGAGACTAGTATTACGGTTTGGATGATCATTACTGCTTAAAGATTTGTGGTGGAATTTTATGAGATTTCTTGTTAAAAAAAAAAACTAAACAAAAAATGGTTTGTGAGAAGAAATCTTTATTCTTTTGCAGAGCATTTTAAAGTCATTAAATTAAAATAGACCGGTTGTTTTTTTTTATTTTATTTTTTTATAAATTATATAATCAATACCTCATGGGCAGAGAAAAATAACATTAATCAGTAATATCTCAGCACACTTTTCACAGTCCAAACACATTTGTATGAGTATTTTATCCGTTTTTTAATACTAATAGTTCACGTCATGTTCAATGCACTATGAATGCTATTTGTTGGGTATCTTCTCTACAGGAATATTCTTGGTTCAATACATGTTAAATTCATGTTTTAAACAGTTTATTGTACAGTTAGTTAATTGCCGCTCTGAACTAATGTACTGTTACATTACTGCACAAGACAAGCTTGCTCAAAACATACAGATCTCTCACACACAGAAACATTCAAGAGTTCAGAAATTGTCAGCGTTTCCTGTGATTTATCAGCTTAAAAACAGAACTCCGAGCGGAGTGATGACTGAATGCTTGGAGTGCGGAGGGGAAATTGTTTCCGTTCCACTCCACTCACATACTCTGTTACAGGATAACTTACAACACTGTTGTTATGATGACAAAGATGCCACAAAAGTAGTTAAAAAAACATCTGTTTATGTTCAAGCTGCTATTTTGCCAGAATCAAGTTAATTATCCCTCCACAAAAATGCCAGTATAGTCAATCTTGTAACACAAATAATACATGCTTTAACAAAACATGACCTTTACATTTAGTCCTGTAACCTCTCAGGACACTGGCAGCATCTTTTCATCATACTCATAACCTTTTTAAAAATGAAACCGAGTTGAAATCATATTCCGTTGTAATTTGTATGCATCACATGCTGTCAAATGAGCTAAAAGCATACTAAACCCAGATCGTTCCTGAATTGTGGAATGCCAAGCACATCTTCAGAGGGTAAAGTTGTTTTTTAAAAGCGTTTGTTGTTCCTTTAAACGCGGTTTCTCAAGCGGTTGTGTTTTGTTGCAGTATCAGTCTGACTTTATAACGGTAGCGACAGCAAACATGCTAAAGAAACACGTCCTCTGTGCTTCATTCTACAAATGTCAGTGCTGCCAAACAACAAGAGTCCCCTCTCTGTCCTGGACATGTGTGTGTGCATGGGATAAACTCCTGATTTTTTTTTTTCATCTGATTTGGCAGTACAAGGCCATCCTGCGCTCTGTCAGATATAAATGTTGCTCTTTGATATACACAGGAGTCTAAAAGATGCTGGTATTTGCGACTATAAAATTTCTCATCACAGCACGCCAGCTTTATGTGTGATATGTACATCTCCAGAACATTTGATATGGAGATAAGTGGAGGAATTTGAAGAGATTTACATATTCCGCTGTTGCTCCTCCGCTCTATGTGGTAGGTACATTTTTAATCTGTACAGAGGAAAAATTAATTTGCTATCCCAGAAAGGGGGAGAAGTACCAGAGGGATGCTTACAGTTTCATTAGTCGTGTTTTGTCAAAATAGAACCAACTGGCAGAACTCGAGAGAGACCGAGTGAGGGAAAATAATGGAAAAAATACAGGCACCAAATATTCTGTGAACAGGAAGTTTATAGTTTGTGAGCAGGAAACCAGTGGTGAACGTGCCAGTCAGAGTATGGGGAACACTGTGATGTGAGACTGCTCACACCGTGTCTACAGGCCTGTGACCAGCTGCACATCAACACAGAATGGTTACTAACTGGATTACTAGGTTGTGTTAGAAGAGTTACTGGTAGTCAACCTGAGGGGTTTCAATATAAAAACCAATGAAATGAAAAAAACAATGGTGCTTTATTTAAATTGTAGTAGATTTGCATGTATCTACTGATATTAAGTGAACATTTTTATGCAATATTTACTAATTGTGCCCTATTGGTAGATACATTTTGTAACTTCTGTCAATTTGCCAAATTACATAATAAATGGCCAAATATCAGTTCATTTACTGGCCCAGTGCTAGATATTAGAGCTGCAACTAACGATTATTTTTTCTGTCGACTAATCTAACGATTATTTTTTTCCGATTAGTCGACTACTCTAACGATTATTTTTATTACAATAAATAATCTAATGTTCTTTTTTTGATTAGCTAATGAATCCTTTTGGATAACTTTACAAAAAAATATAAGTACAACTTCTAATATAATATTTCAACCTTTATTCATTTTCAACCAATGTGGTTGAAGTTTTTACAGTATACAAAAATAAAGAGGCAAAGAAAATTATTTTACTATGGTAAATATGAGTTTACGATAGCGTTTAAAATTAAACCACAGTAGCCACAAATTTACAGTTGTCTGAGACGTCATGAAATGTTCTTTAGCATCACAAACCATAAAATGTAGTCAGGGTTCTGCTATGGTTTAGCATAGTTTCCAGAGATCTGGAGCTGATTCTCGGTAGCTTGGTGGTCTGTGATTGTTGTCTCGTGGTGCGCTGTCTTTTAAGGGGCCGTTCACATATCGCGTCTTTTGCGCGCTCAAGTTCGTTATTTCCAATGTAGGCACGCGGTATGCATGCTCATAATAGAAGTGACGCGGTCGCGACGCGCATGCAAAAACAGGCGCGTCTTTACCGCATCGAGTTAAAAACATCTCAACTTTTCAGAATGCCGCAAGCGCACCGCGGGTCATGTGACAAGAACTAACTAATCAGTTTCATCTTTTCCCGTAACAACGTTGAAAGCTCAGCTAAGATGAAGGAACTGCTGATCATAGCTGTATGTTGATTGCCATTTTGAAATAAATTTAGTAGCAGAGCTACTGCAAGCCATTTTTGGTGCCGCAAATCCATTTATCCTTTGCTGAAATTTCCGATTCTTCATGGAGAGAGCACGTCATGGTTGCTTAGCAACGGCAGACATCCCAGGGGCGCAACTGCCCGAGCGCTTTGGAAAGAAGGAGAAAGCGGCGCGACTAGCGTTTTCCACACGTTTTTAGGCGCGATATGTGAACGGCCCCTAACGCGTGTTCGAAACCCGCACAAACACAGACATACTTTATTTTATCCTTACTTCAGCCGCTACGGGTGATCATACCAATAACTTGTAATCTTTACAAGAATATCAGAATCATGCAATGAGCAAGTCTGCGTTTATTAAACACTTCATAATATCAGATCAGTTTGTACTTTTAGAATCGCCGAATCTGCTGCGCTCGTTCCATCACATCTGCAGCAGAGACCTGAACCAGGAAGATGGTCACCAGATCACACGGTAACCAGTTAAACCGTAACACCGGAGAGCGCCAGGATGTTTTCCTCTTAGGTGCTCGTGCATCATAGTTGTGCTGCCGTTAGGGCTGCACGATGTGTCGTTTAAGCATCGATATTGCAATGTACGAATCCACGATAGTCACATCGCAGGATGTGCGATGTAGGCTGTCGTAGTTGATCCGTTATTCATTAACTGTACGGGCCAGCTACTCCCCTGCCCTTGACGAATGTGATTCGCGGATTAATTGCACAGCTTAACCATCATAGAGTGAAAGTTTATAATTGACAGGACTGAAAACCACATGCAAGTTTAACAGGGCAGAGAGAGAGGGAGCGCGAGACAGACCGAGAGAGCGCGTGAGAGAGACAGACAGAGAGAGAGAGAGAGAGAGAGAGAGAGCGAGAGAGACAGAGAGAGAGAGAGCGAGAGAGACAGAGAGAGAGAGAGCGAGAGAGACAGAGAGAGAGAGAGAGAGAGAGAGAGAGTGCGCGCGCGAGAGAGACAGACAGAGAGAGAGAGACAGAGAGAGGGAGTGCGCGCGAGAAAGACAGACAGACAGAGAGAGAGAGAGAGAGAGCGCGCGCGCGAGAGAGACAGAGAGAGAGAGAGCGCGCGCGAGAGAGACAGACAGAGAGTACATTAGAAGTACCATCAATGTTTATAGAAATGTATATGGATTTATTTTGCATGTATTTTTTTTTTCTTATGAATATATATGTATTTTTGTTTTGTTTGTTTCTATTCTGCTATGTACAATGCTTTGGCAATATGTACCTTTGTATGTCATGCCAATAAAGCAATATGAATTGAATTGAGTGAGAGAGAGAGAGAGACCGAGAGAGAGCGAGCCGTTTTCAAACAACACGAGCGCTGTCTTGCTCTCTCTCCCTCGCGCATATTAATCAATTGACACGATGGTGTCGATTTTTAAATCATTTAAAATGAGAATGTAAGTGTGCTCACCCCATTTTTGTTTGTAAGAAAAAATATCGCAATATATATCGCAGAAAAATAAAATATCGCAATGTCATTTTTTCCCAATATCGTGCAGCCCTAGCTGCCGTGGTACACCTTATCGGTTTTTAAGCCTCCGTTACACCTACTCAGCATCCATTTTCACATCTTTCTCGTGCTAATCGAAACGCATCACAAGACTTCTTGTTTACCTCGCAAACCAGAGTGCAAGCCCGAGCCCGACACGAGCCCGCGTAAGGTGATATAAATTAAGCCTGAACCCGACTGAACCCG
Organism: Carassius carassius; assembly: GCF_963082965.1. Taxonomy (NCBI): domain Eukaryota; kingdom Metazoa; phylum Chordata; class Actinopteri; order Cypriniformes; family Cyprinidae; genus Carassius; species Carassius carassius. The sequence goes on from NC_081785.1 coordinate 2,856,595, forward strand.
TCGGGTCCCGTCGGGTCCTGGCGGGTTCGGGCAAAGATCTTAAGCTCTACCCAGTATGCCATTACGCGAGATGTAAACAGTGTGATAGGTCGACGCATTTCACGCACGTCGACGTATTTTTGTAGTCGACGTAATCGATGACGTCGACGAGTCGTTGCAGCACTACTAGATATAACCAAATATTTGTGAAAAATATTATTTAGTAGGCAGAAACAACCAGAGACCAGGCTCCTTTGGCTATTATAAAAAAAATAATCTAAATAAATCAAAAACCACTCCAGCTGATCCAGTCAGTGAGTGAACTGATTCAGACTGATAACTCATGAGTTTGAACTGATTTTTGAATCTTTTTGACTGATTAACTAAAAAGAACCTAAGAAGAAGAATCATGAGTATCATGAAGTAATGAGTCATATGAAGGCATCTCAACAGAACATATTTATATGGATAGAATAAAACGAACAAATAAATCAAATATTTATAACTTCAAAGTAATAGAAAATAATTTCTATATCAATAAAATATATTATTATAAAAGAAAAAAAGACAAGTAAATAAATATTTTTTAAAAAGTATTTTTTTTTTTTTTTTTGTGGCGTTATATTTGAATGTTCTTCAAGAACAGGCAGGAACAGAGTTTCAGGAACTATGAAGTGTCATGAAAATTTTCCAGTTGCTGTATTAAAAAAAAAAAAGAAATGGTTCTGAATGAGAATGTTTGAGAAGCCTGGTCTCATTGTACCCGTCCAGTGTAGACATGATGTCAGATTTCTGGAAACGCTGCAGCTCCTGCACCATCTCTCATCTCTCATCTCTCTCTCTCTCACTCTGTCGTGTTCCTGCTTTCAGGCGTAACTCTGCCTGGAGAATTTTAGATGTGAATCGCATCAATATCCTCTTGGTGAGTTTGATTAATTATATAAGGCACCATTCAGGGATGTGTTCCCGCAACCTGTTTAACTCGGAGGGAAATCGCCAAGCAGACAGATGGAGGGAGTGATGGAGGGGAAGTGCAAGGCGTTCTTGCCAAACCTCTGCTGAGGGGGAAACAATTTAGAGTATTAGCAACTGCCTGATAAAAGGTTAACAATAGTGTGAGTTTTCCTTCTCTTCTCTCGGAGCCGTGCGGGACCACAGGGAGGAATCCAGCAGCACCGCCTGACAATCACCTGCTTTAATGTATTCATATATGGAGGCAAGGGAAGTGCTCGTGTGCCGCTTTACTGAAGTGCTCCATGAGAACGCACTGAGTTTGTTTCTGGGGAGTTTAATAAAATGTTAAAAAGAGATGAATAACAAAGTAAAGAGCAAAATGAACGTTTTCTTAAAAGTCTTTTGTGCTTCTGCGGCGCGTGTTTGCTGAAGAAACGCTCGCTGGCAGTGCATCAAATGGCAGCTTTTTAAATTAACTGCAGCGTTTTGGAGTGGTCTCTTGGTCACTGGTAAAAAAATGTTGGTTGTTTTTAAAGAAAACATGAAATTGGTGCATTATTGTTTGTTTTCATAATCTTTAATCAAAAAAGTAATTACCGCTCCTCTGAAACAGCTTTTATTTTCTGCTGACATAACCAAAAATGCTGAGGCGTGTAACGCAATATTAAGCTTTATTTTGAAAAGTGAGTGTTTCATGCATGTGCAAAAGTCAAAACCACAATGCTCGGGGTTGTCAGGGTGTTTTACATCAAATAAAGGATCTTTAATGACATTGATGATTCCATGAAGAACCTGAATGGTTCTTTACACTAAGAAAATAAAGTTATTTATAAGAACTGACCAGTGAGCATGGAAAAAACCAAAAAGTTTTTTTTTTTTTTGGCTTCACTGCAAACCCGCTTTTAACATTTAACATCCATGGAACCTTTCCATTGCACAAAAGGTTTTTATAGTGGAATCTGGCTCTTTAAATTGTTCTTCACACTAAGAAAGAAAATCTACAGAAAACTGTTCTCTTAATGGATCTTTGGTGAACTAGGGGTTTGTGATTATATATATAAAAAAAAGATATTTCTATATTTTGGGGATTTTTCGATAATTTTCGATGATTGAACAATATTTAGCTGAATGTGTTTTTGTGCTGGTACCTTGGCTGGTTATGGCCTGTCATTGGTAAATAAATATAAAACTAAACCCGTCTTAATGATTGATTCATTGAATGATTCATTCAAAATGAACTATTTTCATTGAGAAACAGAAAAAAAAACGGACAATATTGTATCGAATGTAACTCACTCAATATTATCATGTTTGTTGAATTTTTGTATAAAATCAGGGCAATATTTGTGATCGTGTGCATGTGCTCATATTCGGGAAAACTGTTGAAATATAATAAAAAAACCACCATATTTTTTGCTTTAATATCTTGAACTATAGGGGCATATTTTAATAGCCTTCATCATGCAGTGAATGCTTTTGGACGTGTTTTATTTCTTTTTTCCTTTTTCTCATATATTCTCTTACATTTCAGCTTGCATATCATTAAAACAATAATTATAATTTTATCGTAGATTATATATATTACACACCCCTATACCAAAATGGTTCTTCTATGGAATAACTGTGAAAACACACTTTTGGCCAGCTTGTGCAGATGTCTAGCCTGTTTGAGTGGCATTGAGATGGAGCATGTCCGACCTTTCCATCTGGCTCCCAAACCCCATTCCCCCTCCCCCTCGAATTCGTACAACTGGTGCCGGCCCCTGCTAATGCTGAAACTGAGGCCTCGGGGCTGGGCTCTCACCGGGGTCCTGTGGTGGAGCTTCCCTGACAGACTGCAAAGTACCTGCGAGCGGTTTGCTCACTCAAAGAGGCCGACCCCATGATTGCCTCTGAGTAAAGTGAATCTGCCGGGCAGATTTGGGAGTTTAGTAGAGTAGATCTGTACTCCAGTCTCAGAGCTGAGGAAAGAAATAAAAAAGGTGGTGTAGTAGGTTAGAGAGTTTTTCATCTCTACTGTAGGCTTCGTAAAGCTAATGTGGCCCTTTGCATATAGCTTTCAGTCAGTTGTCAGGTTTTTATCAGATTCTACTTTGTGGGATTCTTCATGGTGAAGAGTGTTCAAAAGCCCTCAGACGCTGAGACGAGCAACAGGAAAACACTTGTGTGAGGCCGTCAGCTGATTGGCTGACAGTTCAAAGCATCACTTATTCCACCTAGTGAGACTTTAGAGAGAGAAGCTTCCTGTGCATGAGAGGAGAGATTATACTATATTATATAATTATATTAATTGTATTGTTATTTATAAATTATATATAATTATATTAATATAATTTAGAAAATAAAATAATTAATATTATACATTATCAACATTTATATAGTATGTAGTTTTGGATGTATTTATATTTATACATGAACCCCCTATATCCAATGATAATTAACAAAATGAACTGTTGTGTAACTCATTGTAATGTTCATTGTAACATTCACATCTTGTGTGCTTTATACTTTTTATATATTGATGTATAAGTTAGGGTGACCATATGCACCGTTCATACGGGACACGTTCCAGCCAGGATTTTAATATTGCCTAAAATATCCAGGTTTTGGCTATTTGCACTGTGCAGGTTGATCGTTGTGTAACATTCATGAGCGCTATAAAGAGCAGAGCTGACGGCTCCTTATGCTTTCGAATCTCTTTCACATGTTTAGGGATGGCACGATAACCGGTTTTATTGATAACCGTGATAAAATGTGCTGAAGGTTAGTAATATCGTTTAAAAATGAATTATCATTAAAACCGTGTTTGATTATCGCAGTTTTAATAACTCACTATTAAATCATGTCCAGCCAGCAACAGTCTGACGCAAGCGCAGCGCACAATGTTTTTTTTGTTTTTTTTCGAGAAGGAATGGCGAAAGTCAGTGACTTTTCTATGCTTTTCTATGCTTCTACACTTTTCATTGTAAGGAAGGAAATGCCACAGAATTTAAACTTTCTTTAAATTAAGTGCATAGAGTTGCTTGTTTTATTAGTTGTTTGTTGATTATTAAATATAAAACTTGCTGAAATGTTTTCAGTGTGAGCATCAACTATTTTTGAACACTTTCATCTCGTTTCAACAAAACCGTGATAATATTGATAATCGTGATAATTTTAGTCACTATAATCGTGATATTAAATTTTCATACCGTCCCATCCCTACACATGTTCGTTCGTTTGACTTGAAGCATTGAGGCGCACTTTGTTTTTTTTTGGATTTGTGCACAGCGACGCTTCAAGTCAATCGAACAAACAAACACGTGCGCATATTTGCATCGCTTTGATCGTTCCCTCTAGATCTCACATTCTCACATGCAGCCCCACGATTGGTCGATTATGTACAATACCTGCATGTTATTGGTCAAACTGCTCTGGATGTTTTAGGCATTATTAAAATCCTGGCTGGGACGTGTCCTGTATGAACGGCGCATATGGTCACCCTAGCATAAGTATATGTGACGAGTGGGGCGGGGCCGAGAGCCGTGGGAATGGAGCGAGGCCGGTGGAGTGATTGGAAATGAGCGACACCTGGGACACTCACCGGTCTCGAGTCCCACGGAGGAGATTGGAAGGATACAAAAGAGGAGCGACGACAGTGAAGGACAAGAGAGCACCAGGCATGGGTTTTATTTTGTTTTTGTTTGTGCGCGACAGTCGTCTGCGAGGGGCTGTCGCGCTGTTTTGTGTTTATTTTATTATTAAAGAGTTGTTTGATTATCCGCCGGTTCCCGCCTCATTCTTCCTGATGATTGTGAAGTTTGTATATTATTACAGTATAATTTGCCAGTTATACCCATTATAATAGAAGTTATTTACATATACAGTAGAATCTTACAGTGGTAATTCAGCCAGTTAGAAACAGGGTGGAAAATTCTCATGTAAATCTAAATTAGGACTCTTTTTGTTGCAAGAAACAATTGTACTTAAGGAAATAGTCTTGAAGTCTTTAATTAGTCTTTTCCTGAAGTAGAGCATTTAAACCTTCTGTGTGGTGGTTCCCAGCCTGTGTGCCTCTCTCTAAGTCACTGTTTATGGTGTGTTGTGAGAACAGTGCCAGTATTGAATGAGGTTCTCTTCTTTTCAAGTAGGTGACACTGGTTCTGCTAGCTGGGCCGGTTCTTGACCTCTCAGTTGCTACTGGAAGACTGTTCTCTAGCTTGATGTCGGGCCGCTGCCGACCCGTCCTTGCCAAGTGCTGTTTGCTGTCTCTCTTTCCTTCCCCTTTTTCCCAATCTATTCCTCCTCCTCCTCTTGCACACCCCCAAACTCATTTATCTCTCATCCGCAACATCTGCCCTCAGTGTGTGCGCTCATGGAGGAAGCCGTTTAGTTTAGCAAGCAACACAAATGTGATTTATTTCCCAAACATCAGAAATGTTTTACAGGAAATTAACAGAGCAGCGCTTTATCAGTTTAAAATCAAAATTTTAAAGTCATGGAAATTAACTACAATCGAAAAAGGTCATGAACATTTGTATAAGGAATATATTAAGATCTTTGTGAAGGAAGAATCACTCACATCATGTAAGTTAATTTGTAAATTTGACTTTCACCTGAAAAACATAAGCAGAATAATGTGTGAATGGCGTTTGTTAAAGTAAATTGAGTGAATTTTGATATCATGTTGTCTTTAATACAATAATCTGCGACCTATTTATTTATTTGCCAGCTGAATTGTAAAGGAAATAGACCAGCAGGAATCATCGTTCTGTACAGTCGGTATCAAGCAGCACAGTAGTCTTACAGAAATAGACTAACGGCGGTGCATATGTTGATATGGAGTAAAACGGCCCCTGACCTTCTTCTCTTACTTTAAATGAGGTTAAAGCACAGAGAACAAATAAAAATGTGAAGTCAGACCTTATTCACCCACTCAGTGAGATGCTAGATCCTACACACTGCATTTAATCTGTCAGGGTCTGTGGGTGTCCTGACTGAATATTGCATGCTGGGTAATTGCGGGCAGGCAATGCAAACATCTCTCTCAAGCGGCTGATGCGGAAGACCCTCAGACTGCTGGCATTCGTCATCTGAATCATGAGTTCAGTCCACTTTACACCAACATTCCATAATACTGTAAAACAGCTCCACACGTCTGAGGCCAGATGTCTTTCTCAATAACGCCATCTTTTAAATGTTAGCATGAACAGAAATAATAGCAATATGATAAGACCACCCTCCCTCCTTGATGAGATCTTGTGATAAGCCATTAGCTGAAGATATCGACCAGGTTTACAGGTATTTATGCGTCTATTGACAATCTTTCAATGTGAAATAGCAGCGAGTGTGTTTACATGCACAGTGTCACACTGATTAGGCTTAATTAGCCAACAACATGTAAGGTCTCAGACCTGAATCATACACTATGCCAACACAGATGCTTCTAGCTACAGAAGTCCAATTTCACATTCTGTAGCACTCTGAAATGTGTCTGTGCAGTTTAAACAACGCTGCATGGAAGTTAAGCTTTTGTGTCTGCGTTTGAGTACTTGTGTAAAGCTTTAAACTCTACTTTGTGGTTCTAGCTTTAAACTGTTATTTCACTTAGGAAAGGAAATAGGCAATAGTTAAGCGAAGCCTGAGCCTCTTTTAACTACTTTTTTTTTTTTTTTTTTTTTTTACCCATTTCACTTTGCATGTTAATCTGTTTACTGACAATCTGTAAACTTATTTAATATGTGCCAATTAAATCACTGCACGCTGTGTTAGGGATGCACCAATATAAACATTCTGGCTAATGTTATTTTCATACTATTGGAAATATTAAAATATTCAATATAAAATTAATGCTTTAATGAATTTAGGCATCACAGCATATAATGTTCAGTGTAAAATATGGATAACTATTGATTTTGAGAGTAGTTTTTTTTTTTTATGGAAACTATTTTGGTAAAAAAAAAAATGTATTTGTTAATGCATTCAATATGACATTATATTTATTTATGTATTATTTTCACACTATGGCCAATATTAAAATATTCATACCGTTTGTCTAAAAATATAAATAAAACAATAACCTAAAATAAATAATTGTATTAATATTAACTTAATGCTTATTTAGGCATCAAATCATTATAATATGAAATATGAATAACTATTGATTTTGAGAGGAATAGTTAATCAAGTTCAGTAGTTTTTTTTCAGCTTATTTTGTCAGATATTTCATATATATTAACATTGGCTGATATTATTTTTACACTATGGCAAGTATTAAAATGTGTATACAATTTCTAGATCTAGAAATAAAAATAAAATGCAAAAAACTAAATTCAGTAATTTTACTTAAATTTAATTCTTTAAGGCATTACAATGTTCAAAATGAAATATTGATAACACTTGATTTTGAGGTGAATAGTTAATAAAGTTGAGTAGTAGTTTTTTGATGTGAACATTTTCTGAGCTGATTTTGTATTAACTGTTTTGTATATGTTCGCACATCAGCAATTTTTGTCTACTCCTAATCTGTGGAATATTACAATTTAGTCTGATTACAGACACCTTGTACAGTATATGCTGTTAACACTTTTTGCAGCATTTTGTGATGCATGAAACAATAATACGCCCTTGAAAGAACAAAATAAAGTTTTTTGCTAAATTTGCTCGGAGACGGGCATGAGGATGTATTGCAATAACAACATGTAGAAGCAGGATCCACATACTGTAAACGTGACATATTATTTACCACTGTTATTGTGCTGATTTTGTGATTCTGCAGGGAAAATGTATTAAATCAAAAGAGAATTTCTGTCTAGTTAAAGCTACCATGGCTGCATTGTGACATTGTGTTCAAGACCCTTTTATTTCCCAGGGTTTAATTTTACTGTTAGTTCTTGGAAGGAAACAGCGGAAAGCTGCGTTTTATACAATTATTTTCCCTTGATTTAATGGTAGCGGGTGACATGTTTACCTCTGGTGTAATCTATATTCTTACGTCCCGTACTCAGAGCTCTGCAGCCGCGGGTCAACCACTTGAACTCGCTGCACCCAAATTCATCATGATGGGGAGTGGAACAGGCTTGACCCCTGACCCCTCCGTTTTTGA